>NC_089649.1:68330236-68664820 GCF_037042795.1 Molothrus aeneus | reverse complement strand
AGGGACCCACAATTAGTGAGCAGAGTTAATCTTTCTGTGACCTCTGTGTAAGTTAGAAGCTGATACACAGAATCCTGGGGACATCAAACCTCCCCTAACAATGTGGGGGGAGAGTCACAGAATCACACAGTCACAAAAATCTCAGAATCATAGAATATTTTGGGCTGGAAGGGACCTCAAAGATCATCTAGTTCCAGCCCCTCTTCCATGGCTAGGAACACCTTCCCCTAGACCACGAGGCTCATATTTCTTGTATTTTTTTCCTTCTACAGAAAATACTGTCTACCTTTTCCTGCTCAGTTTTCCTGGCACCCTTTTTTTATTTTTTTTAATGGCACTTTACTATTACTATTACTCTGTTTCCTCCTGAAGTGCTTCACAATAGGATCTTAGAGCTCTTCACTGGAAGATATATCAGACTGCAGCTTTTTATTCTTTAAAACCGACTAAAGACCTGCAACTCTGTCCAAGGCAGGTAAATATTCTACAGGAGAGTAAGTTTCCAAGTATTTTGACTCACACAGAGATGATATGACATGCTGTATTTTGAAGCAAGCCTTTTTTCCCCTCCTGCTGTGATATAAGAAGCTGTTTTGTGAATCTCATTGCTTACACTGGAAAGATCAGGGCAGAGACAAAAGTGAAGCAGCAAGTTCCCTGGCTGCAGCATCAGTCCTCTGGTAAAGTGAGTTTTCAACTAAAAATATCTGTGGTATTTTAAACTAGAAGGATTCTTTGTGAAGAGAGGTTGAAATTACTATTCTCACCTCTTCTGCCAGGTGTTTACTGCTCAGGAGAGAGTTTCTCATATGAGATCATCACCATGGTAGTTATAACAACCTGGTCAGCAGAGACTGGGAGGTTAATACTTAAAAAGAGCCCATTCTTTTTCTGTAGTATCTCCTGTGTAACTGCTCTTAAATTTGTTCCTCAAAGAATGTGCACTGGCAACCCAGAAAGCCAAATGTGTCCTGATTTGCATCCCCAGCAGGGTGGGCAGGTGGAGGGAGGGGATTCTGCCTCTCTGCTCTGCTCAGGTGAGACCCCACCTGCTGAGCTGGGTCCAGAACTGGGCCTCCAGTATAAGAAGGGTGTGGAGCTGTTGGAGGAGGGCACAGAGATGCTGAGATGCTCTGGAGTCAGGCTGAGAGAGCTGGGGGTGGTCAGCCTGGAGAGGAGAAGGCTCCAGGAGACCTTCCAGCACTTTCCAGTGCCTAAAAAGACTACCAGAGGGCTGGAGAGGGACTTTGGGCAAGGGCATGGAGTGACAGGACAAGAGGGAATGGCTTTACACTGACAGAGAGCAGGGTTAGATTAAAGATTAAAAATAAATTCTTCACAGTGAAGGTGGTGAGGCACTGGGACAAGTTGTCCAAAGAAGTTGTGGCTGCCCCATTCCTGGCAGTGTCCAAGGCCAGGTTGGATGGGGTTCTGAGAAACCTGGGATAGTGGAAGGTGTCCCTGCCCATGGCATGAGGTTAGAACAAGATGAGCTTCAAAGTCCTTTCAACACAAACCAGTCCGTGATTCTGTGAGGTTCTGATTCTATGTGTTTATGATTCTGTGTGTTTAGGATTCCATTATTTTATGATTCCATGATTCTCTAATATAGTTGCCCATATTGTTTAGGGAAGTTTGATCTTCCCAGAAATCCCTTCCAGATCTGCAAATCTCTCATGCCAGTAAAAAAATTGGTTATGATGTATTTTTTTGTAAAAATGAAGCTGTGAGAAAGCTGTGCACTTCTGCCTTCATATAACAAGGAACAACAAGGGGCCTGGTATTTTCTGTCTCACTTTGCACCAAACTTTCAAGTGTCCTCTTTAAGTTTGATATTGGCTTAGTCAGCTGTAGGCCCACAAAAAAAAACACACAAAAAGAAAAGGGAGCAGAAGGGGTGAAGGAAAGCAAATCCTTATGCCAAACTAGTCTTCTCTAAATTTGCACAAGCATTAATCAGCACATTGCTGCAAAACAGAACAAATAAGAGCATCATGTTCCTTTGAAAGACCAGTTTAAAGGGTTTTGAACTGACTCAGACAAACACATCCCTCAGGGACATCTTTGATTTCCACATTGTTCTCCTGATCACTCAGTGTGTTCCCAGAATGAGAACTTTCACTGTTTGTCTTCTTTTTCTTACTGGGCACGGTACTTAGGCAGAAAATCTGTCAGAAAGGAATAGCTGCATATAAATGTTATTCTAAGTACGGTTTCTGATACTATAGCTCAGCATGTTTGGAATATTGATCACAGCACTTAAATTTGCAATTGAAATGATAATTTCTTTTTTCCACTGATTCTTTGACTAATGTTATGCAAAATACAGCCTAGGATTGACATAAGGGCAATAAAAACTGCACAGAAAAATCTGTACTGAGCTAATTGTTAAACATATGGTCACATGCCATGGAAGGGGGCAGGCAATATGAACAAGGAGTGAGCAGGGACATTGAGTATCTTCATAAAGATGGAGCTTTCATCACTGCTGCTACTTGCATTTTCATTCTTTTCTTCTCTCCTTAATTTCCCCTGAAACTTTTCTTTCTTTTCCCAAGTTAGAGAGGCATTTACATTCTCTCACAGTGATGCAGGGAACTGCTGACTCCAACATAGGGAAAACTAGGGTAAAAGGAGTTAGAAATGTGACCCTGAAGATTTGGGAATATAATTTTTATGGTACACCAACAAAAATACAGATGTTAAATTCAAGGAGATCACATGCAATAACAGGGGGGGTCAGTGGTGTGATATGATCATCATGAATAGTTTGCCCTCTTAGCTGGTTAAAAGTTGGATTTATCCATGGTTTCTTCAGTCTAGGAAGTTTAACTGGAAGGTTTTCTTTTTTCCTTCTTTCTTTATTTTCTTTCTTTACAAATTTAGTCATTTTAGTCTCTTGCCAAGAGAAGTTGTGGCCGCCCCTGGATCCCTGGAATTGTTCCTGGCCAGGGTGCATGGGGCAACCTGGTCTAGTGAAGGGTGTCCCTTGCCGGGGGGTGGAACAAGATGATCTCTCAGGCCCCTTCTAACCCCAACTGTTCCATCATTTCTATGATTCTGTGATCTTGGGTGCACATCAAAAGCTCACCTATTTCTATTTAGCATGAATCAAACTCACAGTGAGTGCAGCTTATTTTTTACTTCTACATTTCCCAGAATGTTCTCAGTCCCTGTTTGCCCTAATGCAGAAAAGCATCACTTTCTGATCTGAGTGCTTATTCAGAGATGAAGTGTATTGGTGATCAATGTGCTCCAGCCTCCTCCAGTCAATATGCAAGCTGTGGGTCACTCTGTCAGAACCTTTTCATCATTCTTCACAAAATGAATTTTTTCTCAGATTGCTTTCCCCGTCCTTCTCCTCAGTTTCTTTATTGCATCATTAACCAAATCTTATTCATTTAATGCACTGATTCCCCACACCAGTGTTTTTTAGTTCCCTTCACAACTGCTTATCTCTGTCCCATTGTCTCTTTAATAAATGATTTCAGAGCATAACATTAATTGTTTCTTTCCATAGCATGTATAATAGGATATTTGAAATACTCTTCATTGAAAAGATAGATAAGATTTTTCATTCTTTGTTTTCCTCCATTTTCTTAAAAAAAAGAAAACAAACGTTTACAATTGACAAATATGTACAATGATTTCCTTATATAGCAGAAAAGAAAAAAAAACTTCAAAATCACTTTTGAAAGCCTCTCATGTTTTGCTAGTGATTAATATAGTACTATAAATACCTGAAAATTAATTGATATTGCTAATTTTTAAGACAGTAAGGTATCTTTTCCTATAAATATTTTCCTATAATATAGTAATATATTATAGGAATTATTATATTATTTATAATATTATAAATAATATGGTAATATTTTCCTATATTTTTTAGTAACAGGAGGCCTCATTATATTATTTAGGTTATTACAGCAAACACTGCAAGCACATTTAGTCATTATTGATGCTCCACTCGTACCTGTCAAAGGACTAGAATTTCATTACTCCCCTCATTTTCCCTAACTACCTTAATCTTTTCTTTAGCTCCATTATTTCCCCAGGTGACCTCACTCTGGGAAACATCAAGGAACATGAGAGCAATGGAGAATTGATCACCTACAATTTCTTGTTGATCCTCTGTTTTGTCAACACCATCTCTTCCCACTGAGGGAAATAATCTTCAGGCTGGTGTAGTAGGAGGCCTGGATGAAGCTGGAAATATGAGTGGTAGAAGGAAGCACCAATAAAGTAAATAACTGGCTAAATTTGAACCATTTCCTGTTGACTAAGTTTTTATCTTGAATAAAAATCTACTGATGGAAACCAACTCCTAGCTGCCAGGTCTGTCAGGATGATAACATGGGATACAGTGCAATAATTTAATGATTTAAATTTAGCTTGCTGAAGCCAAAACCATCTGGTACAAAGGACACTTTGGCAGATTGAGTACAGTGAGAATACTGTTCTTCTTGCTGTTATGGTCTGATAACAAAGGAAAAATACACAACCAAAGCCATTAAAAAATCATTTGCAGTCAATCTCCCAACCAAGTTTGAATAATAAGAGGCAGAGCACTAATTATAATTGTATGGAGTTTCCCAGCAGAGACATTGCAAACCAATTGCCACTTGTCTGCTCTCAAGTATTTTCTGTAAATGCATTCATTTGTGGCATCTTTTCATTTATGTGACAATATTATTACATTTTGTTTTCCCTGGCAATTGTTTTATTGCCATCTGGGAGTCATTAGTGAAACACTTTAGAGAAAGTGAGGACATCTCTGAATATGCCCCTGATTTTAGGTCTGGGTTGAAATGGACTCTTAATAAAATAAAATTGTGCATTTTGGGAAGATAGACAATCTTAAGATGCTCATTTCACAGGTGGGACTGGAACAGAAAATGAGACAAGACTGCACACACAATACAAAAGTATTAAAACTGGGAGCAATATTACATTTTCATCCTCAACAGGGATATTTTAAAAGGTAAATTTGTTTATTTTAGAATTATCTCTTTATAGAACCGAGGATTTTTCATGGTTGTTTTTGTGGACAGCTGGGGCAGGGCTGCTTGACCAGATCCACTCCAAAGGCACTTTTCAGTCTGTCTGATTTCCCAAAAAATGGTCCCTGACCTGGATAGAATGCTTTTCATTCCTTCTTCTGCAAGATGTGACTTTGAGCTGATATTAAAACTAATTTTCTTTGAACAGGTACATCTTATGAAGTGACTGCAGGCTATGTCACTTTGTCATCCACAAAATTCATATTTATTATCAAATCACTGATGAAAAAGCTTGAACTCTGTCAGACTAATAACCATTCTTCATAAAAATACCAGATGAACACTCCAAAAATGCCACTTCTTGTTTAGTTAATCAGTGGGCAAACATGAGCTCCATCAAGATTTTCAAATGCTGAGAAGGACATGGGAGTGCAGAGTCAGAATCACAGAATTGTTATGGTTGGGAAAGACCTCTAAGATCATCAGGGTGAACCCTTAACCCAGCACCTCTGTGTTCCATGTCCCCAGGTGCCACATTCACGTGTTGTTTGAACACTCCCAGGGATGGTGACTCCACCACTTACTTCCCTGAGTAGGCTTTTCCCATTCTTGGCAACACTTTCAGTGAAGAATTTTTTCTAATACCCAATCTAAACCTTCTCTGGTGAAACTTGAGGCTATTTTCTCAAGTATTTGTTCTGATGCCTTCAGACTCTACAGAGTCTCAGCTCTTCACTTTTTTTTGTTGCATTGTTGTTTGCGGCATTCTTTCTCAACAACTCTTTAGAGATGTGATGAGTCTGGAAGCTGGAAAACTGCTACCACCCAACAATCCCAGAGATAACACAGATGTGAGCAGCAGAGAATATGGAGGGAATGAGATAGAAAAAGGTAACAGGAGTAGGATATGGTTAAAGGGAAAAACAATGGGTAAAAAAAAAAAAAACAGGAATAGAAAAAGTAAAAGATAATTTGTCATGGTCAGATCTGGCAATAGGCATGGCAGTCCTTGTTCTTCCTCTTGCACTAAGTCTCTCTCATCCCCTCACTCTCCAGGAGAGAGATGGCACAAGAATGTTGGGATAATCAGAGTCCATTGATCTGTTACCTCTCACCAGCCTGCAGGTACATCCTGCACCCTGAGAGCTCTGGTTCCTGCCAGTCCCCCAACTGAGATCATTAACCTCACTGAAAGCAACCCAGAAGCCTCAAGTTATTTGTTCACACCATGTTTTGCAGATTGGGCTTTGAAGCGGAGGATGGATCTGATGAACAACCCACCTGTCAGCTCCCCAACCTGCCCTTTCAAATATTTTACTGTCTTCACAGGAGATTTTAAACCAAAATAATGGACATAAGAATGGAAAACAAGAAAAAAAAGTACGCCAAATCCCTCCTGCTGCAAACTCTTCTACATTAACAATTTAATCTTATTTTTGTAATATATCTCAAGAAAGAATGAAAAAACACAACCTCAAGGTAATGTCAGCCTGGTTAGAATTATGAAAATAATAAATGAAATAAAATAAACTGTACAATAATGAAGCTGAAAGGTCATCCATACTCCATATCACACAGAACTTTGTGCATCCCATTAGCAGCCAGCGCTGCTAAATATCTCTGTGTGGATGGGTGAGAGATGAAAGCAAAAACAAAATGTTACACTGCTTTGCTATTTTTTAGAAAAATAGTTGACTTGAATATTGTCAGAAAAAAATAACAAGCTGCATAAGGGCATCACAGAGAGCATATGGTTTGCAGATAAGGTTTTCTTTTAGAATTACAATCAAGCATGTGTTACTTTATGGCATAGTTATACAGGGAAATAAATGAATGTATGTTCTGCATCTCTGTACAGATTTCTACAATAAGAATTAACTTTGCTATGCTCTTTACCTTTTTCTAAAAAAAGAAATTACTCAATTTCCAGGCATGAATAAACAAACAACTTTTATATATTTGGAGGTAGTTAAAGAAAGGATAAATTAGGCCCTCCAGTTATAGTGGTGCAAACATTTTCTTCATTTGATGAATTTACAAGGATACAAAATACCTGTGTGAACAAATAAACATTGCCTGTATTCAATTAAACCATTGCTTCCTTCATGCTTTAATTACATAATTAATGTGATAAATTAAACTGTTTCTCAGTGAACCATCCAGTCTAAGCTTAGAATTTATATTAGTGTACTTTGCTATATGTGCACAAAAAGTAATTTGGTTCATGAAATTATCTCTGAATTACTTCCCTGCTTTCATTTCCACTTTAAATAAAAAAAAAATAATAGACACTAAAACCTAAGTTTCACTTTGCTGTACTTTGCAGCAGTGGAACATGCAGAAGAGCAGAGATGTTTTTATCATACATGACCAATATATTGGTTCATAAATCTTGGGCTAATGCTCAAAGGAGATCGGAATAAGATGTCCTAACAGTGCTGAATCCAATCTTTTTCCTAAAATGGCTCCATTTAGCAAAACTCAATGAAGTGTCCTTCAACAAGGGCACCAGAATGGTTTGCCTGCAGGATTCTTTCTTGTGTACATCAGCACACAATGTGCCTGGGATTTTTTTTTTATGCTTATTTCCATGTCATTCACTTAAACTGCTCAACTCCCTCCTTCAGGAGGCTGTGGAGAACCTAATTAAGAGAGTCAGATTCACGCAAGAAAGCTTCATTAAGAGCCAAGCTGCAGATTGCTGCATGCTGGGAGGGTGCACAAAGGAAATGCTGTTGTGTGCTCCCTTTTCTCCTGTAATCTGCCCCAGATTTCTGTGTCCAAGGATGTCAGAGAGGAGAGGTCGCTGCTCCCAGCTGGGAGATGGGTACAACACTCTCAGCTCCAGCAGAGAGAGAATTACAGCCTGTCTCACAGGGCAGATACATTATTTAACACAACAAGAACAGGCTTTGGGCAACAAAAATCAATCACAGGCATCTGAAGGATTATCCTACTTGATTGAAAGTCTCCTCAGACAGAGAGCTGGTCTCTCCTTGGGCTTCAGGACTCCAGCAAACGTGAAGCTGCTACTTTATTTCCAGACTTTATTGCTGGTACAAACAGAGGCTGTTAGACATCCTTCTGGAAACTCATTCTCTGTAATTTTCCACTTCCCTGCTCAGCAATAAGATGCTATTTGTAGTCTCTGCTAAATGCAGAGAATCACAAAATCGTTTGAGTTGGAAGAGACCTTTAAGATCTTTGGCCATAGCTGGCCAAAAGCTGAGACCATCCAACCCTTCAAAAGAACTTGGGGTAAGAAGGGACTGTGGAGAAGCTCACAGGGCTCCAGAGCTGGCACAAATCAACACCTCTGTTGATATCTTTGGTTCTACAGGATCTCATAACCTCACACATCAGGGGGCTTTGCCAAACTGCAGAGGAGGTAACTGAGGCTAAGCACAAAGCACCATACACATCCATACACTTCAAAATTGGGGATTAGTGAGAAACACTTGAAATAAAATGCTGGTGAGAACACCACTAAGGTGAAGGATGTGCTCTCCTTGTCACAATTATGCATCACACTTGTTCATCCCACATTTCCTGACATTTAATAGTACAGAGGAAAATCCTGCTGAGGACAAGGTGGAGCTGGGTAGGGTGCAGGTTTGACAGCTGGATGCTGACAGAACAGGTACAGCAGCAAAAAAGGGACAGGGAGTGAATAAAGCTGTCCATGAGAAGGCTACAGGATCATTCACACTCCTGAAGCACCATCTGTTAATCCTAATAAACAGATTAAATGGCCACCTTACACCTTGTCTCTCAGGGATTAGATAAAAAAGAAGTCACCATTGGAATCTCAGAAGGAAACCCCATCCCAGATGTTCATTAAAACTAAAAAAATTATCAGTTATTTTTAATTACATTTGAAGATGGAGTCATTCATTAAAAGGTTGAACATTGCATGTAATAATTGCAGGAGGGGTCTTTCTTCTCACCTCAGCCCAGGGAGATGGGACAATACAAGTGGTTTTTCTGTTAATAAAACTGATCTCATGTGAAATCTGGAATGAGAAACATGGGTGAGGCTTTACAAGCTTCTACTGGCCATTTAAAACCAAGAAGTTTTTGCCATACAGAACCATGTAAAACATCAGAGACAACCTTTCAATAACTTGAAAAGAATTCTTGCCTTTCTACAACAAAACATGGAATAGAAATAAGGGATAGGGAGAATCAAACAACCTTTACCAAAACCAAAGGTGCAGAATCTTTCAAGACATTGAAGACTCAGTTCCTCTGAAGCTGAGTGCACTTCCAGGACAGCTGGAGGATTACACATTGCACATTTGTAGCTAGGATAACTTCTCAGAAGAAAAATTTTCCATTGGGAAGGAGAGTTAAGAGGTGGGTAACAGCCTGCCCTTGTTTTCAGGAAATTTAGAAGCTAAAGGGCAGATCACAAACAGCCTCTAGAGAAGTAGCTTCCAGAAGTAGCTTATATAATCTTGGATGTTTTAGGAGCAGAAGTGCTATTTCAGAGACTGTGTTTGGCAAGCCAAACTAAAAACCTTTAATCAAAAAGCCTGTCACACTGAAATGTTTATGGGAATATCACAGGTCTTCTGAAAGAAAGAAAATAGACAAAATACACATTCTCTGTGGTTAAAAACACATTTGAACGAAATAACACTGCAAGAGTGCAAGAAAATCTTCACTCTGTATTCAAACTTCAACTCTCCAAAAAATTTAAAACAGTCTGACACTGTATTTTTCTTCAATTCTCAAAATCATCTTGGCATTTATTTTCCGGGTACCGAATATTTTCTTTCCACATAACATGGTGCACTGATGAGATCAAATTCCAGAAAACCTTATGAGCAGCACACCCTGCTCTCCCCTGATGCCTCAGGTGCCACCAAAGCCTTGTCTAAACACCCCCAAGTTAGGAGTTAGAGTAACACTATGTTTATAACTCTGCAACAGCTGAAAAATACGAAAATAGTTAAATAATTACTTCAGGATTATTGAGCCTAGATGAAATACCTGATTTGGTCCAGTTTAATCTGACCCATCCTTAGGTTGCTGCCATACTTTTGGTGGCAGCTGAGCAGGTATGGGCCAGCCATGCTGCTTCCAGCTCCTAACCTTGATGCCTGAGCTGGATCCTGGATGTTTCATTTGATACATCCACAGCTCCCAACTCTGTGGCCAAGGTTATGTACCTTGAGGCAGTGAAAGCAAACCCCTTTTGTTCCCCAGAGAGCCGCAGTTGCTCTCAAGTCAAGCCCGCCTTGCACATGGTGTAAGGGTTTCTTTCTCTGTGTGTGGTTTTCATCCTGCAGTCAAGAGAATTTCTTTCATTTCCTCTCTATTCAGCTGTTACCAGGCAAGAAGAAATACTTGACACGGACTGAAAGCTTTTTATTTGAATTCTTGTGTAACCTTCTCTTTTATCAATTTGTCATTTTGCTGATAAGCCTCTCATGCACCAAGGCATTTATTAGAATCATTATCAGAGAGCTCTCAGATTACTTTGTTGTCATGACAAACTGAGTTGTGCTGTGCCCAGCTTGATGGATGGGCTGGATATTTTTATACTCTTCTGGAAGACAGAGCTCAGTGGTTTTGACACTCACAGTCCATCCTTGATATGCACAAGGAAGGCCAAGCATGAGAGCATTGTAGGAAATAGTAACTTCATTGCCATCAAAGAAAAGCACCCAGAACTGAAGTGGGAACTCCTGAACACAGATCTAAACCTGAGGGGTTTTAAACATCTCATCACTTTGTGGCAGGATAAATTCCCTCTAAATTTACCTGCCCAAGAGCTTGACATGCAGTCCCTGCACAGCAAGATACATTTCAACACATCTAAGACTACAGGGAGAACCCAAATGGAAACTTAAACTCCACACCAAGGCTTAGCTTTGTCCTGATACAGGTAAGATCAACACTTGAGCTAGTCCCCTAAGCTCCCTTTAGGCTCCATGAAGATTTTATTAACACACACCATAGAACTGAGCAAGAAATCCACATCATCCTCAATCAGAAACCTGCCTTTATTCCTGCAGATGAATCTCACCCAAACTCCACATTGGTGGCCCAGCTGTGTTGAGTCTGGTATGGGGTGATAGAAGAGCCAAGGACCTCTGAGAGCCAAGGATTTGTTCATTCCTTCCTTCATTCTCTTGCCTGTGCCATCAAGAAAGAGCCCTGAGCAGCCAGCTCAGCCTCCTGCTCTGCAGGACAAAAGTGAGCTCTCCTTGCTCCTCCAGTTTTCAAGGGAACATAAAGAGTATCTTTTGTACACAAAGAAAAACTTTTAATTTCCCTTATTGTCAGATAATTATTTTTTAGCTCAAAGGAAAAATTCTCCGTGAGCTGCTGGTTTTTCTTATCTTTGTGAGACTCTGCTAGGAATATCTGGGCATGACCAGTGGCTCTGTGTTTTTCACATTATCTTAGTCTTCCTGAGGCTCTTTTTATACCTCTGTAGAGCTGTGAACCAGTGGGCATGGACTGGATTTATGTCTTTGCCAACATTTCATTGGTTTAGGAGCTATTCTGATCATAAGTCTATGCATTTAAATTACAAAACGTTTGGGCCAAATTCTATAAAAGAACAGGTGATAAAATAAATTTTGTGCTTCAGGGTCATTATTGCTGTCTGTAAAGTTATAGCCAGCATTGGACAGACAGCAGTGTCTACTTTCAATTTCCACCCAAGCCCCTCTATAGCTGCTCTGCAGATGCTGTGGAAGCAGTCAGTGATCACAAGCTAACTAGCAGCTGTCACTGCATCATTTCCCTTTTCCAGAGATGATTTTGTCATGCTGGACTGAAAAATCCCCTCCTGATATACCCAGGAGTTCATCAGTATTTGTTTTTTGCTGGATCCAAATGCAGAATGAGAGTCTGGAAAAGCTAAGCAAGAAATTGTGGGCAAGAATGATAGAAACCTGCCCTAAAGAGTTTGTGTCTGCCAGCTGCAGAATAAGAGCTGGCACAAATAAGAAATAACCCTAAAAGTCATCACACCTTAGTTGTTTCTACAAACCCTCCCCATTTTTCAAACACCTCTCCCTATTTTAAAAGTAGGGTTTCATAGGAGCTTTTTTCCAAGCTAAAGTAATCTTTAATTCAAAATAAAATATTCAGATGCTGCCATCAAAAATTGGCAAGCCTGTGCTCATGCTTATGCCAAAATACTGTTACAATAAATATAGAGTATCTCATCTCCCTTTCCCTTCCTTATTTCTTCTCTTTAGCTCCCCTGTGCTTTGGGACAAGGTTTTGATATTTAACATGTTCATGTGTGTGATACAGAGCAAATAAACCTAATGAGCACATAATATATTGAATAGCTGCCATTCAATGACTGCATCTGTTATATTATTCGATATAAATATGGACACTTTCCCTGGTGCACTGAAAATTATCCAACTTTCATCTCTTCTGTGTATTTTATACATTAACCATGCATGTAAGTTTTGTGGGGTTTTTTTTTCCCCATGTGATAGCCACACTCTAGACTCAAACCTGAAAGTTGCTGTGCTTCTAAAATATAATTTCAAATAAATAAATGTGGCCTTCACTGGGTTTTTTTTGTTGTTGTTGTTTTGTTTTTTTCAGAGTCATGAATATCTGCAACCATAACAATGATATTACAAATGATCATTGAAGAATGCAGCATAGTTTATAATTAAACATACATGTAGTTTATAATTTTGGGACAGCATACCAAGGAAAATAATTCTGGGGACAGTATACCAAAGAAAATAATCCCCTTGGAAGATAACTCCAGGCAATTCAATTCTCCCTTAAATTGTGGCAAACTAAACAGCAGGGCTTTTTACAGATATTATTGAGTGCAAACAATTTGAATAGCACAGTGTTTGATAAGCATCAGCCCATTGATTTATTCTTACAGATAACCTTCAGTGCAGCTAATGGATTAGACATTCCTGAAATATGGAGGAACTCAGCATTTACTGATGAGCTGAGTCCATTAATCCTAAATAAATTACAGTGTATCAAATGCCTAGAGATAATTAATCATGGTGTATTTATAGTGTATAAAAAGCTCATGGTGACACTCCGTGGTGACTATTCATAAATACATTTTTAATTTAAGTTAGAGAAGTTATGGGGGTCAAGTCACTATAAAGAAATTACTGCAAACTTTTTTATTATGCATAATTACCAGATAATATTATTTACAATTTGAGCAGCAGGAGACTCTGACATGATTCACAATGCTGGGTCAGAGATGAATGTGTAAAATGCAGTCTCAGTCCTAAAGAGTTTAGTAACAAATAAGGTAAAACATTAAAACATTTATTTTCAGTCCTCAATAGATACAGGAAATCAGATTAACGTGTAACAGATGCTTCAATTAATCTAAATTAAAGCCCATTTTCAGGGAGAAAAAGTATCATTCATCACTAGAGTTGTTTCTATTGTCAATAATGATAATACATGGCAGTTCTGAGCCTCTAAGTGTTTTACCAACACTTAGTAGGCAATAAACCTGCTATCATCATAAAATCATTTTCAGGCAGGTTAATACTCATTTTACTCATTACTTAAGGAAATAAAAAAAAATATGAGTTTGTGGAGGAGGAAATCATTAAAAGAAATCATAATTTAAAAAAAATTACTATTAACCCTACACTATCATATCACGCCTGATAACATCAGGACACAAATCTAATTTAGTGAGATTTAAATATGCAGCCCAGAAACTATCCTTTAAAATCAGATTTATCAGATTTTATCAGAAAGTGTCAGAAGAGTTTTCTGGTTTGGTTTGGTCATGCTTCTGGGTTTTTTCTGCCATGTGACTTGATGTAACTAGATATATTATCTCTCCTTGCAAAATTAATGTCATTTATTCAATGGCTCCTTCCAGCCCTTTACAAGAGAGTTTGGTCTTAGCTTGCCCCACTTGGAGAGGTCCCTCATTAGAAAAATAAAATAGCAATATGTGCAGAGTGAGGTAAGGGACTAAAACTGGGAGCAGAATAGAAATCATTCCATTAATTCTTTTTTTTTCCAGCATACTAGGAAAAAAAAAACCCCAAACAATAATAATTAAAAGAAGCAGTAAATATAAAAGGGTCAAATTACCGGATAAATTTTCTATAGATTCCAAGCCATATGATTAAGACAAATATCAGCCATTTTTGCTCTTCCTTTTGGAATGATCCTCTCTGCGCTCTTGGCATGCCCTGACATCACCTCACAAAGCTTCTGTTCTTCTAGTTTCCAAAGTTATGCATCCATATGCTTTTTGATTTCTAGTTTGGTATTTTGCAATAAAGATCAGGTTTGCCAAGCAGGTTTGTAAAAATCATTGTATTTATCCAAGATTTCATTTGCCCTGGACTGGACCGGTTCCATTGGTTTAAGTCACATTTCAGGGTGAGCTCCATCTCTTAGGTTAACACATCATTCATACAGGCAGAATTTTCTTAACCTTTTTATGATGAAATTATTGAAATTCGTATGAATGAAACTCAGCTGGACAAGGCCTAGAGGAGGATTTGTTTCCCCTTTTTTTTCAAGTCATTAAATGTTTACCCATCTATAAATCTAATAAACACTTCCCATAAAATTGTGATCTGTTTGTTCAGATTAAAAGGTTTTGAGGACACCCAGTTTGAAGACCAAATTCATCCTCTGCCTCTAATTTCAAGCTCAAGTGCTTTCCTTGGCTCCATTCAGTGGAACAAATTCAAGACATTCCTCTCTCCAACTGCAGGAAAGGCTTCTTCTGTGAATATGGACAAGAAATTTAATTTTAAAATATCACCAGAGATCATTTCCCTCTTCTCATCACTGTATCTGCTCATGTAACTGAACTAAAACTCAGAAACATTTGAAGATTTTTTTCAGGTTATGAACCAAGTACTTTGCTGAGCCAACAAGTGAAAATATTTATATTTCTTAAATTTCTACTTTCAAAAACACCTACAGTTTTTTGTTTTGGTTTTTTCCCTCTTTCCTCCTTATTCCATAAACAAGAAGCCAAAAGGTCATTTTACTTCAGCTATGAACCTTCTTCTTAATGCCTGTTTTGGGAAATATTATCAGGCCTCACAGTTCTGGAAAAATCTCCAAATACTCTGTTTTTCATAGTGTTTCAGAGTTAGCAAGGTATGATCCCCTTTCAAAAAATATGTATTTTCTCAGTCTGATATGAGAAATTAATCTCTCTACTTCAAGAATTTGCAAATGAGAAATGTTAAGTTTTAGTTAAATATATGAAAATATTGAAATTATTTGAAAATGCAAAGTCAGTTGTTTGAGACATCAATAGACTACATTGTGTTGGCTAATTTAGAATTTCTAAATAGTTAAAAAGTCCTATAAAAATTCCTATGAAGGTAAATAAGTGCTTTCAAGACATTCATTTCCCTGAGGTTTTTTTGTTGGTTTGTTTTTTTAAAGGGCCTAGCAAAATCTAGTAGAGTAAATATAGAAAAGTGATTATGTTTCATTTGGCACGTAAAAAATTAAATTGCTTTGGGTTCTTGAGTCCTTAACTGTCATTTATTCAAACTGTCTGCCACTGAGGAATGGTTCTGAAAGACCACATTGATCACCTTGAGTTTGGCCAGGGATTTGTTTGTGAAAAAGCATGAGAAAGCAAGCAGTCAGCAAAAGCATTTTTTTATTTTTCTGAGGCTCTGTATTTCACAAGGAAAAGGCTTTGAGGGCTTTGACATCCTCACTTTCATTGCACCTGGACAGAAGACAAGTTCAGGAAACCTCCTGAGTGTTCAAAAAGGATGGTACATCTAAAGGGAAAAAAAAAATAATATTGCCCTTGCAGTGTGGTGGTACAAGAGAGAGTGCAGGGCTGCAAAGATGGGCAGGTTTAACACCAATTTCCCTGTGTCACAACGACACCAACACATGGCTCTCACTGGGTTAACTGGGAAAGTTCAGCACATCCATTCTGCTGAGGAATTCTGCTGCTGGCCTGGCAAGCCAAACCTGATTGCTGCAGGGTCAGCATCCAGGTTAACCCATAGATGCCTGGATTTGGCATCAGCTTTGAGGATTTACATTTTAAAAGGGATATTAAAGTGCTCTTTGCTCTTAACAAACCGCTAAGGCTGCCAGGTTGCCATATGCTCCCTATAAAGAGCTGAATATTCTCATGGACAGTAATGGACAAACCATCACATCACTCCCTGGAAAGCCTCACTCAGTTACTTCTTTTGATGCTGGATTTATTTCAATACAAAAAATCCCTTCATCTGCTCCTCAACTGAGGTACCTTTAACTGGCAGGTCTTACTGCAACCTGGGGATTTTGGGTACATTTTGTGTATCTAGTGATTTCAGGCTTCACAAGCAAATTTCAAGGAAGGAGGCAGAAGCAGTAATTCAGAAAGCATAGCTGAGATGATGCTTTTTCTTCTGAGAAAAGAAAAATCACTTTAAAAAATTCAGTCTTATAAACAACAAAATTACTCATGAACGTGTATTGGATCTGGTAAATTGATTTTACTGGGAAAAAAAAAGTGTGAAAGCATTGAGTTTTTGAAAGTGGCAGTTAACTTTTTCTGAAATAAAACTCTCAGTTTTAGAGATGCTGAAATAAAACCTTTCATATCAGAAATGTTGAAATGTTTTGCATTGACATTTCCAGAACAAGCCTCCTGAGTTCCCAGTTTGCTGTGTAATATTTTCATTAAAAATTAATGCCTAATTTTATTTACTTATGTTAAGTTATAGGAATTCAAGAAAGAGGTTAAAGAAGGATAAATCACAAAAATATATAGATCATTTCAGGCTGAACATCTTAGATAAGAAATGCATTAGTTGTTTAATGCAGTCACAGAGCTGCTTTACAGCATCAGACTCATAAAACAAGCTCTGCATCCTATGTGGGATAATAAAGCAACCTTATCTGAGGGTGTTTTCTGAAAAAAATAAAGGTTTCCAGGTTCATTGCATCCTGGAATTTTCAAACATTGACCAGAAGAATGGAAATGTCAGAGACACAGACAATTTATGTCTCCTCATGTACTCCACTAGTATGAAAGGATAAGCATATTTTTTTTAATTACTATTTTTTTCAGAGAGAAAAATGCTGCTGAACCTTTTTTTTCAGCAGAAGTTCACCTGTTGAGCAGGAGGGCAGAAAGGGAGGCTGCTCAAAGCAAATGAGCCAGCACAATCTTCTTCTGGGGCACTCTGGGCTGCTGAGCCCAAGAGCTGCCTCTGTGTGCTCTCAGAGGAGGGCAAGGGCAGCATGAAAAACCACTGGAAAATGTTTCATAATGTTTGAAAATGCTTGTTCATGTGGAATTATCTGTTCCAGGGAAAGGTATAAGAGCTTCTGGAGGAGTATCAGCAGTGCTAGTTTAAATGCCAATAGTCAGACTGGTCCAGCATTACATTTACTATCACAGAATAGTTTGGTTGGATATTCGAGGTTGTTAAAAATGAGAGGAAGAAGTGAGAACTGTGATGCAAAAGATGTTCCAGAAGGGAAGCAAACATCTTGATTTTCAAACATGAGTTAATAGATAAACTCACTGTCTTTATTTAGGGTGCACAATATGTTCAGGGCTCTCTCAGAAATCTCATAGTCCAGCTGTCAGAAGCTTAAAAAAAAATACTGTGGAAAAGGAGAAGGAACATTATCTTTTCCAAAATTATATCTGAAATTCTGGAGACTGAGGTGAAAAGGGACCTGAGAATGCTTAAGAATGCTCTCACACACCAGAGGAGGGCCCCACATGGCCCTCCAATCAGTGCACAGAGGATGACAGTAGAAAATGCTTGAATAAATGTTACCTAGTATAGCTCATGTTTGGTAAGTCAGATGCTGTTGAAGGATTTGGTTATCCACATGTTGCTACTGATCCTGGTACTGACCATAAAATTAAGCTTAAAATTGCTATAATTCATTCTTTAACTGTCACACTGTGGCTGCACCAATTGTTGGTTTCTCTGGGTCTGGATTGAAGGCACTGGATCGAGACAGCAATTCATGTTCAGACTCAGGTGTTTATTATTTCTGATCAGTAAAACAGTCTCACAACCATGAGTTCTGCAGCTTTTCATCAGAAGGCACAAAATGGCCAACAATCTCTTGTTACAAGGGCTTTTAAGACTAAACTATCCAATTAAGAAAGGACACCTAGATTATTTTCCCTTTTAACCCAAAAACTGATCCCACAGAGCCCACAATGCAGACTCTTCTGCCCAATTACAAAATGCCACCCAAACCCATGAAGACGAAGGAAGAAGAAGCATGAAGGGGAAACCCAGGATGACACCCTGTGCCCTCCAACTTGCTTCCATCCACAACACACTAAAAATCCCAAAACCTCAATTTCTCCCCAAGTGATACACCTACACTGCTCTCTACAATCTATTTCACACTTTTGTGGATTCCAGTCTATCTTGAAGTCTGGGAAACTTTCTCCATGAATGAGGGTCAGAGTCAGTGCTGCCCTGGGGGTCAGGGCACCCCAGAGCAGACAGAGAAACATTCCCTGTGTGCCCTGGGTTTCCACATCCCACTAACCATATCTCCCATCATTTGATTTGAAGGTGTTGGCTGGCAGGGGTGGTGTTGCAGGAGCCATCCTCTTTCCTTAGCACCTCCAGAAGTTTCTCTTGATCATCTCTCAGTGCCTTTCCTGGCCCTTGCTTGCTGCCACTGAGGTGACAAAGGCACCTCAGCCGCAGTCCTCATGCCCCGTGAAGTGTCAGATCCCTCCACACAGAGCTTACAGCTCCCTGCATGACAAAAGCCTTAGGGCAAGGTAGCTATGGACAAAAGCAAGGTTTGTTCAACTCCTAAAATTAATTGCCTGCATTTTGTATTTCAGCTTTTTCCACATACAGGCAGCAGTCTGCCCTAATGGGATGGGATTAATTGCTGCCCTCATATAATATCCTCACTGCCTGCCTTTTGCTTTGAGCATGAGAAGATCCTCTTTTCTTTGTCAATTGTTTTCTAACCTGAATTTTCTATAACAAGTAAATCCTATTAGAATATCTCCTTATTCTCTCCACAATGCAGAATACAGCTATTCAAGTCAGTTCCAATACCACTGTAATCATTGATCCAACAAGTTCAAAGTCTGACTTTCCTTTTTTCTTAAGCAGATATGTTCAATGTAATGAAATATCTTGTTCTGTAATAACCAGCTGTTATCTTAGTCTTCCTCCCAGTAGAGCTTGTTTCTAATACCAACAAGGGATTTTCCACTAGCTTAATAATTTGATCTCATGATTCTGAAAGTGTTTGGGAAAAAAACAGAGGCTAAAGTAAAGCTGGGTGTGTTTATTTTAATGGAAGAAGGAATGTTTTGGAAAACTAAGCTCTGGTGATTTTCTAATTCATTTAATTTTCTGGATGATAGGGTCTCCTTAATTTGACCATCTGTTTATTAGTGTTTGAATATGGATGAAGATGGGAAGGATATGCCTTTTCACACAAGGAAATGGAAGTGTGCAGAACCTCTGATGGAAACTTAAGTCACATTCTGAAAAAAACAAAAAAAAAAAAAACCAAACCCAAAAGCAAAAAACCCCATGACACACTTAACTCTGTTTATCTTCTTTTCTGCAACCTCTAGACTTTATTCAATCATGCATTTTATTCATGTCCAGATCCACAAAAAACCTCAGATTCTTTCTGGGATTAAAAACTGTGATTTCCTGCTTGAAGTCTGTTGTTGTGGACAGCTGAGTGTCAGTGTTTGCCCCCAGACCCCTGAGTTTTGCAGCCCTGATTCAGCTCAGGTAACTCTGCAGAGGGGGAGCTCTGCTTGAGTTTCCTCCTGTGGGCCAAGATTAACTTCTCACTCAGGAAGGAGAATGTGTCCCTTCTCTTAAATTCTATAGCTTTGGATCAAGTTAGTTATCAGCGAGTGCCCATATCAATCTGAAAATAGGATAAAAGAGAGCAGATAGATTTTATCTACACCTGGTACATGACCCTTAAGTGCTTCGTTTCCCCATTGATTACAGATGGGGCTTAGGAAACCTTCTTACAACAAATATCTCGTTCAAATCTTGGCTAAATTTAGGAGGAAAACTCAAACACATCTAACATACATCACATCAGTTGTACTGAAACCAAAGATAAATCTGGTTTATCTATCACATCAGCTGTACTGAAACCAAAGATAAATCTGGTTTAGATGTATTAATTATAGCTTTCCCTTTTTTTTTCTTTCTATAATTTCATGTTATATCTCATAAACCAAAAAGCCAATGTGAGTCCGTGAAGCCTCAAGGAAATCAGTCAAATCCTGCCAGTACATTTGAAATAAATGTCACAACCTGTGTTTTGAGTCACTACTTCAAATTTGAAGTAGTTTTTTAGGTAAGAAAAATAGAAAAGTGCCTCAGTGCCTCCTGTGTCGGTGCCTCCCTCTTTTTTCCAGTTCAATCAAGAAGGAAAAGCATAATTAAACACATAATTAGTGGTGAACATTCCAGTTCTTCAACAGGAGCCATGAGCAAAAGTTGTATTTTAGAATGCAATAATAAAGACTTGCTGGCGACCATGCAAGGCTCTTTTAGCCACACATTTTTATAATTAATTTAAAACAATTAAGGATTCAAGATATTCCAAGACATCACAAGAAATTTCCAAGCTTTCATTTTTTTCATTAGGTTGCGTTATAGGGAACTGGGAGGCCTTTTTATAAAAATGAGCTCCCAAGACAAAACAGCAGAGTTATTCCTCCCTGTATGCTTCTGCCTTTTGTGCTTGCATTGCTTACCTACATTGCTTCTCAAACAGCATTTGCTCACCAATTGCAAATTTTCTGAGATCACTTTTGAGGGCAATAAATCTTTGCCACCATGAAAACAGGTTTTCCAGTGTTAGCCACCTGCTCCTCATAAAAGAAAACCTGTTGCTGCGAGGCAGCAGGACGAGTTTCAATTCGGTGAAAACAGAACCATTTGATTTTCTGGTAAGAATACAAACAAGAATGTAATTTTCCTGGGTTGTACAGGTTGTTCCTACACAGTTTTTTTTTTGTATCCAGCTGCAGCACACGGAGTATCAACCTGTCACAAAGCTTTACTTAATACCAGAGTTGTGGGTTTGTCTTCACCGAGCATCCCCCTGCAGAGACACCACCAAAATATGCAGCAAGGGACTGAGCCAAACACAGAAAATGCCCCCAAAAAAGAAAAACAGCACAATATCCAAATTCCACTAAATCCAAGTCTGGTTTGCAAAGGAAGCATGTGCTCAAAGTGCAGCTCATCTGCTGAGCATCTGGTTTCATGCTCAACTCATGGGAGTTGATAATCTTTTGAGCTCAAGGATGCATCAAACCCTCCAAAATGTGCCCTTGAAACAATTTTGCATTAAACTGGTTTTCTGATGAGTGACAGACAAGATAATATCATAATGCTTTTAGATAAATCTCTGTCTCTAAGTATCTACGGGCAAAGGTTGCAAAATTAGCTGGATAATTAAATTGCAGAAATAGGCAGTCATATTTTTCTCATTTTAATGAAAATAAAATGGATGACAGGAACTATTCTTTGGAAAGTTAAATAAAACAAATGTTAACCTAATACATAGACAAAACAGATATATTAGATTATTAGTTTAGCCATTTTAATGAATTTAGAAATGGTAATTACATAAGAAATTCCTGCAGTTAGAGAAAAAGATTGAATAGGTAAAACAATTTTGTTTCCAAATTTTGTTTCATTTTACTAATACCTATAATTATGAAAGTTCTGTAAAGGGAAGAAGATAAAATAGTTCTATAAAAGATTTTTTTTCCATAACTTAAACTATGCTTATAATTTACTTCAATTCTCAACATTATGAGTACATGGGCCCCCCATAAAAAGGAAAAAAAGTGCTTAGTTCTAATCTCACAGACATTGCACAGCCCACAGTTTACTCAATTCTTAATGGTTTAAGAGCAAATCTTGTTTCTATTTTCTTAGATCTAGCTAATCTTAGGCGCTTAAATAAAAATGACAGAGAGAGAGAGAAAAAAAATAAAAAGGGGAGAGGACTTAAAAGCTTTCTTTAGAGCGTATTTAACACTAAAAATTCGGAATATGAAGTATGGATCCAGCTGCAGTCATTTATTCCATTTCCAGTCTTTTACTTTTCCAGGAGCTCTTCATTTCCTCTCTACCTTTCTGGAAATTTTGGCAACCTTTAAGAGAATTTTAATTTCCACGTTGTATATTTGTAACATTTAATTTTCTTTCAGAACCTGTGAAAAGATGGTGATTCCTGCATGTCAGATATGAAGATAAACTGTCACCAAATAGATATTTTCTGACATAAGGTCCAGCATGGTTTAATAAAATTGAAAGCACTCAGCAGATAATTCCTCCCATGTCTGGATTCCTTCCTGAAATCAGTGAGGTGGACACTGTCCCAAGACAGCCCACAAAAGTTCATGCAGATAGGTAAAAAACAGAGCATGATAGAACCTAATATGAAGTAAATTGATTTTTACCAGTCAAAACCAGAACAGTTAAGTAAAGGGAATTTGGAATGGCAATGGAAAATGTTATAATAATGAGGAAAATATTTGGTATCTGTGGGATTTTGGGAGGTTTTTTGGGGTTTTTTGGTAGTTGGTTGGTTTTAGGTTTTTTTGGGTTTTTTGGGGTTTTTTTGGCTTTTTTATTTGTTTGGGGGGGTTGTTACACTTTTGGGGTTTTATGTTGGTTTTTTGGGGTTTTTTTTTGAACATTCTAACTATGATTCTAACTTATTCTGTCATTTGCAGACTCTGAACAAGCATCTGATCTCTCTGGATAATGGCAGCTCTAGATCTGCTCCCTGGAATCCTGTGAATGTGTTCAATAACCAGGCACTAGTCTTTATTATGTTTTCAATGTGCTTATATTTGGATTTGCTTTTTTTAAAAAAAACTGAATGAGGAAAAAAAAACTGAGGAGGAAAAGGAGGCAAGGCCGACATTATTGGCTACATGGAAGAAAAACATCCCTGTTCTCTGCTGTCCAATTTCTGGTTTGTACCCTGAAAGCTGAAGTTATTCAGATGTTCTCCCTTTCATTTATATTGACGAATGTAAAGGATAAAGTACTACACAAAATTATCTATCCTGCTATTAAGATTATGATTTTGGAGTGTCCATTCCACAGGAGAGAGTGCTGCCTAGAGGATGGAGCACTCTCCAGGCTTTAACTTAGGTTTATATTCAAATTTTTCCTCTGGGTCATCTGAGATAAAAAGGTTGTATCTTTCATTTTGGAAAAAAAAATTATGTAAAATGAGATACCAACATTTTTCCTACCTCATGGATTTGGACAAGTGTACAAATTCCTGGATAAATTATATTTCCTGAGGACTCATCAGTTCTGTAGGACATTATCCAGGGAAAGGCCATTGCGACCTGCTCTCAGGTGTATTTATAGCCACGTTGGCCACCAGAGGGATGAGCTTTCAGGGGCACATGAAGGTATGAGAGCTTTCCTTCTTTCACTCAAACACTGGGTGATTCATTCTGCTATGCAAATCAGCCATTGTGAGGATTCTTTAATCTTGAGCACTTGCCCTAGATTCTCATTTCTAAAACCAGCTCTACACTGACATGAAGAGACTCTTTCATCCAAATTCCTCTTCTGTGGGCAAAGTTTGTGAGCCCAATGTGCAGCAGAAGTAGGGCAATCTGAAATAGCTTCTTTCTCCCAGTAAATCAGTATTTTTAGTAAACCAATATTTTTTTAGCACAGCACCATGAGGACAGACATTGATCCTTTTATGTCTTAAAACACCTCCCCCCAACCTCTCCCTTCTTCCTGGGCTCAGATTCACTCCTGGTTTCTCTCCCTGCTCCCCTCCAGCAGCACAGGGAGGACAGGAATGGGGGCTGTGGTCAGTCCATCACTCCTTGGCTTCGCTGCTGCTCCTTCCTCCTCAGGGCAGCATTCCTCCCACTCTTCCTCTGCTCCACCATGGGGTTCATCCCACAGGATCCAGCCCTTGTGCTCTGAAGGCAGGTGAATCATGCAGCTTTCAGCCTCAACTTCCATTTTTCTTCCTTTCTTCTCCTGATAACATGTGGGAACCCAGGACATCCCTCTGGCTGTCCAGGATGGCCAAGGCCCCTACCAGGGGGCTCAGAAGCCCTGGCACAGAGCCCAGGACACCTGTGGGTTTGATTATGACCCGTGGAGCAAATTACCAACCTTAGATGAAGATCAGCAAGCCACAAGAGTTTAGGTAGAATAATAGCGAAGTTATCACAGGGTGAAAAAGTAGATTTTGGGGGTTTTGGTATGGGGGTTCAGGAGGCAAGATGGAGGGAACTGGGTGTGTCCAGCCTTTCTCCTTCTTCTTCTTGGCCTCCATCTTCTGCTGTGATGTTGGCACTTTTAGATTGGTTTAGAGTAGAAGCTCACTGTTTGACATAGGTGATAGGTATTGGGCAGTAATTGTGAAAATTGTATACATAGTTTTCAGTATAAAGACATAACACCACCCCCGGGGGCAGGCAGAGTGCCTGGAATTGTCCTGCTGAATGGACCTCAGCAGGGCAGGAGAAAACTTTTTATAGATAATACACAATAAACAACCTTGAGACTGAGAACTGAAGAGCTCCGACTCATTCTTCAAGCACTTGGGCTGGGAAAAGAGACTTTTAACAATCTCAGGGTCGCAGCGACCCGAAAGACCCTGAGAATAACACACCTTTCGTTCCTTGCCTCTTAATCTTGATTTTTGGCACTATATTCTTCATTATTTCTCTCTGGGGTAGGTTTTTTGACACTTCACTAGGAAATTATACTCAGCTAAATAAGAGAATGGAAATAGGTTTTTGCTCTGTGAATGAGCATGGAGCTTTCACCATGTAGCTGACAAGTGAAATGTGACAGCAGATAGATACAGTGACCCAATAACACATAATCTTTTAGAAAATTTAAATGGATATAAAATTACTCTCCATAGAAGTAACCCCCAATTAGTAATTACAGCAAGTGTCATTCTCTTAAGAAAAATACAGACTTCATTTGCAGAGAGCGACAACAGCTCTTGGGAATGTAGATTGTGCATATATAAGCCTGAGTTTAATCTCTTGGGCATTTCCAATTGGATTTATTATTATTACTACTATTACTACTGCTACTATTTATTTGGATGCAAATTTTAATGGTGTCTTATTTTATATTTTTATGTCTATATCATGCTTAATTTAGCCTCCAGATTGTCTGTACTGGCATGAGTAAACAATATATTTCCCTTCCTTTGCTTAGTACCCAGTACTCTTGCCAGGTGTGACTGAAACTGCAAATTCCTGATGTCTCTCCTAAGTCCTTGTTAATATTTCAAATATCATCCAGCTTCCATAGAAAGTTTTAAATTAGGCTTTAAAAGCTGGACCTAAAAAAATTTCAAACCAGTGGAAAATGTATTTTGATTTACAAAATACATTTTGTAAATCATCCTGCATTTTGGCAATATGCAATTTTTTTTTTCTGACTTTTATAACCACTTCATGACACAGAATTCTCACGGACCAAAAAATCTTAATGCTTACATTTATCAATAAAAATATTCATATCCCATATTGGTTTTCATGTTCTCTGCCAAAAGTTATATGGTATGTGAGGTGTATTTTCCATTAAGTTCCATGACTGACCTGGTAACAAATCTCCTGTTACTTTTATTAACTTGTTGTTATGGTTTCTCCACAATTGATTTTGAGGTCTTACATAGAAATATAACACCCCCAATATATTAACCAAACATACAACCCTCTGCAAGAACAAGGCACTGGGCAAAATGAGATTTCTTCTTGATCCACACCTGGCCAAGTCTGACTTTGCAAGGGATTCTGCTGGAGACCATCCCCTGGCTCTTCTGCCACTGTTTTCCAGGAATATAGCTAAGCTGAACTGAGCAGATCTAAGGGAGAACATGCTGATTTTGGAACCACTTTTGGTCCTTTGGGAGAAGTCAGTGCAGTCTAAATTCGAATTACACTAAATTACATTCAAATTACACTAAACACTTCTGTGTCGGATGGCACATGTCATTAATTCCAAGGATCCTCATCATCTTTCCCATGACCTGAGCGACTTCCAGGGAGAATAGACAACTTCCTGATACTCAAGGATACTTCAAGTAAGTGGAAGTTACCCATAGACAGACCAGCAAATTTTGGGGTTAACTAAAACAAACATTCACCTGATAAAGTCTAAAAGAAAAGCTTTTCTCCCCTTACATTCATGAAAATAAAAAGCAAGAAGAAAAATGGATGGCTGGGACATAATTTTCCATAGAATTAATATTTCTAATTTTAATTTGCAGTGAAATAAAACAACATCAGAATTATTGGAGTATTATTCCAGTGGTGTAAACTCAGGATTGTAATGTTATTTAAGATACCAGACATCCTGTCCAGACTGCAGCTACCACTCCAGAGAAGCTCCTCTCATTTCTTTGTCCTAATACAAATATGTTCAGTGTTCCAGGGCTTCTGAAGTGGCATAAAACATCTCTATTGAGACAAACTAATTGTTCCATATATAACTAGGTACTTTTTTAAAGTTATTTCCGTTGCCATATGTTGTTGTCTAGGGCAGGGTGTGCTCCCAGCTCTCACTTCAGCACCTTGGTGACACCCAGCATCCTGTCCAACTCCTCTGGGAAATTCCAGCTCTTCCCATCCTGATGGCTCCTCCCTTGTGCTACTAATAAGCCTTAGCTGTTTCTTTTAAAAGGTTTCCTGACAATTCCCATCACTGTCACTGCTTTTACTGAAGGACTACAGCTGGGCTAAGAACAATTTATTGCTCAGATAAACATCAGCCTCAGATGCTGTGAGAGTTTAGAGGAGCAAGCAGTCAGCCATAGCTCAAAATACGTCGCAAGTTCTTTGTTACAAGACCATATAGAACTTTCTAACCCAATAGACAGCTGCCACAAGGTTTATTTTGCTTTTCTGACCTATCACCTTTACTTAATTTTACTGCACTGTGGATACTTTTATCCAATGGCTTCTGTCTCACTTGCACACTTATGCTTCTATTATAACTTCTAAACTCTTATCTCACTCTATACAACCACACCCGTACATTATAAACCCTTCACCATCTCATCAATACAGTTTTTCACTTACTTAAGGCATATTCTTACCTACAACTATAGAAACATAATTTTATGATTTTTCTACTCATTATCTGTGTATTTTATTTTAAATCAATCCAAGCTTCTCCCAAGGCTGGAGATCAAACCCTTCCCTGTCTGCAGAAGTTTTTATTTTTCTGATTCCTACAAATTCCCAGAAGGAATTCAGGAGATATTTTGAACTAATCCCAGAGTGCTTTGTGTTTATACTGCTCACAGTCTGGAGATGAGATCCCTGTGTAAGAAAAGCACAAAGCACCCCTGTCCCTCCTCTAATCTCATATTGGATTTCCTACAAACTCTGCGTGGTGAATCTATATTTTGCCTACTGTTTTTATCTCTTCCACAGTGATCTAATATCATTCTTATTAACACTGTATTCACTGAAATCATCAAAGGTAAGCTGATTTATGTCATCTGAGGATTTAGTCCACCAGTTCTCCTAAACTATATTTCCAACATACTTTGAAAACATTAATCCTGCTAATCTGCTGAAAGAAGGATAAAAAAAGGTTTCAATTTTTAAAAAAAAATAAAGGTTCTTGTTAATTCCTCAGTGAGGTTAAGTGATTTCTGGATTATAGCAACACCAATGAGAGGAGTATCTATAAATACTCCTTCAATCAAAAATAATTATCACTGCAATTCTAAGACCACATTTCATAGTGTCTGTGTTCTTGGTTTGTTTTTTCTCCTCTCTGTAAGCATAGCCTTCATACATTAAATCCTAAGAAGGAGAAAATTCAATACATACCTGTGGCATTCACATTCTCTGAAAAAATTCCTCTGCCCAGGGTTTTTCTCCTGGGAAGCTGAAAGGCAGTGAGAGGCCTGAGAGAAAAGGAAAACAATTCTTATCTCATTTGCTTCTCCTGTGTTGTGCTCATGTGGAATGTGTTTGGAGATTGTTCACCTACAGGTGATTGTTTCATTGGATTCTGCTGTGAGTTGTTTTCACTCTTGGGCCAATCAGGGCCAGGCTGTGTTGGGACTCTTTCCAGAGTCAAGAGTTTTCATTATTATTTTTTAGCATTCTGTAAGTATCCTGTCTGTATTCTTTAGTATAGTGTAGTATTCTTTAATATAATATAGTATAATAAAGTAACAAATTAGCCCTCTGAGAACATGGAGCCAGATGCATCATTCTCTCCCCTTGTCAGGGTTGCCTGCATTTACAATACATACCCTAAAGTAATGATTTCTGAAAATTTTAATATTGTGAGGCTCTGTATGCTGAACTGGACCAAAAGTTCTAACAGGAAATCTGCATCCCCCCAGACTCCATCCCCATCTGGTCACATAAAGGCTGTGTTTGCCTTTCATTCCACAGTGCATTTTCTGCCTGAGTTTGTCCCAGACAGATTTTTTTACCAGGCTCTTCAATCTGTGTCTGAGCCCCTTCCAGTGCTGCATTAGGCAGCAAGGTTGAGATCCATCAAGTTGGTTCTCTCATCCTCTCCCCAGGGCAAAACCTATTCAGCAATTAAGAATTTCAGATGGGAATATATATAGACATAATTAGACTTGCACTTGTCACTTGAAGCACAAAGCAGGGAGGGATGCAATGGTCTGTGATTTTCCCAGGAATTTATTCCTTGTTCCTGTTGGGCTGCTGCTTAGTGAGCCCAGTGAAGACAATGGTCAATGATCAAAGGAATTAACAGACACCTCGACAGGCAGCCTCAGCCTTCATAAAAGATGTTGCAATGCATCTGTTGCCATCTGAAAACCTTAAGGGTCTGATTGTAAAGGACAGACTGACCACACACAGCCTCTCATGTGTCAAGGAGCTGAATTAGGCTCAACAAAAAGACATTTCATCACCCTGCAGTATCACAGAGCCCATGGTGTCCTGGGGTTTCTCACACCAGGGCTGTCCACAGGCATTTGTGTTTCAATCCACATGAGCCCTTCAAATAGAGCCAGTCTGGAAAGTGGCATCAGATTTGAATTTTAATCACTTTATTTTCACACCTAATTAGATATATTTTTCACAGACCATGGTTGCAAATGTATCAAATTCATTTGAAGAAACAGGCCTTTTTTTCTTCCTTATTCGTTTTGCCCTCGCTCAGAAAATTCAGTGGCAAGAGTCTGATTTCATGAAGTCATTTCTCAGCATTGTCATACAATTTCAAAAAACAATTTGGAAAATCAATGTGAAAAATTACTATCAAAAGCTCAAACTAAGCATAAGCAGCCATATCTTCATGGAAAAGAAAAAAAAAAGTAAATTAGCATCTTAAAAATGCCTTTTAAGAAAAAAAAAGGAGAAGAAGAAAAGCAGTCAGGAAGTCATTTAAAAAATATTTTTGCTGTTTTGTTTTGTCAGTAAAATAACAAGTTTTCCCTTCACATTCACTGCAGTCTCTGCCAGTTCCACATCCTTGTATTTCACTCACAGCCAGTGATTATGTTTACATGGTCTTAAAATGTCGTGACTGAAGTCAGAGCCAGTCATGCAGTTAATTTAAAAACTGACAGATTGTATAAACTTTATTAAACAAAAATAAGGTTTGCAACAGCAATGCAGAAGACTTTGTTGCTATAAGCAAGTGGTGCTGAAATACATGGGAATTTTATGTTCCATCAATTCAGTGTTTATTGCTTCAGAATTTTCTTCCTTTCCCTCCTTGCCTTTTTTCTCATAAATGATTAACACTAAAACCAAACAAAAAAAAAGAGTAATAGTTATAAAGCAAGAACAAAGAAGCCTGGTTCAATCAAAATTTACTGCAAAACTTCTTTTCCTCCAAATGTTTTTGCACTTGATGTGCAAAATTATTGTTTTAACAAACAAGATTTCAGCATTTGAAGCAGAATTTGGCACTCAGGACTGTTTAACTTCTCTTGCTGTTTCTCAGTTCCAAGACAGAGGCTTGGAGATTTTGGAAACCTGGGTTCTAGTAATGACCCAGCCAGTAAATTTTGCATTAGCTTGGGCAAATCACTCATTTGAGGCTGATTTTCCCTTCTCTTTCTTCATCTGTCTTATGCAATCCATTTGAGCTATTTTTCTATTTAGCAGGGGCTGCTTTAGAGCCCAGGAGTGAATAGACACATCTGTGCACTCCACTCCCTCTCACACAGAGACTCTCCCAAACCTTTCCCTCAATCCTTTGAGTGCACCTTTGCTGTGCCAGTCCTCATCCTGCCCTCCAGGCAGATGGAACTGAATGCACCAGTCCCAACACAGCCTTTTCTTTATGCACATAAACGTTTGGGTTCTTTCAGGTGTGTAAATAAACCCACACTGATACAAACCAGCATAATAAACAGCATTTAGTATTTTTCTCATCTTGCCCAATATGAATATTCAAAATTAATAATGAGGTTTAACATAAAAACATATTAAATGTTAATCATAATCCCTCTCCAACAGGGAGTGTAATGGGAGGGGGCATAAATGAAAATCAAGTGTAATGATATCCTGGTAGTACTCCACATCATTTGGAGATCTGCTAGAGGAATGTCACCAGAATTCTTTCATTAAGAGCTAAGTTCAATTTCATTAAGGGCTGAGGAGAAACATCTTGTTCAGGCTGAGAGTGGAGAGCATACAAATGGACATTTACCAAGCAGAAGCAATTCATTATTATTAAATGACAAAGAATTAACCCAAATAGAACAGAGGAGTTTTTTGAGATAGGCATTTTCTGTATCCAGCTATACAGAGAGATGAATTCCATGTTCCAATTTGAAAAACACATTATAAGGAGAAAACAGAAGAAATTATATGGAAGAAGCTGTTAACAGCGAAATGAACACAAAATTGTTTGGACACAGATTAGAATGTGGATGCAGGCTTCTCTGAGCAATCCACAACCTTCCCAAAGTGCTGCTGCAAACACAATCCCCTTCTTATTGTTGCATGTTTTCCAAGCAATATACCACCATAATGCTCAGCATCATAAACATTTTTATTGCTCCAAGTCCTGGTGAAATCTATGGCACCAGAGCCCTGTTTATTGCACTTGGACCTTGTGCATTATGGAATTGCTGCCTCTATTGGTCATAAAACAGCATTCAGGTCACAGAATATATCCCAGCAGCCATCTGAGCCTTAGTCTGCTGCACCTTCTTAGGCAGCATTACCACAATTTATCCTTACTCTGCAGAATTCTATTAAAATCAATAATGCAAGCTCCTCACTCACCAAGCAGAGTGTGCCTCGTAAAGATTGCCTGCAAAAGCCTTCCATATATTACTCAGTAAGTTGCCTTTATGAAATATACATGTGACCAAATTGCAGACTTAATGTTTTATGTCTCTTTTATCTTCTTTCTCTAAAAAGCAGAGAGAACTGAGGAGTACAAGCAGGCTTCCTGTTTACCTATCAAAAGCTGGAAATACAGAGTATTTATAGGGCTTAAAAGTAAAATGGTAAATAGAAGTAAAAACTGATAAATCAGGTAAAAAGCCTATATGGGTAGGTCCAGTCTTTGCACTGCATGCTATTATCAAAAATGCTATTTTGCAGAGCTATGAAAAACAGGCAATTGAATCCACCTTTGGTGAGCAAACCAGAATTTAGGATGGAGGAGATTTTGAGAACTCATCCAGATCACCTACACACACATTCACACATTCTTTAGAACAGAATATACTTTATTTATGCTAAAATTGATGCTTTTTTTTCCCAGCCTTTGCTTAAAAATCACTGTTGATAGGGATATTCTCTCAGAAATCTGGTCCAGTGCTTCAATACCCTTAAATTTACAAAGGCTTTTCTCAATGTTCAGACTAAATATCCCCTGCTTTAATTTCAGCCTGTTGAAATTTGCAATCTGTGGAGCAGAGATGGAGAATTTATGGCCTCCTGCTTCTCAGCAACCTCTGATGTGCTGGAAGATAATTACCCCACCTCCCTTTGAACTTCTGCACCTTGGACTAAGAGAATCCAAATCTTTCAGGCAGGCAATGAGGTAATTAATAATTCCTGCAGCCCAGGGAGCTCTTAGAAGAGGTACTTGAAGATTTGGTTATGCTAATTTTCAAAAAGGAGAATTTCTTTGGAAAAAATGAGGTGTGAACATCATTCCTAGGCAATGATCACTGGTACCAGGGTTTTGAAGGGGCTGGGTGAAGTGTGGACAGCAAAGCCTAAAGGGGTTGTTCCTGCTGTCATCCTGCAAATAACAGGAATTTTTAGGGTAAACCAGCTCTCAAGAAGGAGGGAAAAAAATGGAAAACTGTGGCCTTTGCATGAGGTTTGCCCTTCTCCTTAAGCTTTCCTGACACTGGGATTTTTCTCTCCAGAGCAGTGCTGTGATTTCTCCTGGCAACAGGAGCTCACAAGGACACTTTGTCCAACTCCCCATCCCTCAACTATTTTGAATGCTTCAGATGGGTGGGAAGCCAAAAACTGGGGGACTTACCTGCTGAGCATAGATACACATACAGACAAAAACTGACATTTGCAGTGCTTAACCACACATTTTCCTCCTCCCTAAACCCCAGAATTTGGCTTCACAACCTTGAGCACCATCTACTGGCTTCCCCTCTGCTGACTTCATGCATCTAAACCATCAGGCATTGTGTTTGTTCCACCAGCACATTGCAGGAGCTCGGGGTGGAGAATAAAAGACAGCTTGAGACCAGCCCTTAAGTTGGACTCTGTTTCTATAAAATGTTTGTCAAACAATTTCGAGTAATTAACAATTTCATAATAATCAAAGTCTGTGTCTGGACAATTTTCAAAGAGATAATAAGGCTTAACTGAGCCAGTAAATGATTTTTCTGTGCACAGTTCAACCAGCTGTACGCTGTGCATTGCAGATTCCATCCTTTCTGTTTCCTCAACTCAAGCGACGGTTCTTATGGTAAAATGATGAAATAAAGCCTACATCCCTAAAAATAATAATTAAGCACTAGGGAGCAGTAAACAAGCATAATAAAGTTAATAGTAAACAGTTTCTAGAGCTGTAAGTAAAGGGTGTAGCTCAATTTTCAAGTATTTTTCAAAATTTGCTTTCATTGGAGGGTTTCCAGAATTTCTGTGTTTTTCTTCCAGAAAATCACTGACAAAATAGAGATCATGTCTTATTTTACTCCTCCTGTTGTATACAGAATCCACAAGTAAAGCATCCTCCAGGAATTCCATGGATGAAGACCCACAACAGAGTGAAATGATTCAAGGTGTTCTGAGAGTTTTACACCAGAATCTCTCTTCTCACTGTGCCAATGTCACACAGGTCTTTCCATATATCTGCTTTTCCATTTCCTTTTGTGACCCTACAGAGTTCAGAATGGAACCCACTGCAGCAACAGAGCAAGATTTCCAAATGAGATGGAAATGCAGGGCAGAAATAGAATCTGAATTTTGTCTGTAGTGACACTTCCATGTTCTTACTCTACAGCCTAGATTCAGATGTAAATTGTTCATTTTCTGTGCTGCAAAGCACTCTGAGTTATTCTTCAGCCCTCACTAATTTCTAGAACTTAAATTCACTTTCAAATCAAAGATGTGAGGAAGGAAAAATCACCACAAAACACTCATATCTGTCATTTTTATACCTTAGGAAAGGGAAATTACCATAAGATGTATGAATAAAGTTAAGCAATCTATCCATTTCAAAAACATGGCTTGGCAGCTTGACTCATGAAACTTGCACAAAACTGATTATTTTTATTTTTACACAGCCCTGTTCAGGCAGACGCTTTGTCAAGCTACGTGCACAACGTAGAGAAACACTGAATTAATTTTTCTGGGATAAAATTATTTATATACACACAGCCATAATGGAAAGTTAGTGGGTTTAAGTGTTTGTCAGAGCTGGAGCGTTGGACTGCTCCACATGGAATGAATTAGAATTGAGATATGTATAGATTTATAGACATATAGATATTTATAGATAGTCAAAGCTCAAGGTTTCACCCCACTTTAAGTGAATAAAAATGAGTAGAGGGAATCAGACTATCCATAAAGGATCATAAAGAATTGAAAAGACCTCCAGGATCATCGAGTCCAACCTTCTGGGACACCACATATTTTCTGTATTGGAATCTTGACAAGAAGTTTCTAAAGAGTAAAGAAATTCCTTTCTGGCCCTGAAAGGGGGCCTTAGGCCTTGAAAGAGATGATGAATTTAATGTTTCTTTAGGATGGTCTCATTTGTACCTCACAGACCTGGCAGTGGGGCACCAGGAGAAGCTGAGCTGCCCCTCCTCTGTCTGACACTCCCCAGTGACAGAAACCTTCAGCTGATGGGGGACGATGGAAGTCTCCCCACATTTCATCCTCTTTCAACTTCAAAAGCCTGAAAATTCAATTAGAACTGGCACTCCTGGTACATTGCTCTTACTGTCACAGGCAGGAGGCAGGACCTGTGTGAGGGTCTTCAATTAAGCCCCAAATGAAGCCTGGCATCACCCCTGACTCAGCAGAGGAGCAGGAGGCAGTGAGGGGTCCGGGGTTTTGATGTCCCCCCACTGTCCCTGGTGCCAGCTCAGCCCTTCCACATGGCTCAGGTGTAGAAATGAGCAGGGGGAGAGGCAGGAGTGAGAGCAGTGATTTGCTCCCAGAGGATTCAGCAGGGGATTCTGACACAGAGCCTCTCCTGCACCAAGGCAGCAGCTGAAGCTGGTTAAGTGCCTCCAGCTGTGAGCTGACTCCCGCGAAGAGAAGAACCACAAAAGCCTTATCTAGGGCAGCCAAGTGTAAGGAAGTCACGCAGCCTGAAAGCTTTCCCATCATTTCACTCCACCAGCAGTCATGACTGCTCCTTTTCAGACAGCTCAGTCTGCTTTGCTTTGCTTTACTCACCAGCTGAAACTGGAGTACACAGATCTGCAAGCTCAAACCCAGCAGGACTCACTGTGAGCTCAGTTCTGTGGAAAGGAGAATGTTGTGACTATATCAGGTGAGTTGTTTTTAAAGAGCAGAGAAAAATTTGCAGAGATGAGAATTGTCTACTCCTTCCTCTCTTCCCAACCCAAAGGAAAACTAGATTTGCACTTGTCATCAAAAACATGAGCTGCAGAAATAAAGGTAAAATTGCCTTGCACCAGTTACTTTTCCCAGCATCAAATACCATTGGATGAGACTTGAATTCTCCCCAGCCCAAAAACTCACTGTGCATTAAGAAATGCAGTTAAAATCACTAAAAGCTAGAAGTGTATTTGTGTTTGATCCTTTTCTTTTCAGAGCTATGTTCATGCAAATCAAACAACACCTGAAGCAGAAGGCTGGGGTGCAAACATTGCTTTTATAAGAAAGGTTTTGTCACATTTTCCCAATGCATCAGGAAAAAATTCCCAAACCATCATATAACATTCTCAGGATGGTATTTCCCATTGCAGCAATGTTTTCTCTCTTTCTTCCTGTGGTTTAGTCAGGTAATCCTTACTAAACACTTGACAATTCCTTGCTGAATCTTGCCTCTCCCATAAGTAAGAATGAGCATAAATTTATCTTAGTGCTTGAGTCACTCAGAAGAGTACTTAAAAATGCCTACTCTGAGCTAAAAAGAAGCTTGGAGCTTTTTTTTTTCCAACTTCTCTAAAATTATTTTAGAAAAAAACAAAGACAATGCTTTAAAACAATTCAGCTCAGAACTGGTGCAGGAAATGAACTGTTTATGTGGCTCTATTTATAGCAAGCCTCTAAAAATAGTGATGCTTTCTTCCACATTCAGGAATAGGAGAATAGGACAATATTAGTCCTTCAAACAAATGATGGGGTGAAAAACCAACCCCAAAATTCCTTTATTGAAATAAAGGGCATCAGAAATAGCATGCTAGGAAGGAGGAGTCCAACAGGAAGAAGGGGAATGAAAAATTTTTGCTGTCTCACTGAAAACATGTATGACTCATATCCCAATTCTTCCTTTTTTTTCCCTGACTGCCTCACTTCATTTGCATTAATCCCCCCATAAAAGCCACATAGAACAGAATCACAGAAGTCATAGCAAATATCCATAAAGGATCTGCTCTCTGACCCAGAGAGGAGGGAGACCTGACTGTAGAGCAGGTGCTGGCATCCTTGTTTGTATCTCAGGCTGTGTTTAGAGTCAGGATGCCTGTTTTAGAAGATTCACACATCTATGAAGAGATGAATTGCCCATGTGTGTCTCTCCATGAGTATAGAGTTAAAGATTATTAGCTTTGTGGTATTTGCTGGGTCCCCAGGACAAAGGAGGAATTGATGAATCTGACTCCATGTTCTTTGAAGGCTAATTTATTATTTTACATACTTATATTATATTAAAGAATACTATACTAAAACTGTACTAAAGAATAGAGAAAGGATACTTACAGAAAGCTTAACAAGATACTAATGAAAACCTCGTGACTGACTCCTTAGAGTGTGGCACAGCCTGTGATTGATCATTCAGTAAAAACAATTCACATTAAACCAATCAAACAACCACCTGTTAGATAAACAATCTCCATCCACATTCCAAACAAGCAAAACACAGGAGAAGCAATCAGATAATTATTGTTTTCATCTTTCTCTGAGGCTTCTCAGCTTCCCAGGAGAAGAAATCCTGGTGAAGGGATTTTGCAGAAAATATGACAGTGACATAGCTCAGTTCTGGATAAATATGGCCAGACCAATTCTACCCGACAGGGTTCTCATATCTATGAACAAACCAAAATAAACCCCAACAAAATCACAGCATGTGCAGGTGAATCAATCCTTGGATATGATCTGGTCTCCTGCTCACAGACTACTGTGGGGGTCCCAGTTGTTGGTTTCTCTGGGTCTGGATTGAAGGCACTCGAGACAGTAGTTCATGTTCAAACTCAGGTGTTTGTTATTTCTTATCAGTAAAACAGTCTCACAACCATGAGTTCTGCAGCTTTTCATCAGAAGGCACAAAATGGCCAACAATCTCTTGTTACAAGGGCTTTTAAGACTAAACTATCCAATTAAGAAAGGACACCTGGATTATTTTCCCTTTTAACCCAATAACTGATCCCAAAGAGCCTGCAATGCAGACTCTTCTGCCCAATTACAAAATGCCACCCAAACCCATGAAGAAGAAGGAAGAAGAAGCATGAAGAAGAAACCCAGGATGACACCCTGTGCCCTCCATCTTGCTTCCATCCACTACATGCTAAAAATCCCAAAATCTAAATTTCTCCCCAAGTGATACACCTACACTACTCTCTATAATCTATTTCACACTTTTGTGGGTTCCAGTCTATCTTGAAGTCTGGGAAACTTTCTCCATGGATGAGGGTCAGAGTCAGTGCTGCCCTGGGGGTCAGGGCACCCCAGAGCAGACAGAGAAATATTCCCTGTGCCCTGGGTTTCCACAGACTGCCACACTGCATTTCACTACTCTGCCCTTAGAATTCAATGTTCTTCTATGTAACACCTCAAGGGTTTTCTCTTTCTAACCAACAACAGTCACATTCTGCTGGGGAGACTTTGGAGAGTTTTGCCTCTCAAATCAGATTCTCTTTTTGTATAGAACGTGTTGGGTTTTCTAAAGACTTTTTTTTTTCTGTATTAAACACTGAGAAGGAATAAAAAGTCACTGTGAAATCTACCAGTTTGTGTTCAGGACCAGGAAGAAACTGGCTAAGGGCAGGGAGGAATCAGCAATTTAACACTTCAGTATCTGCCTGTAATAGCCCACTTACAAAAAATGTTAACAGCATTTCCAGAAAGTTCAGGGAAAGGTAAAAAAGCAAAATAGTGATGGCTGGGAGATGAATGAAAAATGTTTTCCTTACAAGAGATACCTATAAGGTGTTCTCAGCCCTGTACTGCTTTTTTCTTTTTCCTTCTCCACAAATACCTCGACAAAGAGAACAAGCTTTGTGACAATAAAACCTATCTTCCCAAAGGGGAAAAACCCTAACAACAAAACAAATTGATACTCTGGAGAAATATGTTGTCAAAATCCATTGCACAGCTTTAAATACAAATGTGAAGGTGCATCCCTTTGTGATCAGGAGTGCATCACTCCTTTGTACTGTAAAGAGGCTGCATTTTTTAATCTCCAGAATGGCAGGAAAATAAAGATAAGCAGAGAAATAGGGCCAGGCTCTGCCATTAGGAGCACTTGCCAGAGGTCCCAAGCAAGAGGGTTCTTTAAAATTTTAAAATTAAAATTTAAAAGTTGAATTTTCCGAGACAGAGTAATGGTAACAATTGATAGTAGCACCAAAAATTAACTCTTCTGCAAAAATACTCTGTGGTATTGTGATATCATTAAAAAAAAAAAAAAAATACCGGAATTCCCTGGAAATAGAAATTAAACCAGGAAATAGACACATTCTTCTCAATCTAGAGTGAACAAAAATTCTCAAGTGGAACATCTTTCACTGCTACTTTTCATAAAAAATGATTTGACCAGATGCTATTCCCCATGATGTCTGACAAACTCTCTTTCAAGGCTTAGTTATTTCTGCACCTTGTACGATTCTCTGGACATGAACATCATCTAGTGAGCAAATACCTGAAATGTAGGATGGAAAAAAAAATCTGGCTTGTCACCAGGAATCAGCAAGCAAACAAGGCTCCAAACTACAGTGTAGGTTAATTATGAATTTAGTGTGAAGTCAATATAAAACTTTAAGCATTTCTGAATGATAACTAACTAATTCGAATTTATAATTTTTAATATATATTTTTTAACTTTTTTTTAATTCAGAATATAATATAATGAGAACTAACAAGAAACATGAGTACTTTGCACAGAGTGTAGGGGATAAACATTTTGAAAAATAGGCCCAAATTGACATTAAGTAGGTTGAACTAGATGTACACAATTAAGGTTAGATGAAAGAATTCTTTTACAGAAAAAACACTTCATGAGACGGACTGAGAATCTTTTTTGTCTTGGTCTTAGACTTGATATATGATTTACTCCCAGCCTGCTTCCTTTTTTTTTGTTCATTAATGACACATAGCTTTGCACAGGGAATATGGCACCAGTGAAGGGCATTTGCTCATTATGGACTAACAAAGGTACATGTTTGCAATACTACAAAAGCATCCAACTAAAAGCAGGAAAAATTTGCCAGGCTTTTTACAAAATGATCATATCTTTGAATTTCACAACCATTAACACATTCTGGTTTCTTTCCACCTAGAGAAAGTCATAAGATAGGAAAGAAAGTTACCTCTGGGAGGAGAACACATCTTTTATTTGGGTTAGCTGATGTCTATCAATTTATGGCTTAATTTAGGTATGCATATAGTCTAAATTTGGCTGGAGAATTCCTTGTCATATCTATTTAAAATAGAGTTCCAGGTTAAAAATTCTGTCAAAATTTATTTCTTGCTTCATGAGAACTAGAAAAAGTGCTTAAGTCCTAACTGGGTGTTTCAGTTCTTCTGCAAACACAAAAGCAGTGGTCTTCAGTTAATAAAAAGGATTCAAAAAGGAAGGGTTAAAAGTCAATTAGATTAACCAAAAATATTTTTCTTACTGATTTTCTTTTAATTTCCAATGAACAGTGGTAGCAGAGTCACTTTATTTGCCTCAGTTCATAGAAGAGAGCAGCTCCTGTATCCTCCCCATCCTTCCCTTTCACATTAAAATTATCCCTACTTGTGTCCCAGTTTGCAAATGCTTTCACACATCTTCAACTCCACATGGATGAGAGACCCTTTTTACCCTCATATGACCCTTTTTACCCTCAAAAACAGGAGTTAAGCCCAGACATCAAGGTTCACAGGACAGGGACTCCTCAGGGGAGCTTTTTTCTCTCCAGCACTGCTTTCCAAGAACAGCTTTCTGGAATAACATCCATCCAGGCAAATTTAAGCTGTTGAGACACAATTTTGCTTTTCTTTTGTCCCTTCTTTCAGTGCCTGTATTTAATGGTTGGATTTTTTTTTAAGCTAACTTGTAGAAATAGGGAGTTTATATTCTCCAAGCATGGCAATTAGCAAGTGTTCTGTAAATACAAGCCACAGAGATTCTTCCAAGAAGTGGAATTAAAGCCTGTCTTTTGAAAAGACATTTAATCTTGTGCTGAAAAGTACACACACAACACTTAAGGACCTCCTTGCCTCCCGAGGGAAGTTGTTTCCATGTTTAATTTCCCTCAGCTCTAGGAAACCAAATCTTATTTCTGGCTGAACTCATTCCATCTGCCTCTGCACATCCACATTTCATCTCCTTTTGCAAGAGCAAGAAGCTTTCTACTATCAGATTTCTTTACTCTCTGTTAGCACCTCAGCCATAACCTTGGCTTTTCCACTAGGAAAGCAATTTGGAACAGAATTTGAATTCCTAAACTCCCTGATTTACCATCCTGTGCTTAAGAAGGGTCATGAGCAGGATCTGGATGTTTACATTTCCCCATGTTTGAAATATGATCAGCCTGATGGGGAGCTTATATTGACACCATGTGAATTCTGTATTTCTTACACTTGCAAAATCAAAGATATTTGAGGTCAAGACACTTTTCTGGTGAGGAAAAATTTTATCTTAAAATTTTATCTTTAGCTTTATCCACATTCAGGTACTTATTTTCAAAGAAGGTCTGAGGGTCTCTTAGGGTAAGTATGGCTGCAGGAATGAAGCTGTAGGGACAGAAAACATCTTCATCAAGGAACCATCCCTCATCATCTTCTTACCAATACAAAACATCCTAATGTGTATCAGAGACTACTAAAAAAAGTAAATATCTAAACATATTTTATATATGTCATATCCTGTAAATATTGAAACATATTTCATATATGTAATATCCTGTAAATATCTAAACATATTTTATAACCTACATGTGCACCACGAGTGTATAAACATATATATATATATATATATATGCTTGACCATGCATTGTGGTCAAGCCTGTTTTTTGACTTTCACTCATGAAAATACAAGGGGTCTTTTTCACTTCTGATTCTTCTCACTGGCATCTATTTGCTTCTCTAACAGTGTTTTTTCATAAAATGTAACACCTTAGGATTAGATGACAGATCTGTACTCCAGTTTGGGAGCTTGTAGTCATCACTTCTCTGTACTGACCTCTACATTTCTAGGCCAGGTATAGAAAAGAGTCATTAACTGAGGTAGGTTCAATGGAAAATAAGTGAATTTCAGTGATTGCTGTGTGAACAAAGGGGCCCAGCTCTGTCAATCAGCAGCTCCTTGCTATCACAACTTACTATTAACACCACACATCAAACAGGAGCAAATAGACTTGTCTGGCTGGAGCAGCACTAAGGCTGTGTCTGCTTGGCTCCTTTAAGGACAGAAACACACCCAGAGTCTTTCTGGGCATTCAAATTGATCATAACTTGCATTGGTTTGTTTTCATTCTCAGAGGCAGTGCTCAAGTCAGTGAGTGCAGTTTTGCCAAAGGCATCCCATTTGTCAGGCCTTCAGTGACCTTTATGTTTTCAAATTAAGTCTCCTTGTAGCTCTTTTCAAGTTTACAATGGCATTCAGCTTAAATAAGGCAAAACAGTTTGCAAAATATCAGTTTCCATCTCACAAGGCCCTGTGCCCTCCATCCTGACAAGTCAATTGATCTGGCAGCTCCAGTTCTCATGAAAATGGAAATTTCTGTGGGTGATCAGGGCTACTTATGGCCTTTAGGTTACTAATAGCCAATAGAAAGAGACATTTTCTTCAGATGTAACAAAATGCACTCTTGGTTTTGGGTCCAGAGGTAATGAAAATAACAAGTTATTTCATTTATAAAGGCTACAGGAACTAAGTCTGTCAGTAAGGACAGATTTGAAGTCTTTATGATTATCTCTACCATTCTTTCACAAGGTATGTAAGCATCAGATGGAACATGGAAATTGTTTTTTTTCACTCACTGGCTGTTTCTTAACAATTTGAAGTAGTTGTTATTATGAGAACATCAAAGACACATGTAGTAAAGTGAGGTTTTTCCCCTCATCGTTTTGTGGGAATTCATCAAACGCAGTTTGGGAGATATCCCACAATAATACACTCTCATTAGGACTCAATGGCAAAGGAAAATGGCTTGAATTTCTTCTTACAATTCTCTTAATGCCTTTTATGCACAGAGAGGATGTTTCTCAAAAGAGAAAGAGATATGAGCTTAAAAGATTTATTAATTGGTTTGGGCTTGTGCTCCAAGTGTGGACTGAAGGTTTCTTTTGTTGAAGTGTCAGATGAGAAGAGCATCTCTGCTGTCAGGGTGATACTCAGATCAGATCCTGCTTGGTTCATCTCACTAAATACACAAAATTCCCTGACTGGGTGTCAGAGAAATGGGTACCAAGGTGAAATTCTCTATGATGAGATTTTGCCACATCTCCTCCCTTTGGCAAGGAGACTTTTCCAGGGATGAGGATGGATTGGCAGGCAGAAAGGAGGAGCAAGAACTGAAAGCCATTCTGTTCCACATCTCCCAGTTCCTGCATCTCCACATGAGTCTGGAGGTTTGATTTTCTCTGTGGTCAGGGGAGGTCTCTGCTGCAGATTCCTCAGCAGAGCAAGGCACCTTTGTGTGAGCTTCTGTCCTTAGGCTGCTTCTCCACAGCTGGAATAGCTCATTGGAAAAAGCAGCTATTCCTTTGTTATATACAAATTCACCCTAAAGATTTGTGGCTTTATATCCTTATATCAGAGTGTTAAACTATTATAGGATGGGTATTGTCACGGACACATTTTATGAAAAAGCCTTTTGCTGGGATTTTTTCTCCTGAGAAGCTGAGAGGCCTCAGAAACAAAATTTAAATAATTATGTGTTGCTGAGGAATGTAACAGGTGCATCTTTGATTGGTGTCATGTGGTTGTTTTTAATTAATGGCCAATCACAGTCCAGCTGTCTTGGACTCTCTGGTCAGTCACAAGATTTTATTATCATTCATTCCATTCCATTCCATTCAATTGCAAGCCTTCTGATGAAATCCTTTCCTCTATTCTTTTAGTATAGTTTAATATATCATTTTCTTTTAATATAATATATATCATAAAATGAGAAATCAGCCTTCTGAAACATGGAGTCAAGATTCTCATCTCTTCCCTCGTCCTGGGACCCCTGCAAACACCAGCACAGGGTACCATTTGCTATATTTTTTTATAATTTGATCAGTCCTTGAAAATCAGCCTAACTCCAAACACCCAGACTCAGCTCTTCCTGAGAACCAAGAGCAAGAACTTCAAGGATTTTGTTGTTAAGACCAGGATTCAATCCCTGCTGGCAGGACCATGCTCAGCCTCACTCCAAAAGCTGTCAGAAGGAGAAGGAGAAGCACAGAAGGATATGATGGTGCTGCCGTGTCTGTCTGCAGCCATTCAACTTCTCCATTCATGCTTCACACCTCTATTTTAGGACACCAAACATAAATACAAATTAAATGACACTACACTCTTCAGTCATACATGGGTGGATGCCCTTCCCCTCAGGTAACATATAAATTGCCTGCTCTGAAGAGAGGTGTTTAAGGTGAACTGGTTTTATTGCTCCTAACCACCTGCCATTATTACCCACCTCTTTCCATTTGAAAGCTGTAAAAACATCCCGTTTTTCATGCATTCCAGACAAAGGCCCTGGCTGGCCGAGCTGGCTGAAAGGAGCCATCTTTCACTGTGACAGTGTAATAGTGTCTTTTCATCTCAAACAAACAGCTTCTGCCACAGAACTGGGGTGAATTCATAATAACTTCTCTGTGCAGGACTAGAGTCCTTTCAATTCTGCACATCACTGTGGCTCGAACAGTGGATTCTTCAATGTCAGCATTCACAAAGTAGCTCATAGATACAGTTGTCTAATAGATATGATGCATCCATTCCTCCTGCTCATTATTCCCCCGAGATTTGAACAATAATTTATCATTGTTTTAGAGCAGGCTGCCTGGCTGAGTTGGCAGAAACACACGTATCAATTTTTATATTTGTTCACAAATAAGCCCTGTCAGATATGGAGATTTCTGATTGTAAATGTGCATGTTGGTGACAACACACGACATGTCAGATGTCTGGTATAACAAAATAGCACTTGAAAAAAGACTCTCCTCTAAAATTAATTTACAAGTCCAGTGCCTATCAAATAGAGTGAGTCCATTTCCTTTGATTCCAGAAGATGGTTTCTTTTAAAACACGAATTAGGAGATCATACCCTTGTCTTCACTTGCAGAAACAGCAGAGATATTAAAGATCTGTCAGTCTTTAAGAGTGTAAAATGCACTCTAAGTGCATTTTATTACACTTCTAATATAGAAGAGACGGTTTCATAATGGTTAACGCAGACCTGGAAATGGAAATTAAAGGAAATCCCTAAGACATCATCCAGCACAGCAAATTTTGTCTGAGGCCAAGATTCTGTGTTTGTTAAATTAGTGAGAACGTACATGATAATATATTCACCTGCTTTTATTCTCATTACAAATCACAGAGATTGCAGAATGGTTGATGTTGGCAGGGACCTCTGGAGGTCACCTGGTTCAATTCCCTGCTCGAGACTGTGTCCAGACAGCTTTTGAGTATTTCCAGGGATGGAGACTCCACAGTCTCCTTTAAGGTATAAAAAATTAGTTTAGCCTGATGCCCAAGATCTTTCACCAGCAAAAAAAAAAAATTCTGAACATGTTGCTTTAAAGACTGCCATCTCCTGTCTGTGCAGGGGCACAAAGAGGGTCTCTAGGCAGCTGAGAAAGGAAAGTTTCTGAGTTTTTTAATGGCATCCAGCACTCTCCCCTGACTCTACCAAGCCTTAATCCAAAGGGAAATTTTTTATTTCAGGAATTATGTGGAGGATTCTAATTTCTTGAGATTTTATTGTCCTCATTCTGTTGATTCTGTGCAATTAAATGTTGATTGGGTAGAATTTAGGGATAATTCTTTTATTTTGTGAAGCCCATAGTTCCTTCCTAATGTTCAGATCTTTAGTCATTTCAGTGAATCAATAAATGTCTAATTGTTGTCTTCCATCTTTTGGGTCAGCAAACTTAAAACCCAAACGTGGATGTGAAATATTAATTTCAGGTTGGGTTAGAATGGGTTTCTGCTACAAAGAAACAGTCTCAAACCCTTATTTTGCCTGGAGCAATGATCTTTGTTTAACTATGCTGTTCAGCTTGGCAAGATATTACTGCTAAAGAGGAGATGGAGAAGATTCAGAAATAATCCAAAAAAAAAAAAAAGCAAGAATTTTGAGTACCCTTTAATTAAAAAGAAAATTATACAGGTGACTTACTTAAAACAACTGAAAAGCTGATTTCCCTAGGAGGTTGATACAACCTAAGCATTATTTTCATTCCCTTGCTGCTCTGAACTCTCCCCTACAACACACATCCCAAAGTCCAGCTCATTCCTCTGTGCTCTGCTCCACTGACTCCATTTCCTTGTTCCCATGATGAGAATGTGCTTTAAAAATATCTCTGTTTAGCCTTTAGCTAAGACAGCTTCAGATCACCACAACAGATGCTTTCCTGAGCCAATGGGGTGAATTCCCATCCCATTTTTCAGCTGATGGCATTGTATTTCAGCTTCATTAAATGAAGTTTAAGCAGCGCGAGAAAAGCCATTCCTGGGCTATTTCATGCTCCATAGACTCTTCAGTGGGCTGTTTTTCACCAGCATTGAGGGAGAAGGTGAGGGAGAAAGGAGGATTCTGTCACCACAGGTAGCAGGGAATGGGAGTGCAGTCTACCAAAATTACATGGAGTCTGGCTAATGTGCCTGCAGGAAAAGGCAGGGAAAGCCAAGCCCAAATAAATAAATGAATTGTGTGGAACAGTGGCTTAAAACAGCAAAAGTAACCCTGTGTGGCACAGAGGTTATGGTGCAGTTAACACCATATTAACTTAAATTTAAACAGGCACAGTAAATGCAAAAAATATTTAGAGAAAAAGAGGATTTGTGCCTGAGTGCTTAGAAAGAAAGAAAAGAGAAGCTGCAAGAACCCCTCTAGCACTGCTGCTGCTGATGCTGCTTTAATTGTCCTTCTGCTGCATGGGATGGTGAACTTCCCAAATATTCCAAGCAATTTTAATACCAGCTTACTCTGAGACAAAACTACAGGCCAGACACACAGTAACAGGTATGAAACAAGGCTGCTTCAAAACAGAGAACATAACCAAAGAGCAGATAAAAGTGAACAGAATACCCCTCTCCCCTCGGGCCACTCTGGCTCCTTCAGGATTCCAAGTGGTGCCTCTCTGAGCTGACGTTTGGCAGCATCCAGGAGCTGCCCAGTGTTGCATCTTGTACTTGAGCCAAGCTCTTCTCAAAGAACTTTCATTATTTTACCTAAAGTCTGCCTAGCACAGAGCAATCATATGGGGTGCTAAGAGCAGCAAAAACTGAGCCAAAAAAAAACAAAAAAAAATTAAGATTTTTACTCTCCATAGCACGCTTTCATTTTGAGATCACAGTGAAGCAGTTGATACTTAACTTTTTATTTTTGTGTCTTCATAATAGAAATCATAGAGAGGTTCTCTAGTGTTGATGCAATAAATAATTTTCTGTGACTCTTTAGCCTGATGTTACCAACAGAGGAGAAAGATTTTCCCAATCTATGCCAAAATTTTGATTTATCACCAAAAAAGTATTCCAATCTTCACTTCATGACTTACCAGCTGACGAGTTTAGTTAAATCTGATATTTGGGAATAGCTCAGCTTGATTATATTCAAATTTTTTTCTTTGTAAATCATAAGCACTACAACCTTCAAATTTAAGAAAGTTCAGCAAAAATTCGATGAATATTTAAGTCAGTGTTGCTTTCAATTGTTTTAACACCATCAAAAGTCAGAAAGACCTTTGAAAACTAGACTAGGACACTCTAGTATATCTGATGTCCCATTAAAAGAGCAAAAAAATAAAACTTTTTCAGACATAAACTCTGTTCCAGTAGCAGCTTGAAATTGTGTAATAGAAATAAATAATCCTAACCAGTTTTTCTCCTTAAAGACCCCATCTATTTTCTTGTAAATCTTGCTGAGTTGATGGAAAGCAAGAGCACTTCTCCAATTAGGGCACAAGTGATAATTAGATATTTACAAACATATTTATTTGAAACAATTAACATTAAAAAAGGAATATGATAAAGTCCTTTAAAAATCAGGATGGTGGAAGATGAGCAGGATGTGACCCTTCAGTTTCTCACCATACAAGAACAAGTGTTAAGTATCAAAGTATCATTAAGTCCAAAATGCAACAGAGGAAATGTAATTCAGTGTGGAATTCACTGGACTAAAGTGCTCTGGAGGTCAGTGGATTCAAAAAAGGACTTACATGTGTTCGTGAAGGATAATTCATTAGGGTTATTAGGCTGAAAAACAAAGGAAAAAATAAATTATCTAAAAGCTCCTTTTCCTCTGACTTTTTCCACGGGAAGTCATGTATGCAAAGTGCTAGAATTTTGTTGCAAGGTTATATTAGGAAAAGTGGGAACAGGCAGAAATACAAGTTCTGCTGTGGAAGGAGCAATGTGAATTCAAAGGGAAGTAAAAGGAGGAATCTGAGAGAAGAAGCCTTGGGGACAAGACTGAAAGGGTTGCCATGAAATTGTGACAGGACTCTGAATTTTAACCACTGTTCAACACACACTTGACATTTTTCTGGCTCTTTGTATGCTTTGACCTAAAAGAAGAGTGAGCAGGCTGTGTCAGTCTCTTGTCCCTGAAAGAATATGCCCTGGGCAATTTTCTGAGTATCTGTTAAATTGGTACTTGATTTACATAGAGGCTTCACATGCAATTCAGAAAACAATACTCTAAATTTAACCCAAAGTTTCTCGTGAAGCTTCTCTCATCCCCGCATATCACAAATTCCCCTTATGTAAAAACATTTATTCAGGACTCTGTTACCAGATCTCCTTCCCCCTTTTTGCTAAATCACTCTCAACAATTGTGAATATTTTATGGTGGCTTTTTTTGTAGTTTTGGGGGTTTTTTATTAATAATATTACCTTTTTAATTAATAAATATTAACTTTAAAAGCAAATTGAAATGCATAGCAAGCTTTGAATACCCGCTTTTCCAAAGGGACGTGATAACAGCCCTTAATCTGTGACTTACCTCAGAAAACAAAAACTGTTACCTGGGTCTGTGATTTCAAGCACCAGGACATGATATTCAGCTCAGAAAACCCAAAGGACACATTTCTGAGTGCTGAAGAACAGAGAAGAGACGTTAGAGCACATGGAGAACTCTGCCCAGTTCTGGGCTCCCTACTACAAAAAATACGTGGACATAATTATTAAGTTCCACTGACAGAAAATTTACCTATTTTACAGAATTCTGCTCTAGAAAATAAATTGATCCACTGCCTATACACAGTAAATATCAGTTCTTCATCAGACGTTCATTAGTAGTCCTTCTTTGAGCCTTCTTCTAGGGCCTTTACAGTATGAACAAAGCCATCAGGCCAGGTAGCAAAATTATGAACATTGAGCCAAGAAATCCTTCAGGAGAATGCTCTGCCTGTTAAATGAGTCAATGGGATCCATGGTGTCCTCCCTGCCCTGGATCACCTTTGTTTTGGGACAGAGACTGAGAGGTGCACAGATTTCTGTCTTGTCCATGTTCGTATTGCCACCCATGACCTACAAGAAGGGCATCACACAACCCTCTAAATGCAATAATAATGTTTCTGTTTCAGAGCTGTCTGGGACAGACTGGAATGTTGTAGCCACATTTGTGAGTTTCTGTCATTAACAGATACCTTCAACTTTATTTACCATGTTCTTCAGCTTAGATGTCCCTTTCCAACTTGTTTTAAATTGCACAAATTTTGGGTTTTTTTCCTCGTCACTCCATTCGCTCTTTCTTCTTTGCTGTCTACTCTGTAATCATCTGTGGTATTTTTGGGGTCCCCCAACGTGGGGAGGAAAGATGAATCTGACTCCATGTTCTCCGAAGACTAATTTATTATTTTATTATATTATATTAAAGAATGGTATATTAAAACTATACTAAAGAATAGAGAAAGGATACAGACAGAAGGCTAAAAAGAATGATAATGAAAACTTGTGACTCCTTCCAGAGTCCCAACACAGCCTGACCATGATTGGTCATTAAGTTAAAACAATTCACATGGAACCAATCAAACATTCACCTGCTGGATAAACAACCTCCAAACACATTCCAAAGCAGTAAAACACAGGAGAAGCAAATGGGATAATACTGTTTTCATTTTTCTCTGAGGCTTCTCAGCTTCCCAGAAGAAATCCTAGCGAAGAGATTTTTCAGAAAATGTGACAGTGACAATCACAAGTCTCATCAGAACCATATCCAATGCATCAGGACTCTCATAAATTACCATAATCCAAATAAAAGGACCACTGACCGATAAACCATACATTAAACACATCCTGGACCATTCCTAGAATCTTTATAAACCATAATGATATAAATCAACAGTAAAAAAAAATCACCCACCCTCTAGGACACTTCAACACCAAAATCCTGATATTTATCTGTCCCTAGATTTTCCACCCAAGGGGAAACAAGACAGAAGCAACACTCCCCACACTTTCTCTTTTCCCAGCACCATGAGTGTGCATCCAGAATGATTTCTGTGCTGCCTTGGGCTTTTAGATATTGTCAATCAGATCTCCTTCCTCCAAGCAAACACAAACATCTCCACAGCTCACGTGTGCTACGAAAGCAAATCTTCCAGAGCTTCCCCACTCCTTCTGCAGGAATACCAGGCTGCTTAAATAAGAAATGGCACAGGAATCTCTTCCAGTCTCTCTCCCTGCAGCCAGGGCTGCCTCCTCTCCTGCTATGAAGAGCTTAGAAAACATCCTCCCATTGCTGTGTTTGTCACAGAACTTAAATGGACAAGCACACAGCTCAAAGCAGTTAAGCTGCCTCTAATCTCAGCAAAGATTTGGCAAATCGATCACATGCAGAGAGGCTTACTAGTAGATTCTGAACAGGCTTAGGTGACAGAATCGCACATTTAGGGTGTTTGTGCAGGAAAAGGCAAAAAGGCAGCTGAGCCTTCATTCCCCTCAGCAATGAATAGTCCCACAAAGTGAAATAAACCCCTCTGAATAGACTGCACGGAATTCAGAGTAACTGAGAGGAAAAAAGTTCCTCAACTCAAATTAATAAATAAATAGCATCCCCACATTTCCCAGAGACTGCAACAGTTGTTTTCAAGAGTAGCTAATTGTCTTTGGCCCGGGACTTAATTCAATAATGTTGGAAGCCTGAGGGGAATTCCTGGTGCTAGCAAATTAAGATCTTGGTAATTAGCAATGACTGGGCAAACCACCCTCTGTGATCACTGAAAATGCCTCCTACAAGAGCCCAGCCCTCTCCAGCAAGCAGTGCCAGGAGGAAATATGGTTAAACAGCATCTTGTCATGGAATTGCTTTGTTACATAAAGTCTAAGGCCTTGAGCAGTCCCCAAACATATGGTGTGGAGAACCTTGCTTGGAGTCTCATTTCCCCCTCCAATCCCATGCCTTGATAACCGCAGCTGTCAGGCTGGCCTGGGTCCAGCATGTCCAGGGCAGAATTTTCCCAGGATGAGTTAATTGCAAGGCTCACAGTGAAGTCCCAGCTCTGCTGGGGTCTCCAGACCACGTCCCCCCTTGGTTCTGGAACTTTCTTAGGCGTGTCTTGCCGCTGTGGCAGCACTGATGGAAACTGGAATGGTTGGACTTCCCAACCTTTTCAGCCTGTAGTCAAGCCTGGTGATGGAGCAGCTCATAAAAACCTGAGAGACGAATCTGAAAACATTTTCAATACTCCCCTGAAGTAAATAAGACTGAAGCTCCTGCTTTGCTGTGCAGAACACAGGGACAATGGCATTAAACTTAAAGGACCCATCTGTTTTGTGAAGAGAAAATTTCAAAGTGTTCATCCCCCCCCAGTAAAATTCATAATAATTAATGAGTGGACTCTGAACAAAGCAAAAATCTTTACCAGACAAATGGAACTTCAAAGCTGCAGAACATTAGTAAATAAAGTCAGTTTAATTCAAAATCTGTCTCCACAATACAATTCCTTTTAATAATAACAGATCACATTTCAACCCATCATATCTGAGTAACTGCAGAAAGGTGATTTACAATCAGAAACCTTTTCCTTTCTGTATTATCTCCTTCTTAGCCAAGAGATATTTCATAGATGAATATATTTTTATTTATATATAAAAATACATAAGATTTATTTTTACACTGTGCATGTCCAGGTGCCTGCTGATGTCCTTATCTGCTGATAAAAGCATCCAGTTTGATCCCTATTAAATAGTCAAAACTTTATATCCAGGGAAACTGTGCAACATCCCAGGTGTACACTTTCTCTCTCAGGAATTACACAGTCCCCTTTCACAGGTGTGAAAAATGCCAATTACTTGGTTTTAGAATCTTAAAAGTTTAATAGTAATAAAATGGTCATAAAAATATTAATATAATTAGAGTAATAAAAATCTGGACAATTAGGATTAGGACAATATGAGACAATTAAAACAAAGAGTTACAAACAGTCCAGGTACCTTTTTCTGGGCAAAATAAGCTCAAAAAAGGACACACAATAACAGAGGATTAACCCTTAAAAGCAACAGCCTGTTGAATATTCATACACCTCATCCATGATGCATAAATTCCATTCAAACACAGGATTCTGTCTGGTCAGTGCCAGCTTCTTCCTCTGAATCCTGACAGCATCTTCAGGGCTGAGTGAGGCAGGAAGAAGTTCATTTCTTCTGATAAGGGAGCAATAAATTCTTTTTCTCTGAAAGATTCAGGTGTCCTGTGGCTGTTATCTGGTGCGAGTACCTCATTCCTCTCTTAAAAAAAGAATCTTACATAGCATAGTTTCTATTTTAACATTATGTTATAACCTAAAACTATATTTAACACACTACTTAAGAGAATTAATACAGCATTACTTTCTAACATAACACGTATAATATTCATTTTCATGTTTGCGAAAAGCCAATCATAAAATACACATTTTTCACACAGGCTAGGGTGGGGTTTTGTTTCTGGTCTAGAACTTTGACTTTGGGAAGTCCATGTGCCATTCTTTACATTGTAAGTTTCAATTACCCTCAATGAAACCCTCAGGATTTCTATTTTGGGAGGAATTCTCATGTCCTTTTAAATACACACAAGGGTTTCTGTACTCAGAAGGTTACAGACCATACTGTGGTATCACTGTAAGATGTGGAATAAAATGCTGGGTTTATTTTGTAGCCAAACCACAAACATTCCTTTGTGGTAAAGATCGTGTGTGGGTTCTCCAGAAGATACAAAAGGGAGAACATTTTATTATTTATTCTTTATTTTTATTATTTACTCTACTTCATGCCTCATGAAGTGACTTACCCAAAGTCACATAAAAGGTTTCCTCCAGTGGCTCAGCCCTCCTATTCCCATTATAATTATGATCCAGGGGGTTCTCTGTCCCTGTGTTTATCTGTGTAGTGTGCCCTTCAGCCCTAATCTGTAAGGAACTATTACACTATATTGCATTACAGAGCATGACTGTACTGTGAACAACAAACAATTTTCAGTAACACCATCTTGTTAGTCATTTTTAATCTCCTTAGGCACACATGGTATTGAGCCTCATGTTGAATGGCCTGATTTGCTTGTATGCATCAAAAGTAAAAAGATTTTTAAGTCTTATGTGAAGTTCAGGAGCAGAACTGGAACCAGCCTGTTAAAATGAATGACTTGTGATAAACAGAAGAATGGGACAAATGAACCATTTTATCAGCTCCCAGTGTAGTCAGGTCTACTCCAATCTTCAAAGGCATTCAGCATAATTGTTCACTGTTGTGTGAAATCTCTGCAGTGAAACAACTTCAGTCTTGTCTGCCCTCTGTTACTGACACAGGATGTTATCCCACAGACAGGACACCAGAATGTGTGAATCCTGGAAATGATCCTTGTGGGCTCCTGAGCCAAAGGAGGGTCGCCCTTGATCTCTGTGGAGCAGAAGAGCAGACAAAACCAGACACAGGTTCCCTGTGGCTTTGTGAGCAGAAGCAAAAGGTGATGATGCAGACATCCAGCATTTCATGAATGGCTTTCTCCATCAGTCTAATGATTGCTCTGAAATAAAGGTCTTCCCAAAGATTGCAAATCCAGTGTGGTAATTAATACCTTGCTCTAAACAACAGCCTGGAGTTTGGTTCCTTCTGAATCCTTTCTGTCTGGACCTGTAGCAACATTTGAACTTTGGGAATACAAAGTGAATTCTGTGTCTGCTGAAGAGAATGGCAGCAACACCACTGACCTCAGCCAGTAAATAAATACACAGAGAAGTTCTGATTTCCCTGTTTGGCTGATGCACAGTCCAAGTTCCAGGAAAGTACCAAGCAATGGGGAGTGAAGGCAGAACAACAGACATGAAATCCATAAACCTGTTTGCATTTACAATATTATGAATGTTGCTGTTATGTCCTTGTGCTGGGCCTGGCTGGGACAGAGTTAATTCTGTTCCTAACAGCCCATATGGTGCTGTGCTTTGGATTTGTGGCTAAAACAGTGCTGATATCACACCCATGGTCCTGCTATTGCCAAACAGCGCTCACACAGCTCCCAGATCTTGTCTGTTTGTCAGTCTGTCCCCTCAGCGGGTGGGCTGGGGTGGGCAGGAGACTGGGAGGGGACACAGAGGAGGCAGCTCACCCACACTGGTCAAGGGGTGTTCCATAAAACTTCATGCTCAGCAACAGCACTGGGGAAAGCTTTCCAAAAGAGTCACTGTTCAGATTCCTGCTGAGAAGTGGTGACTGTCTGTCTCTTCATCACCTCTTCTTTTTGTCTTTATTTCAACCCCCAAGCTGTTTTTTTTTTCTCTTCTGATTTTCTCCCCCATCTGCTGCACAGGGCAATGAGGAAGGAGCTGGTGGGAGCTTAGCTGTGTGACAGAACCCATCACAGTTCTGCAATCCCCTGTAGCCCCAAACTCAGCTCCTCTAATAACATTTCAAGAATAATAAAAACAGAAAAATCCATCCCAGGCAATTCTATACCAAACTGGCCACAGAGAGAAGCAAGTAACACAGCTTGAGTGATTACAGAAAGCACATTTTAGGGCAGAACTGGAGCTCTGTAAGATCAGTGGCCCAGCCTTCAACACTGCATCTCAGTAAGTGCTGATAACAGGATGGGAAAAATCCATACATGGGTGGGAGAGTCCCCAAAATATCCTCTCTTTAAAATGTCTCAGCACAAAGAACAGAAAGTCAATACAGGGAACAACGAACAACGCAGTTTTTTTCCCTTCCTGGCAGAAGCTAAGCGCAATCCGCAAAGTACAGAAGTGCCAACACAATCTTTATGCTTGTACATAATTATTTTGGAGAGTGATTTTTAGAAGTGTGTAGTGAATGTAGGTGTGCAGCTCCTGACAGATTTTTGCCCCTTAATGCTCCAAATTGCAGCACTCAGGAGATGCACTCAATAAACATCACAAAATACCTGTTCCTGTGCCTTATAGATGTGTGCTCTCCCCTGACCTGGCTATTCATTGTGGCAGCTGGATGGGATAGAGGGGAAATAATTTCATATTTCAAAGCTTTTCTTGCTTCATGTCAGAAACAGACAGAAAAATACCTCCTCTGGCTACTACAGAAGCTAAGCAGAACCTGAAAGTTGGGAATACAGCAGTCAGTTCTCTTCCCTGGGCCAGAGGATAAGATTCCAAGCACTGCTGTGCCCCAGACAACACAGGATTGTATTTGCTGGGACCCCAGTGGCAGGGAGGAATGATGGAACTGTCTCCATGTTCTCAGAAAGCTAATTTATTATTTTATTATACTATATTATGTTAAAGAATGCTATACTAAACAGTGGTCACCAATTGTTGTGGTGTTGTGAGGGTCCCCAAGACGAGGTCAGAGATGAGAATTGACTCCTAGTTCTCAGAAGGCTGATTTATTATTTTATGATATGTTATATTAAAAGAAATTATATACTAAAACTGTACTAAAGAAAGGAGACATAAGAAGGCTAGCAAAGAATGAATAATAAAAACTCATTACAGAGAGTCCAACACAGCTGGCTGTGATTGGCCATTAATTAAAAAACAATTCACATGCTGGGTAAACAATTCTCCAAATCACATTCCAGAGCAACAAAACATGGAGAAGCTGAAGCTTCACAGCTTCCCAGGAGAAGAAATCCTGGTGAAGGGATTTTTCATAAAATATGACAGTGACACTAAACTATACTAAAGAATATAGAAAGGATACTTACAGAAGGTTAAAAATATAATAATGAAAACTTGTGACTCTCCCCCGAGTCCCAACACAGCTTGGCACTGGTTGGCCAGAAAAAAGAGTGAAAATAACTCACAGCAGAATCCAATGAAACAATCACCTGTGGGTGAACAATCTCCAAACACATTCCACATGAGCACAACACAGGAGAAGCAAATGAGATGAGAATTGTTTTCCTTTTTTTTTGAGGCTTCTCAGCTTCCCAGGAGAAAAATCCTGAGTGAAGGAATTTTTCAGAAAATGTGAATGTGACACCTCAGCTCTCTTGGCTGGGGGTCTGTGAACAGCCTCTCCTCCCCTGGGCTGTTTTGGAGAGCCCAGCTCAGTACCCAGCCCTGGAGACCTCACGGCTGCCACAGCACCAGCTCCTCAGCAGGGCTCTGCTGACAGCCAGGCCTGGGGGTTTGCCTCCCACTGACCAATAGCAGCTTTTAAAGGACCTTTAAAAAGGTTATTTTTAAAGGTCACAGCCAGCGGTCACTCAGGGTCACTGTGAGGCCACTGGCACCAAAGCCACCCCTGGCACCAAAGCCACCCCTGGCATGGGTACCTGTCCTGCCAGCTACAGGCTCTGCACACCAAAGTGATGCCAAAGATTGTTCTTCTCTCCATAATATAAATATCAGGCAGCTGGAAAGCCAAGAGGAAAATGTGATTGCTTTTGGTAAATACTACTGTGAAAAACACCAATTACTTGGTTTTAAAATTTTAAAAGTTTAATAGTAATAAAGTGGTTATAAAAAGAGTAATATAATTAGAGTAATGAAAATTTGGACAATTAGGATTTAGGACAATATGAGACAATAAGAACAGAGAGTTAGGGATGGTCCACGTACCTTTTTCTGGGCAAAATAAGCTCAAAAAAGGACACAATAACAGAGGATTAACCCTTAAAAGCAACAGCCTGTTGCATATTCATACACCTCATACATGATGCATAAATTCCATTCAAACACAGGATTCTGTCTGGTCATTGTCAGCTTCTTCCTCTGAATCCTGACAGCATCTTCAGGGCTGATCAAGCCAGGAAGAACTCGATAATGAAGCAATAAATTCTTTTTCTCTGAAAGATTTAGGTGTCTTGTGGCTGCTATTTTGGTGCAAGTCCTCTCTTAAAAACAGTATCTTACATAGCATAGTTTCTATTTTAACCTTATGTTATAACCTAAAACTATATTTAACACACTACTTTAGAAAATTAATACAGCATAACTTTCTAACATAACACATATAATGTTCATTTTATTATTTGTGAAAAGCCAATCATAAAATATGCATTTTTCAGAGTACAAACCTGAGAGGCCATAAATCTGAGTTGGCTAAGCTGGTACCATACAGTTTTCATCGCAATCACAAAAATAATTTCTTTTTAAAATTTCTTTACTTTTCAGCAGCAAATACTGAGTCCCTGAATTGTGGTTGGTTCTGCAGCTCTCTTCTCCATCTCTCATCCTGAGTTCCTGCCTAGCAACTTTCTTGGCATTTAGCTACACACTGAAATCAGATGCCATATGAAAAAATACTTCATTTTGCCAGTGTTGAATGTGTTATTTTTCAGTTTCATTCAATACCATCTCTTCCATGTTGTGAATCACAGAGAACCTAAATTCTAAATTTCTTTACTGGATTATTCATTATTTTATACCCTGTTATCAGGGCCTTTCTTATTCAATCTTAAGAACAAACAAATCCCATCTGTTCTGTTTCACATTCATCATTTCCGAGTTTTCTGTGTTAAACTTTATAAGACGAAAAGTGGTTTTTTCTACCTCCTGTCTGGAGGAGTGGGAAGCACCACACACTCAGGATGTTCAGCTCTGGAGAACGATCAAAAAAAAATTTTTTAGGATTGTCTTTACCTGTTAAAAGGATGCCACTAACCTCTTGTGATATGGCAGACTAAGAAATGCACACTGCATCTGTCAGAATTCTCACAGAGGTCTTCTCTTTCTAAAAAAACACATCTTCTGGGTGGGGATGGTATTTTTGCTTCTAGTGGATTTGGGGTGGTTTTTTGTTGTGGTTTTTTTTGTGATTTTTTACTCTTTCTCAACTCTCCCAAACTCTCTTCCTTGAGTGTTTTATTCTTCTATAAAAATGAATCAGCTGATGAGCACGAGTCAATGTGAAACATCTCATTTTGCATCATCTGTGGATTGTGTCATTCCCTGAGCCCAAATTCAGAATCATATTTAGAAGATAGTGGCTCTCAAATCCAGATCAGACCAAATTTTGGTAGCCCTGCTGAATTTCTGGGATAAAATTTATTCCAATAAAGGTTTTGAAGCAATTTTCACTATCCAGCCAAGATTTTTTATTCATTTTTTATTCATTTTTAAGTCAAAACAGACAAAAAGCAGCTTCTGAAACCAAGACAATGCATGTTTCTTCCTTCATATCCTGATCCTGGCAAGTTAAGGAACACATCCACTGGACTTTGGAAATTGGCAGTGTACACCAAAATTCAGGTGCCCTGCCCAGCTGTTGATCCATGAATGTCACAGATTTTGGAATTCTGAAGCAGGACTCTGCCTCTGGATGCCTAAATCCACTTAAACAAGAACATTGAATCTCAGTATCTTCTCATCCCTTTTATCTGACACAGTTTATTCTTGGACTGGAATTTCATTCTTCCATTGTCTCTCCATCTGAAGAGTCCTGAGACAATCACAGCAGCACTGGCAGCAGAGAGATGAGGAGAAAAGAATCCCTGGGAGCTGCTCCAGCTTGGGGGTGACTGTGGCTTCCCCAAAGGCCCCCAGCAGCCCCTTGGAGGGGCGATAGGGCCAGGTATGGAATGCGATTCCTCCAGTATTTCAGTCACGGGGCTGACATGATCAGCTCTGGCATTTACCTGCTTTAGAATCCTGCACTGGGCTGAGAGTGGCTTAGCTCCCACAGGCTGGCTGCTCCATTCTGCAAGAGTGAAGGACCAATTACACTGATATCTGGAAATTTAAGGGTAATTCAGAGTGAAGAACAGTAGAGGAGCTGATACAAAGTCTGTGTGAATTGAAACCTGGACATTTACATAACAAATTCTCTGAGCAGAGCTGGAATATCCTGTACAACAGCTGTAAAGATAAAACCTTCTCCTTCCTAAGTGTGTGAGCTTGTTCCCCACTGGAGTGGCATGCCCTGTATGAATTATTCCAGCTGAAAGCCTGAAACACAACTTTCATTTTTACAGAGATGCTTTTGTAATCTCTGTTCAGATCAAAGAAGATTTTCATGCTGGGTTTTTCCTTTAATTGAGCAGACAAAGCATATACTAATTAGCTGATCTAACATAATAAAAATGATGCTAATCTTCTGATATTTTGCACAGTTAAATGTCTTAGCAAACCCAAGAGGGGAGTAGAGAAGAATGATATAGAGGAGGCTAGAATGGGATAAGTGCTTGGTATGTATAAATATATAAGACAAAATAAACCTTCCTGTACCTGTGCCTTTAGAGCTTCAAATGCATAAATATATGGGGAGAGAATACGGCTTTCCCTAAAAAATACAGTGAAAAAAAATGTGCTATTCCTGTAGAATCTTTATCACCTATTCAGAAGATTTCTCCACTCCAAGAAGCAGTGTAAAAATAGCATTTACTATTTCATGTGTCTATTTATTTGCTATGTTTGTACATACAGAATTTTAGCTAATAAATTTGATATATCTGTGAGTGTAAAGTGCAGCCACTTCAAATTAGTTTGATCGAAGATCAGACATTAGGCTGATAAAAATCCTACAGCTTCTGGAAGAGGCTGGGGAAGCAAAGTTAATAATGTCCTCAGAGACCAGCACCTTCCAGCCTTTTTTAGGGCCATTTATATGTAAATAAGGTATTTATAAGCTCACATAGACGTTAGCAGAATCTGAATTTGGAATCTCAAATAAATAGTAGGGCTTGTGTTTCTGCCCCAGCTTTTTTCAAACTGTTTATTTAATATTGTTTGCATTGCACCTCCTGCTGAGATCAATATCTTGTTGTGCTTAGACCCTGTACCACTGCTCAGACCAAGGAGGCTGATTACACAGAGTCTATAATCTAAATTGCAAACCTCCACACCATTATTGGGTAGTGTGGAAAAGGCAAAAACTATTTTTGCTCCCTGGTGACACACTGCAGGAATCTGATTTATCCCTTCCCCAGGATTTAAAAGGAAAGGAATGCTAATGGATGCTTTGCATTCCTGGATTGGTTCTGCTCAAAACTTGCTAGCACTGGTAAGTCTGCTTAACTATAAATGTTTTACTTCATAAAAATATAAACTATAGAAAAGGAAACAGATGAAAGAGCCTGCTTCAAATGGATTCCGCAGACAAGTGGTAGAGTCAGTCAGCCTCTGCCCGTGTTATGTCCTGCCTGACTTCTTTTCTTCCCAGCTCCCTCCAGAAGTGCCCTCAATCTGACAGACACCCCCTCCCCATCCCCAGCATCTCTCACCTGTGCTGGGATAATTGTCTGGTCTAAAACACCCTTAGGAGTGGAACCCCCACTCCCAGGGAGAAGAGTGAGAGCCACCATTGCAATGATGCACTGAGCTTTCACCCTGCATTTAATTTTACTTTTGCTTTCTCAACAATGACTTCATGATCATTTCAATTGCATCAAGCTCCAAAAAGCTGAGTTGGATTCCCTGATCCACCTTTGGACAAGTTAGTGGAGCATGGGCCTTTAAAACTCTTTGAAAGACATTTAATTTCCTAAATCCAGCTGGAGTGAGAAGAAATAAGGACATAAATATGTTTGAAGGCTCTAAGTCTCCAAATGTCATACACAATGCAGGAACTGTTTCTAAGTTTCCTCTCAAAGAATTAGCTATTGGTGTTTCTTACTTACATGAGAATATTTGTCGGGATATTCAAAATGAAATAAAACCTTCTGAAACTTCAGCCCTGAATTAATTCTAGCGCAAATAATTTTTTCAGTTCAGAAATCAAATTTGTCAGTATCAATTCTAACCAGACTCTTCAAAAATTCGGGAAGCACTGCTTTTTTTGGGAATGAAGCTAAAACTGAAGTTTTTTCTTTATTTACAGGAGAATCAAGAGGAGAAGGAGGGAGAAAGGGAGGCTTTTCACAACTCTGTGTTTCTGCCAGGTAGGATCACCTGGAGTGCAAGGCTGTTCTCAGCACATTAATGGGCACCCGAGGAGCAGCACCAAACTTTTATGATGTTCCTTTTCTTCTCAATCCTGCTTATTTTTGTCTACAACAAGGATATCTTTGAGGGAAGTTGGAGGTTTTGGGAGGCAGAGGGAAAAAGTTAGAAGGTTTTGGGTTGGGTTTTTTTGGGGGAGGGTTTGCTTTGGGGTTTTGTGGTATTTGGTTTGGGGTTTTTTTGGTTTTGTGTTATTTTGTTTTTTCAGAGGCTCAAGCTGGAGCATGACTGAGCAGTGTATCAAATTGCAAATGGGACGTGGGAATTGGCTGCAAACCTCGGTGCTTGCCAGTGTAAAGGAATATAGATGGGCACAGGAAATTTATCAATACTTCTGCCCTGTGCCCACACAAACTGTCATGTGAGCTCCATCCAGAAAGGGACCAAGTCCCCAATTCTTTCTTCTTGTCGGGAAAATTAATCCACGAACACCAGAGGTTTATGTCCAAAAAGGAGATACAGGAGTCCATTTACTTTATTTGAATACAGGAGAGGCCATGGGGCATTCCCCTGGGGTCTCTCAAATTTTTGGAGGATTTAGCCCCCCCTTTTATCCCAATTTCCTGGCTGCATTTCCCTTCTCTCTTTCCCCATTGGCTGAGGCACTTGAGAGATTCAGACTTCCTGGAACACCTGATACCTGAGGTTCCCCTGTGTTGCATAACCCTCCCTTTTAATTTTTAATTCTTATGGAATTTAGGATTTCCCCTCATTGTTTCTTTCATCTTTCAATATCCAATTTCATTTATTAGCAAACCTAAAGTTTGTAAAGCAAATGTCTGTTTTCCATTCATCAATCAGTGGAATTCTTCCCATTGTTTCTTTTATGTCTCAGTGCTAGTTTTATCTACCAGCAGACCCACAACTTGTTTGTAAAGACAAATCTCTCATTCCTCTCATGCTCCATCCTTTTCAAAAACTAAACTCACAATGTTTAAATAACAATGAGTGAGGAAACTTTCAGTGGAGCAAATAATTTGAGCCACTGACTTTCATTTGGCATTTCAGCTGAGTTTTGGCAACTTATCCTTTGGCAGAGCTTGCAAATTCAGCACACATCCAGCACAGGCACCCCTGGGAGTGACTCTAAGCATCAGTTTAGCATTGTTTTGTTGTTGTTCGAGCTGTTTTCCTGCTTTACACTTTGCCTTTAACCTGTTTATTTCCCAAGCTGTGTTTGTGAGTAAATTAGCACAATATAAATCCCCTCCCACAAGCACAAAGGAATACCCAGACAGAAGCACCCAGGAAAGTGCTTCAAACGATGCAGCAGTAGTGAAACACTTCACCATTTCAGCTGCATTGCTCTTTTCCAAACAGCATCTGCACACATCTCTTTTTATCACACATTTATCAAGCACTGAGGATAAAATGATCAGAACATTTCCACAGGTGAGGTAAGGTGAGGCAGCCAGACTGAAATCCCAAAAGGGCACATTTCACTCAGTTCACTCAGCACCAGTAACATTTCTGACAGGAAAGTGTTCCCAGCCCCTTCACACCCTGCTTTTAGAGCTGTCAATAATCCCATTTGCACCTTTCCAAAGGGAGATGTTCTACAGCCAATCTGATACACAAGCCTGCTAAAGTGTGTGATGAAAATACTTAGCCTTCACCCTAAAAAATCTTAAATTACAGTTCTGAAAAATTAATTAATTGACCCCAAATTACATATCAAGGTGGCTTAAGTTAGCTGTATAATTTAAGTAATTAATGTGTGAGAAATCCAACAGAGAACTACTTTTGTCAATACTTTTACATGCTCTCTGATTAAATTTCTTTTCTGTTGTACTCCCCCACTATATGACAGTGACTGCTTCATTGAAAGGCCCATCTATGCCAGCAAATTGTCTCTAATGGTTTTTTACTATTGGCCACTGGGAAAAAAGAAAATATATATATATGCCAAGTAGATATTATATTTTCCCCATCACTATTCCTCTCAGCCCACAAATACTTGTAGCTCAGAGACAGGGTTGTATTTTATACATGTAATAATTCTCAATGTTTTTCCTTTAACTAGTTTGTCTACTTTCTGCTTGAACATTTCACTTTTTAAACCTGATTATCCACATTTTCTTATAATGATGTCTCCAGTTTATTTTCACAATATACCTTAATAATTTCCTCCTTACTTAAATCTCATTTCTAGATAGGTTTCCGTCAGCTTCAGCCCCCCAGATTAAGTTGGAAGTGGGTGCCACGTTCTCCAGTTGAACATAAACCATTTCCTACACACAAAGGAGGAGGATAATCTTTCTACTTGAAAGGTTTTGATTTGTGGAAATGAATAGCTGCTTTACAAGAGAGAAATAGCTAATTTTCAGAGGTTACCTGAGCCTGTGGAGATCCAACAGTGCAGGAATTTAACTTCACTTCAACCAGCCTTCCTGTCTCACAGGAGGACTCACCACTGCTAGGATATTCTTTGTTCTCTCCAATCTCCATTGCAGAGGTCCCACACCCTCCTCAGTGTATCCCAGGGCTTCTCCCTCCTCACAGCCACAAAAATTCTCCAAACTCTGGCTGCTCTTTCAGCAATGGGTGGAAAAAAGTCAGTGGGTTAAAGCTTTTGAGCTTGAGGGCAGCAACAAATTCGGAGCTTGGATAAATTCATCAGATGCAGTGGCCACTATGGGCTGTGCCCATCCCCTCCTCAAAATAAAGAAATGAAGGTGGGAGTGGAGCTGTAAGAGGGGGATTGCACGTTTTTCCACATGGAACGGGCACAGTTTGAATGAGCTCTATAAAATATAAAAGTAATAAAAGTAGCATTTGCAAGCTCACAGTGCAGCCTGCTGGTGTTCCCCACTGGTGCCCAGAGCGGCTGAACTGGGTGGAGTCAGGGGGACTTTGGGGTACAGGAGCAACCACCTGAGGGACCCCACTGGGTGTTTTTGCCTCCAAGAAAAGTAGATCTGTTGCAGCTGAGATGGTCACAATACAAAGCAACATTCCATTTTCAGAAGGCTCCAAAACCTTTTTATTCTAGCATGCATGCTTTTTATACACTCTTACAAAACTCCTAAGTTTACTCATTGGTCACTAAAGACAAACAAAGTGTTCATTGGAATAGGCAGTTGCAGGTTTCTCTTATTTATCCTTCTTTCTTTCTTGGTTTCTATGTCAATGATCTTGGTAGAAAATTCTTTCAGGGGTAAACATGGATCCTCTTGTCAAACTTCTCTCTGGCTCTCAGAAGTCTGTAAAACCTCTTCCACAAGATCCATCCAGCAACTCATGAGCAACACATAAATTCAGAATTATGTCAGGATGACCATATTAGAGAAGCAAGTCTGAAAGACCAATAAAGGAAAGATTTTTTCACTGGGGATCCATCCCTGTGGAAACAGACACATTTTCTCTTAGCTGTGGAATATCCTTCTGAAAAATGTGTGCTCTGAGTCCAAAGCAGAAAGATGATGTTGGTCACTGCCCCTGCAAAAATCTACCATCAGCCCTGTGAACACCTGCTGGTTTGATTTTGGGATGGATCACACAGCTTTGGAACTGAGTGTACATCCTCTAAAATATGGAGAGCCTCAAGAAGAGCGACAGACTTGACCAAAACAACCAGGAAAACAATTCCTGGCGCTTGAGGAGGTCTGCTGGGCCTGTCAGAGGGAACTGGGGAGGAAGTAAATAAATAGAACACAGTGGCAACACAATAGTGGGTGAAAATATGGAAATTCTCTGCTTTCAAATAAAGTTTAAGTCACAGAATAGGGAGATTCACATAGGGAAAACAAAGACTGATATCTCACTCAGATGACAGGAAGGGAATCAAATCCACAAGGTAAATATTGCAACAGAAAAACTGGAGGGCTAAGAAATAGAAGAGAGCTGCTGGGGAGCCTCATTTGCTTTCATTTAAATTTTTCCCTTAAATAATTTCAATATCCTAGGCCTGCTGGAAGTTTATGAGCAGAAAGGCATTCCAATGCCAGGCTACCAGGTTCAGAAAGGAGCAAGTAGACTTTGCCAGGGTTGGGCTGAGGGGATAAAATTATAAAGAAACCAAAGAAACCTTGGATCTAAACCAACATGGCCTGCACAAGCAGCATCCAGCCAGGATGCTGATACTTAATAAAATGTGAGAAATCACACAGAAAATGACAGCTGGAAATGCAGCTGGGCTTTAATAACCCATCCTCAGGTGAGGGGAGAGAGTATCAGGACATAACCCAAGCAATCCCCGATTAACACAAAGGGAACCCAAAAGAGAAGATATAACCCTTTAAAGGGTCTTAAAGTTTTACAGTTTTACAGGATTTAGCCCAAGGGTATTCAGCTGAAGGAGCTGTACCAGAGTCTGGTCTCAGTAAAGTCCTGTATTACAGCAACACACTCCCAGGGGAGTACACAAAGTACAGCAAATCCACAGGACTTACATTCATCTTCAAAAACAGGAGCTGCAGAAAGAAACAGAAAACCCTTAAAAAGCAGTTCAGGCTATATAAGAGAATAAAAACCTTAGAGGTGACACTCAACACAGCTGGCACATAAGTCTGAACACAAGGTCTGGCCTAGAAACAAGCAAAAGATGTTATTGTACATGAGAGATTATCTGTAAAAAGCAAAAGTATCCAAAGAAGAAATGAAGAGCGGTCAAATGGGCAAATTAAATGGGAAAATACAATAATGCAGGGCCCCCAGAAGGAGCCACAAAAATAAATGGAGTATTTAAAAAAAAAATTAAAATATCATATTTCCTCAAATACATCAGAAAGAGCACTACTACCAAAAAGTCCACAGCATCAAATGATGAGAGGACTTTTCATGGTATAACCCCAGCTGGCAACTGAGAACCACAGAGCTGCTCATTCACCCTCCATCCCAGCAGGATGGGGGAAAGGAACAATGAGAAAACTCTGAGGTAAAAAGAGTTTAATAATTGAAGTAAAAATAAAATAAAATAAAATAAAATAAAATAAAATAAAATAAAATAAAATAAAATAAAATAAAATAAAATAAAATATAAAATAAAATACATGGTAGTTAAAAGTGAAATAACAAAAAAGAAAAAAATAAATGAAAAAAAAAATCTCAGTGTTACCATGAGTGTTTTCAGCACAAATCCAGAACATGGCCCCTGTGGTAAAGAAAATTAATTCTATCCCAGCCATAACCAGCACAGGACCAAATATGTAGAATTCAGGAAAAGACATGAAAATAAAGCAAATATTTTTATTATTATTCACTGCAGGGCAAGGTGCAAAGATTTCAGTGTTCTCACTCTTACTTTTCTGAAAGTTTTGAAGTGCCTTCAAAATTGGCAACATAAATGGTAACAAATCTCTAGAATTGTTAGAGGTAACCATCATTAAATGCACAAAAACTATAGTTACTCACCAAGAAATCCTCAAAAACCTCAAGAATAAGCAAGGTGTTTTGCTACAATTACCAGAGTGTAGTTTCTTTCTGTTTACTAGAGGACTAAAAAAAGAGCAAAAGTAACAACAAAGAAAAACAAATCTGAAAAAGTTTTGAAGTGACACTTAAGGAATAAGCAAAATTACTGGAAACTGTAGGAAGGAATAGGTCAAGTGGACCTTTGTTTAAATTATACACTTTGAAACAGTCACTGTGGCATTTGCAAATTGAAGTTCTGCCCTACAAACCTTTTGGAGTTTCTTAAATGGGATCAACAAATTTGCAGAAAACAAAAGAAGACAAAAAAGGTCTCTTTGGATTTCAAAAAGCTTCTTGAGAATGTCACTCATCAAATGCCTCCAATGAAACAACAACCAGAACTGAGAGAAAAGGCTGCAGTAGGGTTAAATTATTGCATAAAAGACAAACACAGTGGGCAGGTGGAAGTGGTGGTCTCCAGTGGAGTTCTGCAAGGACACATTTAAATTTCTGCTATTTGGCTTTTTCATAAAGAGCAGAAAAGGAGGAAGCAGTGACATGATGAAATTTCCAATCAGAGTAATTTAAAATAGTAAAGATTCAGTGACAATTCCAGAACTTTATAAGACAAATTTCCAATCAGAGTCATCTAAAATAGTAAGGATGGGGACAGTGACAGAATTCCAGAACTTTGTAAAACAAAGAACTCAATAATAGAATGGCAGATGAAACCCAATTCAGATAAAATCAAAATAATGCTCATGGAGGAAAAGCAGTCTTGGCTTTACAAAAATAACCAGATTTCCTTGCAAGCATCAGCTGAGTGCTTAGCAGGATTTAAGAAATGGAGTTTAATGAAGGAGTGGGACTTGAGAGGAAAGAGAGAGTGTTTCATGGACAGCCTGGAACTTTACACTGTTCCAGTTCTCTCAGCTTGGGAAGGGTATAACAGAACTGTACATGGCTCAGAAAAGAAGTATGATCATAGGTGTGAAGTGGTTTTCACCTAAGGAATTAACATTTGTAAAGGATAAGCCAGGACCCCTCACTGACACAAAAATGAAGTGAAAAATAAAACAAGAAATATTCAAGTTTGGCAGAATTATCTGACTTCTCATTTTGCTTTTCTCTACCAAGCCCCCAAGGATCACTGCCAGGGTTGCTGGGGTAGAGGAGCCTTCTCTCTGACCTCTACAGCTCTTCCTACATAATGCTCCAGCTCCCAGATTAAACCCACTACTGCACATGGTCACCAGTCACTGACACCAGCAGATCACCAGTATCTCATGGTTTGATATTTACTCCTAAAACAAGAAAAGATTGAGATCAGATTGTACTAAAGGTCATTGCAGGTTAAAAAGAAAGAGAAACCCATCCAATATTGCTCCTGTTCTGAACACAGAGATAGCAGGAGTGGCATTTTCAGGCTCAGCTGCAGGCAGGGCATTGTCAAAGCAGTGCTGCCTGGTGCAGTGACAAGTTCTGTATTTGCTAGCCCTCAGCCAGCCTTTACAACTGCTTTGAAAGACCTGCCCAAGGTGTTGGAAGACACTGCCAAAATAAAAAATGGCGAAAGAAGAAAAAAAGTTCTTTCTACAAGAGCAGCAGGTTGTAGCAGTAACTCTGGTGTCTAAATTGCACTCAGAGCTGTATTACAGCTCATCTTACTAATTCCACACTGAGACTGTGACCCTTTGCTTTAAACTGCAGAAATGGGTTTGGTTGCCATTAACAGAAATGTACAAATTGGGCTTTCCACTTTCCCAGATGTCTTTTCACTGATGAATGCAAGGGGAGCAAGAAACATCGTGTGTCTTTTACAATTAATCCTTTAAAAAGCCAGGCTGTGTGTTGTACCTGCAGAGCAATGCACTTCCCACCTTAAGCACACTGAAAATCACTTCCAGGGATGGCAGGCACGGGCATTTCCTCCCATGGTGGAAATATTGGGGTCTAGGATAAAGCAGGGAATAATAATAATAATAATAATAATAATAATAATAATAATAATAATAATAATAATCCTTCATATGCTTTTGTGAACTTTCACAGAAAGTTCAGCCACAATTTGGTTCCCTATCAAGGATCAGTTCAGCCCCTGTGACATCATGGTAAGAACATGTGTCAGAAAACATGGGGTCCATACCTGTTTGCAATTTCCTCCTTGCTATCCACCTCCACAGTCTGTGGGTTTTCATGTGATTTTAAGCTACCTCAGGTTTTCTCCAGGCTTTGCAGATCTCACACACAGGCAGAGCTCCTCCTCCAGGACACTGCTGCAGTTCTGCACTGCTGGGACAGCATGAGAGCAACAAAAACTATTTCCATTTCAACTAAAGTGCTGTGAAACTTCTCCTTCCCTTCAAAACACTTCTCTCTTCCTCTTTTAAAGCCCTCCAGTGTATGTTAGCAAAGCAAAACAGTACCAGGGAGCCTTTGAACAAGTTACAAAACCCATTTACCCTTAAAACCTTCTTTGCTGATGACAGTGCTGTTTTTATTAATACATCAGAGTGCTGGCTGTACTGAGGTTCCAATAATGACTAGTCATAAAAGTGCTGGCCAGTGAGTGGAAAGAACATAGCTAGAGGAAGCTGCAGTCAAATCAACAAAGTCAGCCTGACCTGTTACAAAAAGGAGACTGTTTCACAGAACAAGCACCAGGCATGCAGAACAGATTGTTCGTCAAGGTGAGCATCACATACACACACAGAGGCAAATACAGATCTTCAAAACACTTTCAGAAGTCCTTCAGTGCCCAGGAGAAAACAAGCTACACCAGCTAGACTGTCACCTGAGCAAACTGTGCACACTGGTGAAGGAAGGAAGGAAAATTTAGAGTTCCTTCATTAACCAGGTGGCTGCAGGAACGAGGCAGAGCCCTCTGTGTGATCCGGGCTCAGCTCAAGAGAACTTGAGAGATCCTGGGGGAAACAATGTGCAGACAGATCAGATAATTAATACCTGTTCCCTGGCAGCAGACAGGTCACAAGGAATTAATTTCAATTCTATCCCTTCCGTGACCAGGCACTAATAGCCTGTCTCACACACTCCTTGGCAGCCTTTATTTAGTGGTGCCCTGGATAAGTAAGCCTCCATCTCCTCACCTTTAGCCAGGCTGAGTAGAATCCAACTCTGTAAATCATCTTGTGAACAACTCGTGGAATAAAGGGGTCACAAATCATTCTGCTGAGGTTCTTTTGTGAGCATCTCTGTGTCTTTGTCCGTGAATAATGAGGATCAGCAGAGCCACAGGTGGGCTTGTTGGATGAAAATGCTTTAAATGAGGAGAGGTCACCGTGTCTAAATCCTCTCAGTGCTGCTGCCCAGACACTGGATTGAGCAGGGAAGGAGACAGGCTTTAATATTTGTGATAGATGAGTAATGGGAAGATTGACTCCCACAATTAATGGACAAATATCATGTATGTAGGTTAAGAAAAGTTTACAGATTTATAGTTATGTTGTACCCCCTTGTGTGGTTATCAAGGGAATCTTGGAGGGCCAACTTGTCACTATGGTGACATCTGACCTCCAATCAGGATCTGAGGAAGAGATCTCCACCCCTGGACAGCAAAGAAGGGGTTGATGGACAGAACTTTGGGAGGGATTAAAGGGTTAAAAAGGGAAAACCTCCACTGGGAGGGGGCTGAGCACATGGCAGGGAAAATCTTTTGCTCCCAGCACCATAAACTTTTTTCTTTATTCAGTCTTCTGTTGTATTTTTGATGAGGTTTAATAAACCTTCCTAAAAGATGAAAAGTGAGTAGCTATTTCTCACAATATTTGTGAAAGAAATCAGAATCTTGGAGTGATTTGTGCTAGAAGAGGCTTCAATGATCATCTCATTCCACCCCCTGCCATGGGCAGGGACGCTTTCCACCACACCAGGTTGCTCCAAGTCCCATCCAGCCTGGTCTTGGACACCACAAGGGATGGGGCAGCCACAGCTTCTCCTCCAGTGCCCCATTCTCCACAAAAAAGTGGTGCTAAGAGCTTCTTTAGTGCCTTGGGAGAGAAACATAAAATTCATGGACTATGAATTTCCCAGGACATGAGCCTTCTAAGGAAGCTCACAGCACCTCAGTGTAGTACTCTCAGAATCCACAAAGGTTTCCTGGGATTTAAACATTGGACCTTTACCCAAACCTCAATGAAAAGTTAATATAAGGGAGAACAAGAGAGAAAACAAAAAATACTGATATTCCTGTCACAAAAGCTGTATCTAGGACTGGGGCTGGTGAAAAGTCTGCTGTGGAAATCCTGCTCCTCCTAAAGGCTTCATTCATGATACCACAGTAATGGACATACAAAAACACCGTCTTTAAAGAGTTTCAGGTGTTAATTAACAGCATTTATTTTGTGTTTGCATAAACAAACCCCTATTTCCACTTTCTGATCAAAAGAAGGAAATGCTAAAAATAAAAAAGTCTCTAAGAAACGCATCATGTTTGGCTCAGGAACAGAGCTGTCTCCAGATAACCCAGACATGAAGGCATTGCTTCAACGTGCAAGTTACACAGTGAATGAGGCTGAAAAGGCTTTTGGACAAAGAAAAAATGGGAAAAGAGGAAAGTTAATCAGGAAATTCTAAATTTGTCCATGACATTCTTCAGCTACAACTGTAAATAATATACACCTGGAGTGGGAAGTTTAAAAGTTTTTACAAATAGTTTAACATGCCTGTCATTGAAGGAATTGAAATCAGTAAGGAAAATAGATTAAATCTTATTCTTAGTTCATCTCAAATAGAGGATTTATCCTTCAGTTTCTCCCTGTCAGAAATAGGAACTATTATTGGTATGGCTAATGCTTTGCCCTTCTGCTTTTAAGGCTCGGTTAATGGCTTAGGAGTAGTAAAAATACTAAAATTAGCATTTTACATCTGGTTGATATTCATTGCTGTAGTAATGCTCTAGCTCAGATCTGCTCTGTGGTTAGAATGAAACTAGTGAGGAGCTCTGACCAGGAGACATTATCCTTCAGCATTTATGTTTGTATTTATTGATGTACACAAAGCCATCAGGTGTTCCACTCAAATATGCTATTTCAACATTTCTAACTTAATAACTTTTAACTATTAATAACTTAATAACTTCTATTGTCTTCATCTGCTTGGGTGGAGTGTCAGCTATTTAGTATTATTTTCCTTTTGAGATGATAAAATTGTGCTTATATTTCAAGCTAATAAATAGTAAATTACAGTAGTTCCTTGTGAGACTCTGAAAAGCCCAACTGGTGTTTTTTTTCCTTAATCTTTTAATTTGTTTGTTTGTTTTATTATTTTTTAGGATCATCTATATTCAGTCACTGGCACCATCAGGCAGTCCCAGACACTTCTAGGGTAAGGTTAAGGAGTAACAGAGATCTCAATCTTTTATTACTCCCTTATATTAACTTTATAGCCCATATTTGCATCAGACTTGAGTCACTGGACTAAGTTAGGTGAGGAACTAACCTTTGAAAAATTACCACCTCAAAGCATCATATAAAATCCGGAAGTAATGACATGGAAATAGACTTTGTTTTTGGAGAAATAAATGTGACAAAAAAACCTTCATTCTATATGACCTAGAGGAGAAATTCAGACTGGCAAAATTGCTTTTAGTTCCTTGTTTCCTAAACACAGCATTTTTTTCAAAAATAAATACTAAGATTTATATTTTTTCTTCCTTAATAATTTAAATGATGGCTTTCTCCCCAGAAGCTTCATCACTGAAATGAGAAAGAATAAGAGAAAAATCAAATGCAATGGGTCATCTTGGAGGTTATCATCAATAATTCATTAGGCTCTTTGGTGGTATTCTGGCCTCTTATGAATACCATTTATTTCATCTTGTAATTATATTAAACCTAGCCAGGAAGTTCTCAATGTACCTCAGGACCTTTATCTTTGGTGCATATTAGTATTACATGTATAATGTATATTATTTGCAGTATAATTATGAAGGAGAACCATTAACAGCCAATGTGCTCTATGTTGGAATTTTATTATCCATTTCCCTTTTTGTATATTTTATTTTAACATTGCAAATGATATGAGAAGGAATTTGGCAGCATCCACCCTGCTGGCAGCCATGGCTGGGTCCTAGAAACATGGATTTGGCCAAGCTGGAAGAGCAGGGCTCTTCTGTGCCTGATCGTGCTTAAATTATGGTCACCTATGCTTTTATAATTGAATTTTTTTGTAATTGAAATTCAGCTGTAATTCCCCAAAAATGATTGAGAACACTGAAGGCCTTTGTGCAAGAAGAAAGGCCAGTCCCACTGATTTTACTGTAACTGGCTGTAAAAAAGAAACTTACAGATTTTTAGCCTGAAAGCATAGAAATCTCCCCATAATAATAATTCAGACTTGCTGCAACCATGAGTGAAGAGCATCAACGCACCAGTGCTGCAACAGTGGAAATGCACAAAATCAAATAATGGCCAATCTCACTCATTCCAGCTATTGATGCTCTATAGCATTAACAGCATGGTATAAGAGAGTGTACAGAGGTTCACAGGCTTCAAACTTTGGACAAACCCATAATAATACATCTCTGCATGCACAGCTTATCTTCAAACTCAACCCTGACTTGATTCCCATTTTAAAACAAGCAAACGAGCAAGCAAAAAAAAAGGAAACGAAATAAAACACACAAAAACCACAACAAAAAACCAAATCAAAACAAAAAACCAACAAACAAACAAAGGAACAAAACCCCAAAAACATAAACCCAACTCATGGCTTCTAATGATCACTTTCCAGGACATGATAACTCACAGGTCACAGATGCCCCACTGTGTAAATTAGGGTAAGAGTTGTATTTTGGAAACACAATCAAAGCATCCTTAGAGATGGCTTCTCTTCCAATAAAAGTTTTTTATTTGATAATAGTTTCAATGTCTACTGCAAAAAGCTATCAGTAAGGCCACTCTCTATTAAGGTCTAAATTAATCGTGAGATCTACACAAGATGTCTAAAAGAACTGTGCTTCTTTGACCTGCTGCTTTCTTTGGAGTTTAGTGTCAGATATCGACAACCAAGAATTTTGTGTTGCAAGGTGTTTGCTCAGTGAAAATTTCAGATTAGCCAAACCTATTTCATTGAAACCAGCCCCAAGAATTTCCCTTTGCAGTCAGAGCTAATCAGGGGGGAAAAAAAGTTTGGGCTCAAAGAGAACATGATCAACAAAACACTGCAGGCAGTTTTCATGAAAGCCTAAGAGTCACTAATGAGGCACCAATCATACCAAGAAACAATGAGCAAAGTCATCTGCCCTTAGGTCAGCACAGTCTTCACCAAATGAAAGATTTCTTTGCACTTTTCAAACGTATCAAAGAAATACAAATGTCAAAATCCATGGCAGAGAAGTGTCATAAAACACTTCTATGTAAGAAACACCAATATACCTCAATAGGTGTAAGAGTAAGGTCCTGTAATCAGAATTGAAAGCAAAACCAAAAAGTCAGTGATTTTTGATTCCTATACATTGTTTTCTCTATTAATGGGACTATGATTTAAAATTATTTAATTGCCTTGATTTCCAAAGGAGGGAAGTGCATGGTGGGTCAGATTTTCACGACATGAAAATCATAACTTTTATTCCTTTTTTGATTAATGTCTGTAGGATAAAACTTATTTGGTCAAATACACTTCAGAAAACCTGCTTACATACACAGTTTCATATATAAAATATGACACACATGCACAACATCACTACAACCAAATCCTTTTATTTTACCTTTATTTATTACTTTTCCTATAGATTTCTTTTGGGCTTGTTGAGTACCTGACTAACTGTCTTTGAGAGGATTTTACCCTCCACTAGGAGCAGTCATTCCCAATTGCACAGACTGAACACTCTCCTCCAATGCCAGTACTTCTGTATCATTTTAGAACCTAATTAAAAAATGTTTCTGACACAAAATTCCCAGGTCAGCAAGAGTAGATCAGAGAAAAACTCTCCTGACCAACCTCTGCAAAATGAAAACAATTGATCTGATTCACTTACTTCAAATACCATTTGCCTTACGTCTTTTCTTCCTCCAGCATCACAAGTGAAATCAATAGTGCTCCAGGTTTCCTGATTATTTCACAGAGATAAAAAGTTCCCTGGTTTTGTTAGAAAAGTTTTATTTTGCAAACAACCATTCTTTACAGAATGTTCTTTTAAAAGAACAAGGAGGCAGCTACAGAAATTAAGCTCTTATGTATATCAGATTAATTGCAAGCTGGTTATCTACTTTCTTCAGTTATTAAAACAAATATATAAACAAATAAAAAATATAAAAAATCACAAGACAATCAACAAAAGAAACCCAAAACCCAAACCAAACAAAAAATATGTAGATGATAGTTCTACTACAAGATAATTTTTTTCCAATTTTGGACCACTCCTAGTCAGGAAAAATTCCCAGGGATCTGGAAGGCACTAAAATTTCACCACAGCAGAAAACAAACTCTGACTCAGCAGCCTGGGGTGAAGTTTCTGCTCTCCAAAACTCAAGTGTGAACTCTGATTCCTGCCTGTCACTCTCCAGGCAGCCATAAATCTCAACATGAGAGACATCCAGGGAAAAAGGGATGAGGAGCTTAAGAGGGGGTTGGAATGACCAGTGGAGGGATAATGAATAGTTCAGAAAATCAAAAAGAATGAATGGGCATCCAGCCACTGGGTAGGCTGGGGATGCACAAAGAGTTGGGAGGGGACACAGGTGGGACAGCTGATCCCAGCTGGACAATGGGATATTCCAAATGTGGCATCCTCAGCCCATAAACAAGTGGAGAGCAAGACCAAGGACTTGCTGATCATCATCATCAGTTGGTGGTGAACATTTGGTTTTATTTGCTGCACTTGTCTTTCTTGGGTTTTATGTCTCTCTGCAATTTTTTCTTTTATTATTGTTCAATTATTTTTATCTCAACTCTTGAGTTTTTCTCACTTTTACACTTCCAATTCCTACCCTCACCCCACTGGTGGGGAGTGAATGAGCAGCTGTGTGGGGTTGAGTTTCTAGGTGGGATTGAACCATAACACAGAACCATGCTGAAAAACAATGCAATATCTAACTAACTGTCAATTGTTGGGTTCCCTTTTCCTGGGGCTAATCCTATTCAAAAACTTAATGCATTTTGTGTTAATTTCCAACTTGGTTAATTACAAATCCCACCCAGGGATATTCCACTCAAATACATGTAGATACAAATAAATATTTGGGCACCTTCTCCCATTTTCAAGAGTTATGGAATTAAATCTACAGAAGAGATATTCTTGAGGCAGTTATTGGTAAACAAGCATCTAACTGTGCCTGCTACTTGCATAAATTATTCTAAATTTCTGAGATGGAGAGATAAAAGTGACTGCTACTGAATCTGTACCCTAAATTCCTTGCATGGAAGTGTTCAAAAGGTGTGTGGATGTGTTGCTTGGGGATGAGGTTTAGTGGTGAACATGGAGTTGCTGGATTAATGTTAGAAGTCAGTGATCTTGGAGGTCTTCTCTAACTTTAGTGATGCCATAATTCTATGAAGTCTAAACCAGGATACTGGGGCAGGAACAGCCTGGAGAGAAAAATTAGACTCAGGTGAATTTTTGGGGCATGTTCTCATTGTTACCCTTTCATTAAGGATGAAATAATGGGGTTCATAGACCTTCAGAGTCCTTGGCCTTTGCAGAATCACTGGTAGTAAGATTTCCTTCTGGTACCATGTGTCTACTCCAGAGCTCTTTGAGTTTAGTGATTTACTCCAGTCTTTGAGTTTAGTCTTACAGTGATTTCAAGAGCTATAACAAAAAATTCATGAAACAAAACCACTATTTTGTTCATCATCCATGATATGTCCTTGCTGTATTTTAGACCCATGAGGTAAATGATAAGCTTCTTTGTGTAAAAACTGATTACTTTAGGTCAGATCTCACTGTGGAAGCTCTTGACATTGTTCTGTCAGTGAATCAGGTGCATTCAAATCCCTGAAGAGTTTGTTTGGGGTTTTTTGTATTATTATTATTCTAACACTTCACTCAGTCAGAGAATGAACTTGACTCATTCAAGTTCATTGATCAAGTGCTCAGATGAGAATTGACTTGTTCACATGCTCCATACAGCACCAAAGACTTGAGGGAGTTGTTTGAACATCTCTGGTTCCTGCCAACACAGAAATACAGCCCTGCACACAGACCTCTATTTATGCTGGAGGTTTGTGCAAGAGAAAAGCAAACACACCTGGAGGCAGGGGAGAGCTAGACCACTCCAAATGCTCTGCAAATTCTCCAGTGTGACATCTTTATTTCACCTCTTAAAATGTAATTCTCCCTAACACCACAAAATTGTTGCCCAACTCTTCCTAAGTCATATCTCTGAGGTTCTCAGCAGGATTTTGTAGGGTCTGGTTGTGTGGAGGTGGAGAGACCCAGCGCTTGGACTGTGTAAATTTGGACTAAAAGGGGGAAAAAAAACCTGAGGGAGCCTGGGGTGTTTCTGGAGTCTTGATGGATCTTTGGAAAATCTGACTGCACCTTTTCTTCTGCACTCTGTGAAGGTAATTGTCTCACTGAAAGTGATTCTTTTACTTTTGGGTTCCTACACAGATTGATTCTGCTTCTGATAGCAATTGTTACTCAGCTTCATTCCTAAGGCACAGTATCAACCATTTCCTTAGTTTTTCACATTCTGCCAACATTCTAATGGCCATCAGCTTCTTTCCTCTACACACAACCTAGAAACAATGCAGATAAGCTTAACTCTCCTGAAAGATATTTTTGAAGCAACTTGGTAGTTTTGTGGAAGCATTTCAATGGAATGCTTACATTATTAACCTGTATTTCACTGTCTCAGGACATCAGATCAATTTGGAAAAGCTGTCTCAGGTATGGAAATAACATAGTGGTGTTATTGTCCTACAAAGGAGTGAAGAAAGAACTATTTATGTCCCAAATTGCAAGAATGTGGCTGTATTCTTTCACCCACAGAGCAAAATTGTTTGCTAAATCCATACTTTTCTGACCAAATTTTGCCTTTTCAGAGCTCATGATTTTCTTGGTCCTGTCTCAACACATGCTCAATCCTTTGAACCAGCTCATTTTCTTATCAGAGCTATTGACTTCTCCAATGTCAATAAAAATGCTGTTAATTGCTCCAGCACAGCTTTTGTGCCTCTCTGCATTGTATCATTTCAGACAGCATTTCAATTTGCTTATATTTATTTCGTGCATCTAAACATTTCACCGTCTTCCTTCAGAAAACAGGAAGTGTTTTACAAGTCACTGAAATCACCCACAACAATTTTGGAGTTAGTAAAGCCAACAAAAGGTCTTTAAGTGATTTGTCCAAGATGAGTCAGTAAGTACAGCTGCAGACAAACCCTGGAGATTTAACACTTGCTTTTTTCTCTAATCACAGTATGAAAACACTGCTGTCTCACCAGGCTGTCCTTACTGCTTCAAGTGAAATTTATTCCACCCCTCCATGGCCTCTGAAGTCCCATTTCTGTGATAGCACATAGATTTTTCATTACCTCTTGACAAAATGCTTAGTACCAGTGTTTATTTTATCCCATTCCAGGCAAAATAACTGGAAAGGGATAATAACCTGATCTTAACATCTATGGATCTTTGGCATAGTTTTCTTCTAGAACAATATGAGATAAACAATATTTAGGCCAAGATTTTTTTTTTTAAAGGCTTCTAAAACTTCCAGAAATTAAAGTGTTACCTAAGAGAAACCTCTAAATTTTTGAGGTTCCTTTGTCTCTGGAAAGGATGACTACTTCTATAATAATCTTCCTTGCTGATTTTTGTCTCACAACAATGTATTCAGAACTACTTTAATAGTAAAATAAGTCCAACCCTTTCATCCTATGTGCAGAGCAGTGTTTTGGGGTTTTTTTAGCAGTACAGCTGGATCAGTTTCTGTTTCCCTGTACATGCATCACACATCACCCTTCACACATCACTTCTTGACTCACAATCACATGCTACAACTTGTTTAGATTCTTGCCTTCAAAGAAGGATCTGTGCAGCCAAGATGAGTGTTTCCAGTATTTAAATATCAAAATTCTTTTGACTCAGAGAATTAGAACCTTCATTGAAACGAGGATTTCTGCATAGATTTCTAACCCGCATCAATCTGTGTTTTAATCTCAAAACTTTGAAATGGTCACTTCCACTCTGTTTCTACTACACGAAGAACAAAGTCTGACTACCAGCAGCATGGAAATGGAACCCTTGTTTTATGTACCAGCTTTATTGGTTCTGTGCTCTGCTGAGCTAATATGACATATTATATTATAGCTGAAATATTATAATTAACTGTGTGAGGTTCTCATTTGTTTGAAAGTTTCTTTACCAAGTTTGTGCTACCATCATTTGCAAGTCAATACAAAAAGGAACATAGCAGGAAAACTAATCTGGTGTGCTTTATATTGGTCTCTTTCTCATTAGTGTCAGAAATTAATTGCAGCATACACAAATAACTCAGGACAGTTCTGCTTCTCTCCTATAGCTGGTGACTGAGGGAATATTCAACAGAAGCCTCTTAGGGACTCTGCCTTGCACAAAGCTCTCAACCACAGACAAGATACATTTCTAAGTAATGCCCTAATTTAAATAATATAAATAAAAATCTAGATGTAAAAAAAAAATATATATATACATACATGTACATTAATAATATATTTAGATATGGCCCTAGGAACTCTCCAGCTTCAGAGCTGTGGCAGGTAGTTGGGAACATAGTGACACTATGGACCAGCCCTGACTTTTGGATGTCCTCCCTTGAGTCTGATTACCCAACATGAAGGGAAAGCTCTCAGTTTTCACAGTGTATACTTCCTTGCTACTGGAGAGGGGGGAAAATGTAGTAGATGATAATGATAATATGAAAGAAATACATATAATAGATAGGATAGATACATACAAATACAATGATAGTAAAAAATTACAAACTTTGCCTCTAACACTTAGAATTTTCTGGCTTCATAATAATATCATAAGATATGAACAGCTTCAATCCATTTATCCCCTTCCAAGTCCTCAGCACCTCAAAAAGTATTCATTATGTTAAATTAACCAGAACGATTTCCAGTGCTTGTTTTCTTTATTGTTTTAAAGACTTTCTGCCAGGACACCTCTGGCATTGGACATCTTGGCAGTGGCCATTGCTGGTGGATGGATCTCCAATCAGTGGAGTTCAGCATCTCACAGGGATCAGCATTATCCTCCTGTCAACCCCATGACACCGGGCAAGATCGATGCCCCTTCCCTGCCGGCCTCTGCTCCTGGATTGCCCTTGATTTATTGCGTCTGAGCTTGGCAAGGGGGTGCAGATGGCTTTTAATCAATCAGAGGGTGGGGATGGAGCTGCCCCACGGTACAACACGCTGCTGGCCTATAAAACCACGTGTGCCAAGCACCAGAGGAATTCCAGTTACCAAAGGCAGAAGCAAGGAAACCTTCCTGGGTCAAAAACGCCAGAATTTGTTGTTCACAGTTAAGCTGCAGAACCCCACAGAAGGGGGAGGCTGTTGGTGGGGCAGTGTTTGGTCTTTGATTTTGCAGCTCATGAAAAGGCAAGGCACAGCAGAATTGTGGATTACAGCCATGATGTTGTTTATGTCACAGATTTCATAAAGTGACCCCATTGCCAACGTTTCCCAAGCCCACAGCACGGCAGCAACTTCAGAAGGAGGCAGATAAAGGTGACATTAGAATAAATAGATCTAATATATCTTTTAAATTATAACCAATGTTAATTATAGTGTAATTCTGATAATAAAATGGAAAAAGTATCAATTCTAGATGTTTTACTTTTATAATCCAATAGGTAAAATATCCCAGCTGCTTCTTATACTTTCTCAGGAATCATTTGAAAATTGAACAAATTGTTCTAGGGTGCACCACAGGAATGTGGAACGCCCTGGTAATTTCATACATATTTTGGAGAATTTAACACTTACTTTCTGATGAGTTTTTTGATTCTTACATACCAGGTTGGAGTTTTGTTGTGACTTCTGTTGTGTCTCTTACACTGCCTTTTCTAAAATATGAGAAAAAGCTAAATCCATATTAAACAGCTGGAGCTGTAGATGGTAATTACCAAAGAGCATCCACATTTCAGAGCTAATCTTTATTCAGTACATAACTTTGTTAGAGTTACTAGAGAGTCCTAAATACCCTCCTAAGTTTCTTCAACCTTTTCAGCTTGACCACACTAACTTTTTAAATCCTTCAGGATGCTTCCCACTGTAATTGATCTGTCCAGGCCTTGGTCTGCATTGAATATGCAACAAACAACTGTCCAAGCACAAGAAAAACCATAAGGTGTGATTCACTTTGATTCATCCCCTCTTCCACCCATCCTTAAGACATTGACTGCATCTAAAACTCAGCAGGGTATACAAGAGACAAAGTTAAACTTGACAAGGCAGCTCCATCTCAGATGTTTAATGACACCTCTCTGCTCCCTGCCCACATTGTCATCTTTAACACAACCAATTTTTATGTAAATGAACTGTAAATTATCTTAAAAGAAGATTCTAGACTAGACTTTTGCACCAGTATGGTGTGCAAAATGAAGCTTAATATTGAGTCATTACAGATGTTCATGGGAAAAGAAACTTTCTTAAATAAATCAATCTTTTCCAAAGTTTTTTAGAGGATGATGAAAAAAGCAAACCTTGTAAAAGAATACTCACATCATCTGTGTACAGGACAAGATACAGGGAAAACAATTAAAACAAAGAACCCAACCATAAGGGAGAAAATATTTTATCCACATCAGTTTGCCTTGTGTGCTGATTCAGCCCTGGGTGCCAGGGCTTCCCATAGAGCTCAGACTGGGTTGGGATTCTCTCTTAGCATAGAAATCAGAGGATAAACACCTGCAACTGAACTTGATCTCTGAACTCCCTTTCTAATCTGTAGAGAGAAACAAGTCTTTCATGGAAGCCATTTAGATCACCCATCTTAAACATCGGGATCCTGGAATTGCCTGTTTCTCTGTCCATTAGAAAAAAAAAAAAAATAGAAACTGGATGAGTAGGCAGCAGGAGCGTGTCTAAAGCTGAGTGCACAACGTGCACCACTCTGGTGCTGAACAAATCCATGAGGGGAATTTTCATCAGCAATTGAAAAACTTCAGCGGATACAAGGATAGTTCAAATTCCACTCCAGCTTTCCTCTAGACAGGCTGGATTTGTTAGAAGAGTTTTATTCCCTCCTGTCCCTCCAACAGAAAAATTCTTACTGTCACTAAAGTCCCTTTGCAGAAAGGCTGATCATCATAATTGCATTTCTGCATGAAAAGTGGACCCATCTATAAATTGGAAAAGTGAAAAAGCAGCTGGAAACAGACTAGACTAAAAGAGGAGAGATTTTGACTAGGTGCTGGGGAGAAATTCTGAGGCCCTGGCACAGGCTGCCCAGAGAAGCTGTGGCTGCCCCTGGATCCATGGAAGTGCCCAAGGTTGAAAGGGCTTCTGAGAAAGCTGGCCTGGTGCAGGGTGTCCCTGTCCCTGGCAGGGGTGGAACTCGGTCATCGTGTTTGGGAATGAGTGGAACTAGTAAAACTGCTGCAGCAGCCAGCTAAGTAGAAAAGCTTAAATATTGTGTGCTGTGCCCTACATGGAGAGCTGTGATATGGGGAACTGTCGTAACGTGACACGAAATGAACGATACTCACACGCTGAGATGTCCAAGGCAAAAAAGGCACGTTTATTTCCTGGACCTCGATATTTATAGAATTCTAAAAGTGACCATGGATCGGAGGATGAAATTGCTGCTTCTCCAACCACACTGGTCAAACCAACAGTCCATCCATTCTCTCCTCCTCCAGAAAGGAATGCAAAACAATCATTATTTACATGAAAAGTGTGTGAAAAACTCCATTACAAAAATGTAAACATCAGAAGGCTTGGAAGAACTTTAGAAGAACAGGGTGACAGGGAACTTGTGATCACTGTGTATTATTAGCACTGCTAATAACACAGGGATGAGACCACAGTTTTAAGATTTATTGTTCAGATAAACATCAGTCTCAAAGGCTGTGAGAGTTTAGAGGAGCAAGCAGTCAGCCATAGCTCAAAATATGTCGCAAGTTCTTTGTTACAAGACAATATAGAACTTTCTAACCCAATAGACAGATGCCACAAGGTTTATTTCGCTTTTCTGACCTATCACCATTACTTACTTCTACAGCACTGCAGATACTTTTGCCCAATGAGCTGCTATCTCGCATACACCCAAATGCTTCTATTATAACTTCTAAACTCTAAGCTCACTCTATACAACCACACCCCTACATTATAAACCCTTCACCATCTCATCAATACAGTTTCTCACTTACTTAAGGCATATTCTTACTTACAACTATAGAAACATAAGTTTATGATTTTTCTACTTAATGTCTGTATATTTTACTTTGCATCAATCCAAGGGCCTTCTTTTAGGGCTGCAGATCAAACCCATCAGTGTCTGTGGAAGTTTTTATTTTTCCATTTCCCACAACTTTGCACAGCCTGCTGACCCTGCAAGACCCCCAGGGACTGCACATTGGACACTGCTGACAGCTGCAGGGTGTTTGTGTTGAGCAGCTCTGCAGCTTCACTTGCAGTTAATACCAGCAGGAGCTGCTGTCAATCCTCATCTCCAGGTCCAGCAGCTCAAATGCCCACTGGGCTTACAGTGAGATTTCTCACAGGGGGTTGCTCCTTTGTGCTTTGGTTGGCAGCCCTGGACCACCCTGGATGTTTCTGTCTGTGTTTCTGTCCATTGCTAGATCCAGCAATCCTCTAGGAGACTTCTAAGATGCCTTCTGCAAGTGACAATGATGGATTTTTAAAAAAATCAGGAAATCTAATGTAAGCATTTAAATCAAATGAAAGAAGGCTTAATGTGATGAGATAAACTAGGAGGCACAGAGGTGGAGCCAATGAACAAAGTGCTGTTCCCAAAATGTCCACAGTTGGATTTGATCATACAGGCAAAGAGAAAGCTCCGCTTGATCTTTTTGTTGTGCTCCTTCAGAAGAAGCTTCAGGAGGTTTTTTACAGATAGAAAAGCACAATAAAAATCATAGAATAGAATCATGGAATGGTTTGTGTTGGAAGGAAACTTAAAGACCATCTAATCCTGTTGCTTCTACTTCTGGAGTCCCATACTGTTGTTATCAGATTTCTAAAGTCCATACCTCCTTGGTGTGTTCTTATGGCTGCAGATCTTCACAGCACAGACTCCTTCTTCTGCATGTTGCTCTCTCTCAGTTCAGGGCTCCATCAAGGCTCTCCCTGACTGGCTAACCCACCCCCTTTTATCCCAGTTATCTTCATTAGTCACAGCTGCAGCCCATCAAGGACAACCGGGACCTCCCGGGGCAAAGCCTCTATACAGATATTCAAGTACAGTACATTTCCTCTACTATATTTCCCCCTTTTACTTATTAACAGTTGTACAGATATTCAAGTACAATCTTGCTCAAAGGCCATACTCTTTCACAGCTCCTTGACCCAAAGGCTATGTTCTCTCGCAGCTCTTGGCTGTCTTATCTTCTGCTAACTATCACATCGGGATCACCAATTGTTGTGGTTCTATTTCTAGAGTCCCATACTGCTGTTATTATCTGATTTCTAAAGTCCATACCTCCTCAGGGTGTTCTTATGGCTACAGATCTTCACAGCACAGATTCCTTCTTCTGCATGTTGTTCTTTCTTAGTTCAGGGCTCCTTCAAGGCTCTCCCTGACTGGCTAACCCGCCCCCTTTTATCCCAGTTATCTTCATTAGTCACAGCTGCAGCCCAATTAAGGACATCGCAGCTGCAGCCCATCAAGGGCAACCAGGGCCTCCCAGGGCAAAGCCTCTATACAGATATTCAAATACAATACATTTCCTCTACTATATAACTCCACCTCCCTGCCATGGTCACTCAGAGCTCTGTCCAACCTGGCCTTGGACACTTCCAGGGATCCAGGGGCAGCCACAGCTTCTCTGGGCACCCTGTGCCAGGGCCTCTCCACCCTCACAGCAAAGAGCTTCCTCCTAGTGTCCAAGTCCCTAATTAAAGAAACTGAGCTTGTTCATGTTTAATACTTCTTAAGTTTAGTGCAAAGAAATCATTTTGGATGCCATGAAAACTCTGTTGCTACGGACTCTGTAAAAATAGACCATCAAAAAAATGTTTCTGTGGGCTTAAATAAGGAAAATCTTTGGAGGAAGTGATAATATAACAAATTCACAATGTGAGAAGAACACAATAACTCTGTGGCACCTCTGAAATAACCTTGTTTCACTGCTGACAGAAGAGAGGATTTGGCAAAAACTGGTAACAGAGGAGTAAGTTTCATTGGCAGTAATCTAGGGAAGATACTGAGAAAGCCAGATGCCTTCTGCGCTACATTCTTGATAGTGTTGAAATTATTCCTCAGGGTAAAGTTTCTGCTATATACTATGTAACATCTCTATCTGTCACAGAGGTAAAAATTAATATTAAATACAGCTCCACTTGTCAGACACAGTTAGTTTTACACAGCAGCTGTACTCACAATATTAATCTGGTGTTCAGAATACAGATCAAGGGCATTTCTGGATCAGTACTTCTGATGAGGAGAAGGCTGCTTTTTCTGAAAGCACTGCCAATGACCAGCCAAAAGCAGTTTTCCCTAATGAGTGACAGGAAAGATACATTAATGGAACCTGCAAACCTTATTTTTTCCAACCCACACCTCTTTTTCAGGAGGAATAAAGAATTACACTCAGCACTAAGTGGCTCTGTGGTTAGGGCAGTAGATAAATATTCTACTATGAAAAGTTTACCAGTGCAACACTTCTTACAGCAATTTCACTGAAGCCCAGGATCTTCATCTTTGACCTGTTACAGTGCTCTTCTGGCTTGGTTGTAATTTGGGTGCAAAGTATCAGAACCGCTACATTACTACAAATTAAAAATAAAAATAAAAATCCATATTAAATATACTTAGCTACATGTCCTGCTCACTACTAACAATTTATTCACATGATTGCTCTGTAAAATGCTAAGGGATTTCTAATCAGACAACTTGATTTTAACAGGGGATTCCCTTGTTCTACCTCTTCATGTATTTTTGAATGAGAAACAGCATTGCATAAGTCATGTTCTGGAAGAAATAAACCCTTTTCACCCAGCTTATTTTTGCAGCTATTGCCATAGTCTCCTATTTATAAGTGCTTAATGGTGGTGTAAGCTACAGGCATGCATTACCACTTGTGCTGGTTGCACAACTGTTAAAATAAAAATTGTTTTTTTCCTAATATGGTGGTTATTTTTTTAATACAAGGAAGAGGAAAGCACCCAATTCTAAATATTATTTAAATAAAAGATTTAGCTCTTTCCTGATGCCCCTTCCATTCCTGGGGAGTATCACTTCTCCACTTAATTTTGGCTGTTCCATTAGCATAAGTTGTTCCTCAAGGCTTCATTCTTCTTTCAGAGCTTTTTTCCTCCTGCCAGGTGATGTGGTTTAATTCAGATTTCCACAGGAACTGTACAGTTCTCCCTTCAGAGGAAAAATCCAGCATGCACGAGCAATAGCTGGTTCCTTCCATGAGCAGGGTAGTAGATTCACAGGTTTTAAGGACAAAAAAGCCATTTTACTAAACAAATCTGTTTTATTGTAGAGTGAATATCTTCTGTATTTGTCTTGGTCTTTAACTGTGCTGCTCTCTGTATTCCACAGGCTTCTACTTCAGGCTTTTTAATTTCAATCCTCTACTTTGTCTGGTTTCCCCACTCATTTTGTGGGAACCAGAGGCTCTTAAATTTGGTTGGACAACAAAATAAATAGTCTGACAGCTTGACAATGATACCACCAGCACATACCTGTTTCAAAAGTGAATATTCTAGTAATTTTGAATCCTGTGGTGATTTCTTTCACATGAATTTCCAACCATTCTGCTTTCAAAAAGATTCTTTGGCCAGCCAGTAAATTGTCACCACCCTTCACTTAGTACATCTACTGACCAGGGCAAGTGCCTCTAATTTCCAAATGTTTATTTCTACATTCCAGCATTTTTAATACAAATATTAATCTATAAAAGTATAGAATAGGAAAATTTCTTTGAAAACTCTCAGGATTTCTTGTCACTCTTGCTCTTTGCTATTGACAACAATCAATTTTTTTTTGCATTTACTCCAAAAGAAATGTGTGTTGCATTTTTTTTTTGCTGTGTTGTGCGTGGTTTGTACTGGTTTTGTTGCTTATTTACAAAGGAGATGTGGGAATTTTGATTCAGCTGTGTATAGAATAAAACATCACACAATAAGTTAAAAAACTTGTAGACAAAAAGATTAAAAGCAGAGGAAAACAGATTATGTGGTAGATAGATAAACAAAGAGTGGAGGAAAGCAGGAACAGGAATTTGAAATATTAAGAATAAATCTGGAAGAAAAGGTATCATATAAGAAACACAAATTATAGAGGAAATTGAGATTGTATATAAGAAATAAGGAATCACTCACAATGAAATCTCAAAACACAGGACCTATTAAAAAAAAAAAAACAAAGAAAAAAAAATTACTTTTCTTGCCCTCATATTTCACATTCAGACCATTCCCATCTTGAACCACAGGGGCCAAAAATATACCAGGGTTCATGAAGAGATTATTGAAAATGATGAAAGTTGGATAAGTATTACAGTGGTTCTAATGTAACCTCTGGCCAAAAGGATCCTAAAACAGCAATTGCAAAATCATTGAGAAGGTATCAAGAACAAACCACATTCCCTGTTTCTAATATTAATTTCACAGACATGTAACTAAAATTTGTTTCCAATACCTTTGGTCAGAAATGCAGAATGTTAGAAACTTCATGGATTACTCAACACAGACATTCCAATGCATTTCCTGAACCAACCACCCCAGACACTGGGGTTTAAAGTGCCAGAATTATACAAGTGTTAATTTAATGAGCATGGCCTGAGAATAAAGTGGGACCAAAATCTGTCAGAGGCATTTTTTTTTTGATTCAGCTATTCCTGATGCAAATTTTATTTCCATGTGGCTTTTTGGAGAAGCATCCCCCAGCCCTTCACAGAATTAATTAAATCAGAACTCAGCATCAAACTAACATCTAAACCACTGGACATTTCTTCCTTTTTATCCAGAGCTTTAGGGAAAGTAGAATAAACAGCCTCCTGGAGAGACCAGACCTCTCTCCAGCATGAAAGTGATGTACAGCTGCAAACCAATTAGGCTGAAAAGTTCCCATATGTTTAGCCAAAAAGAACTCACTCCAGTAGCTAAACAAATCCATTGACTTAAAAATTCCCAGGATCTTAACTTGAAAGCACCCACACCTAGGGATCTCTTACAACACATTAAGTCAGAGATCTTTAAGCACTGCACATCCCTTCCAAATGTCAGGCATTTTTCTGCAAGCTGTAAATACATCAGCTGAAGTTCAGCTGCCCAAATGCACCACAGCTGCCTCCAGTCAGCCATAATGCCCAAATCTCACAGTTATTCTGCACATATTCCACCAAAACAGGCAAAAGCAACCCAATAAATTTATTCCAGGTGTTCCAAGCAACTGAATTCCTCAGTGTCATGGCCATGGATAAGGGGCACAATGTTCATCGTAAATTACCCTAAGACTGACCAAAACTCCAGCCCAGTGGCAGCAAACTCTTATGCTTTTATTATAAAGTTGCCTTAACTCCAGCAATCAGCCCACTATTTATTCTCAAGGAGGTTGGCCAACAAGACATTATTTTTACTTTAAGGACTTCATTAAGGACATTAAGGGCTTCATCACGTTCCCCGCTCCTCCTACAAACTTCTCAAAAATTCTGCCTAACAAATCCTTAATACTTTACAAAACACTTCCACAGAGTACCTGAAGTTACTTCTAAACCACAGTTTTCCTGGTGCAACAATCAGAATGTTTGAGACAAAACATCCTTATGCCTGGTCCTCCACACTCAGCCCATTTTCAATGCCTTTCATCAGCAGCAGAGGCACAACCAAAGGGGTTCAATTTACAAACTCACTTTTCTTGGTCTGACCAGGAAGGTTGGGATTCACTTCTTGAGGTCTCTCAGAGAATTATTTCTTTTAAAAAAGAAAATCCTCCCTTCAGCTGTCTTTAGAAAGTGCTGGTGGAAGAAATTATTGCTTTTATGGAGTGAAATCCAAATGCACCATCAGGCAGACCAGGATTGTAGGAAAGCATAGCTGATTTTGATCCACAACTCCTTGGGCCAAGGGAGAGTGAAGTTTAGTCATGCTGGTGCTTTATGTGTGCAAATAGTAGAGCTTTTAGTCTTTTAATCAACCAAAGCATCTGGGGGAAAAAAAAGTGATCTTGTTGATAACTCAACTTCCAAATGGAAATATATACAAAGATATTACTTTGAGCAACTTAAATGGTTTAGCTTTCAAATAACCTTTCAAAATCAAAATTTTTGTCTGAATTAAGCTCATTGTTTATTTAATTCCTTGTGTGTTAAATCAGTTCTGGTGTAAAACTGGAAGAAAAAAAGTCTAGGGTGTGTGGGGTTTGCTTCTTTCCCTTCAGTCCTTAGTTACAGATTTATTTTTTTTCCTGGAGGGTGGGCAGGGAAGAGTCAGAAAAGTCTGTGGCTTCTAAATAGAATAAAATGGAAAACTAAGGAAATGTGAAAGATTCACGAGGATGGATGTCAACAGGGAAGAAATCAATATAGTAAAAACTCATGATAGTATAGATTCAGGGGCCATAAAGAGAAAAGTAACTTGTTCCTCAGAGCATAATAGCTGGAAAAATAGTGGCATTGTTTTCCTTCTTTTGGCTAAAGGTGCCATTCCAGGGACTCTGATTTAATTTTTTGAGGAGGTCCCACCCCTGCTGGATTATCCCAGGACACACAGGTGACATGGGTGACACACAGCTCCCAAGGTATCCAGTGACTCTCTCAATTTCTCCTTATGGAGCCCAACCAACACAGCACAGGGGCCCTGGAAGCCTCTGGCAGAGTCATTCACAAAGCTTTATTCTCATTTACAGTGCACCAGCTTCAAACAAGCCTGGTGGAGGGAGGAGCCAGCCCAGCAAAACACCCAGACAGAAAACAATAAGGAGTCTCCTTCCCCTCTCATTATTGCTCACACAGGAATACATTCCTCTCATTCTTTCTTGCCCTTGGAGTGATGGGGAATGTGCTGAAGCAGTCCTACAGTAGCTTAATTACTTATCACAAATCTTTCAAATGGGTTTATTCTCATTAATGTGGCATCTGGGAAACGGGCATTAAACCATCAATGACCTTTTTGCTAACAAAAGGCCTCAAAGCTTGCAGGGTACTTCTCATCCAGAGCTTTACCTCCACATCAGGCTAATCAGACCAGTTTTTCTTGCTGAATTTGAAACTGCTAGAAATGAGGTTTTATTTAAAGATGGTCAGGCACACAGGCAGTGCTGCTGCTTTATTCTATGGGTGACCCCTCTCTACAAAATTAGGGTATATCTCTGCTGCTGTTCAGGGAGTAACTGTGCCAGACAGGTGACATTGCAGAGGAATTGGGCAGAAAATTCAGTTCAGTGTAGCTGCTGAGGTGTGCAGGTGGGCTTGTGGATGGTGCTAAACCCTTGGGTTATCAGTCCCAGCTAACTCAGGTGTGCCTCAATCCACCACTGCATCCTAAACCTCAGCTGTGCTGCCCTGGCTTGGGCCACAGTCTGTTTAAACAATCACAAAACATCAGGTTCTAGAGTTTATCCATTTTTAGCTGGTCAAGGTAACAAGCACACTTCTGGATCACTTCTTATTTAGTAGGAAATTAAAAGGCATTTACTGCAAGAATCTCTCCTGTAACAAAATGAAGGTATGTTCATATTTAGTTTTCTAATGTTCAAATTTAGTTTTCTAATGATTTCTAATAAATAAGAAGGAAACCACAGCAGCCTGCAGCAACCTCTGGAGGGCACTGCTTAAAACAGAAGGAAAAGAGTTCCAGGACTGCCAGCCCATTGTTATATCCAAGTTTCTCTGTGATTCCTGTAAAGGCTCCTTTCAGACCATTCAGTAAATTAAGTAAGAAATCCAGTCTGGTTTTGTAACCATTTCCACTCTGTCAGGGACAAAAGTTCACAGACAGGTGGGATCTGTGTTGAGACATTCAGCTGCTTCTTCCCTTACTGTCGCACAAAGTTGCAACATTTGCACAAGTTCAGTGACAATATCAAGAAATAAACTGGGTTTTTTTTCTGTGTGAATATAAAAATGGAAAGGTAAATTGTGCAGAAATCTCCTTTCTAACCATTTATCACCAGGTTAAACTTGTCTTTGTCCACTGAAGGAAATTACCTAAAAATTGAGCAAAATGCTAACGGCAATGGCACAGGATTTATGCTCTGGTGTCTTTCTCCTTAGATGGACCAGGCACAGGTGAGCTCTCACCACCTCAGCCTTCAACTACAAGCACAATTTCCTGATTTATTTCAGGCTATTGAGACACAATATCCACCATTTATGTTAGCCTTAGGCCCTATTTTATGCTTCATGGCACGGATGGTGTCAGCTTGAAGAGCGCGTTGGTGACTTGAAATGGAGATACCAGAAATAGGATTAATCTGAGCAAAAGCAGACAGTCCTGCTGTAGATAACTACACTGTGTCCTGCACTCCTTCAACAGGTACCAGAGAGGAGGAGGAGACACTAACAGTGCCATTCATCTTGTGCTGAAACAGGCACCTGAACCTGGGCAGATAAATCACACTAAAATGTTTCTTTTACACACTGGAGGCAAAGGGAGCCCAGCTGGACAAGTGAAAATACCCAGACAGGGGATAAGGGCCTCAGCCCTGGTGCTTCTTGCAGAACAGCATTTTTTTCCACCCTGTTGTCCATTTCTTCAAACATCCTGCCTTCCCTCCTGTGTAACAAGGGTTGTGGAAAAGGCAATAAAAAGGGTTAGGGACAGTGCAACAGTGTGACAAGAGTTGTCACTATAGTGCAAGAGTTCCATTGTCATTACATTTCAAGGGTTCCATATTGCCAGAGTTTTGTACCTCCTTGATGTTTCTTGTAGGCATCTCCTCCAGGCACTGACTCTTCCTTGTTCTCACAGCAGCCAACTGACTCCAGCTCCCCTCAGCCAACCAATCCACTCTTTTATACCACTGGTCTTATTGGCTACAGGTGTGGCCTGTTAACATCAGGCCTGCTCCTAATCTTTAGTGATTGGTTCAGCTACAACTCTTTAGAGGATAAGACTACATTCTATACCACCTTCATTTACCCATACTGTATCCCCCTACAATTCCCCTTTTTTCTTTTAATTATAGAGTTGCTGCATTTCTAGAAGTACATAGTCAAATAAATTAGCATTATAACATATTCAGATATTTCATTCAGAACCAATAGTTATACAGATGTTCAGGCAACATATTACAGTACAAATATATATATATCTGAGTGTTGGTTCAGTTTTGCAGCTTTTCTCAGTTTACAAAGTACTTATCTTCAAAATCAGTTTTACTCAGATTTAACAAACATTAATAGCTGCAATTGATATATTTTACCAATAGTTTAGTATTCAAGTCCTTTTCCTCAAATTCACAGGGTTATATAGTCGAGTACTGTTTCCCCAAATCCATGGGGTTATATAGTTTAGTATTTGAGTCCTTTTTTTCTGAATCACATGAGGGTCACCATTAGTTGTCATGTATTATGCAACAGTTCTATTGTCATTACATTGCAAGGGTTCCATATTGCCAGAGTTTCGTACCTCCTTGATGTTTCTTGTAGGCAGCTCCTCTAGGCACTAACTCGCCCTTGCAGCAGCCAACTGACTTCAGTTCCCACCAAGCCACTCCTTTATAACACTCTTCTTATTGGCTACAGGTGTGGCCTGTTAACATCAGGCCTGCTCCAAATCTTTAGTGATTGGTTCAGCTGCAACTCTTTAGGGGATAAGATTACATTCTGTACCACCTTCATTTACTCATACTGTATCCCCCTACAACCAAGTGTGACCATTCCAGGTATTCTTAAAGATGATGCTGGATAAATCAAGTTTATGATGAGCACAAAGTATCTCATTGCCACAGCACTTCTTCCTGTTGTGTAGAAGAAAAGTTTGGTGCAGATAAAATTATTAATTGTAAGGCAAAGTTGCCTTCAGGCAATGCATTCTTGTCTATCTGTACAGTGATTTCATCTTTCCCATTATGTGTGACTGACAAGCTACAGTGAAGAAATGAGTGGATGTCTTAAAATGTCTGGAAAAATCCTTTCCAGAATTCCATTTCTGATGACAGCAAAGTTCAGAGGGGAAAGGAAATAAAAATTAGAATTGAAGTGTGTGTTGCTGTTGTGACAGCCACTAAAGGTACATTTATCAAACACATTGACTGCCATCAAAAATCAGACTTCCAATCTAAACTTGTAGTTCCTTCTGCAAAAGGAGGCCTTGTCTAGGAATCCCAGTAGGCTCAGACTGACTAAGGGAAGGAGTCTATGTACCAGACACATTTAGATGGCTAAACTGATGGAAAATGTTGTGAAACAGGAGTTTAAGGAAAAAAAAACCTCACAGTTTTTTTTCTTAATTTCCTGGCAGAATCTGCTACTTTAATGGCTTTGGACAATCCTGATAGTCTTGGAAATAAAGCATCAACATGCAGAAGGAGGAAAGGACTTTTAATGAATACCAAAATATTCAAATGTGTGTTTGCTATTCCTGGTGCAAGTAATAACAGGCATTTCAGTGCAAGGAAAATGCCAGCCAAATAGGAAGCAGTCTTAATGAAGTGTTGACAGTGTCCTAACTAACCCCCAAACATTCCTCCTTTGCCATGAATACACAAAACTCCAGAGACACTTTGAGGGAAGTGCCTTCCCCTGGCTCAGATTTGCAGCTCACCCAGAAGGAAGCACAGGCCCATTGAAATGCAAGTCTGAGTCACTGATGGGAAAAGTGGTAACCTAAGGTAAAGCTTTGCTGCATTGCAATTCCCACCCTGAGGGCTCTCCAAGGGTTGTTTTTTCTCAATCTAAACCCACCCAATCAGTGAGCACACTGAACAGAGGGCGTACATGGCACCAGTGATGGCTTTATTTTGACAATATTTAATTAGGTACCAAGCTGGAAGTAAACACCAAACCCAGGGAGTGAGCACAGAGATTAATGTGAGCAATAACTGGAGATGGGACTTGTTTATAACAACAGACTATAACAAATCCACAACTGGCACATTGTTGCACACCTGTTATTTTGCTGCAGGTCATAATATTTGAGGACTTCCTGGGCCAAAGCTAAAAGAGAATTACTATTAGTTGTTCATAGCCTAAAGCCCTTGAAGCAGATCTAAGCCATTCCAGTAATTCCTGCAGGGAACAAGGAGATGTCCCAGGTTATTTCCTTTGCTGACCTTCTGTGTCTGCAGAGGCTTTAAAACAGATATTTACTGTGAGTCTTGTCCTTGCCAGGCCAGGATGGCTCTTGCTCATTCCATCTGAAGGGTGGAACAAGGTGTTTGCTGCTCATGGTGTTTCCTCACCACTGCTTCACTTTGCAGCTGGAGCATGAAATACTATTAACACCAGCATTCAACCCTGGGCAAAAGCAAAGAATTGGGCATTATGGATTCATGTGTCACAGGGAAAACATATAATAAAACATGAGAGAAAATACAGCAGCTGTGCTGAGACTTGGAGCCAGATATGGGATGTGTGTGCTTGGAGGGACAGGAACAAACCAAAGCTCTCTGTCCTCCACTGCTCTGCTGAGGGCGTCAATGCTCTTCCTGCCCAAGGAACTGCAGCTGGTCCACACATATCCCACAAATAAGCTGGAATTAAATCCATTTATGGAGGTTAAATCCATTTATCTGTCTCACCTGTGCCCAAGGTGTTGGTGTTGGAGGGGGGCTGCCAGTCTGGGACAGCCGAAAAGGTGGTGGGACAATTTCCAGGCTATAATTAACACAGATCAGCACTGACCTCAGTGTGCACTGCTGGCAGGAAGTTGATCCTTTTTAAGGGTTTTCCCCCACTCATCCTCCTTATTCTTGTCAGACAAATGGAAAAAGGAGAAGGATAAAACTTAAGATGAACCACTGGAAAGTTGTCAGATCATGGGGCTCTGCTGAGTGAAAATACAGGTAAACAAATGCTGTGAGTCACCCACAGAGGAGCACCCACAGCGTATCTCATTGGCTATATTGAACTACTGAGAGATTATTTCCTTCTCTGCTTCGCCATCAGACATTTGATTTCTCAAAACACAGAGGCCACATTGCCTGTGGGTGACACATTATTCCTCTACACCCACAAGCAGGAATTTTTTTGATCCTATAACCTACCCCAGCCCTCAGACATCCTTGGAGTTACTGCACACAGAGCACAGATTCACAGTGGGTTCAAAATTCATAGGTTTTTTGTCTCTTTTTTTAGAGCAGGATGTCAGGTTCATTGATTTCAATAATTAATGCATGTCTCACATCTGTCCCAGACCCATATACCTGTGTTCTTTCCCATCACCATAAGGGTTTTTATTTGACTGGGCACTTTAATATGTGTGCCTTGATTAAACTGATTTTTTTAATTTGATTTGATTACTTTACACAAGGTAGATCTCTCACAACTTACAAAGCAATCTCTCCAGCTTCAGATTTTGAATAATTTATCTTGTGCCTGTCCCTCTGTCTGTTCTATTTTGTTGATTGTGTTGTGTAGGGACTGTAGAATTGCCCCATTCTCTAACACATCTTCCTAAGCATGGATTGATGCTGACAGACTGGAAGTAACCATCCCAAAAATGAAAAGAAATGAAAGAAAGTTGTACTGCATACCCATTTGGATACTGAAATATGGATAGATCAGCAGCACATACAGATGAGTACATATTTGTATTATTTTATAGCATTAAATAGGCTTTAAAGAGTTGCTGCACCCCCTCTGGTTACCTGCAGTTCCAGAGTGAATTAGTGGCCCTGTATGCAGTTTATGCATTTGTTTTATATTACACATCAATAAAAGCACATCAAATTCAAAACCATTCTCATTTATGGATAGAAACTTCGAGGGAAAACAGTGCAGCAGCTGCCTTGGGATGAGTTATAGGGCACTCATTTGTTCAAGTCAGAGAAAATACTGCTGCACTTCCACCTAAGCAAGTACAAAATGTGACCCCACACTGCACCAAACTCCTGCCTAAACACAGCTGGGAAATTGATGAAATTGTCCATTCTTTGGGGGCAATCTGAAAGGACAGCAGCCCATTACACCTGGTGTGGCTCCACAGCCCTGCTACACAGGGAGAGCTGTTAATGGGAACAAGAACTCCAAAGCACAATCACATTTTATTGAGTGGCCAGGACAGATGTGGAGCTTTCAGAGATGTGCAAAAAAAAAAAATCCACCAACCTCCTGCAGTACAACATCCTTCACAGCAGGGGAGAAAGGAGGGTATTGTCTCTTCTCTCCTTTACTCTCCTCAAATCATAAAGTTGACATTCTCCTGCCAGAAGAAGGGATTTTAGCCTTGTGAGTTCAGCCCATTGGAATTCTGCACACACAGGACTCACAGCCTGCTTTGATTGTGGCACACATTTAGGGAAGGGCGTCACAGGGAGCAGCTGCCTTCTGCAGCACAGTGTGGACACTCAGAAAATTAAAATGCTTTGCCTAACTCTTTGCCCATCTCTGATCCTGGAATTTTGGAACAGAGGCGCCTGTGGGAGCTCTCACTGAGAGCTACAGGGAGGTAACAGGCTGCAGTTGTGCCCTCCCTGGACACAGACGTGGTGGCCCACCAGAATATTTGTCACACAGAATGTCAGCAGGGTGAGATGGAGAAAGAATGGAGCTCCTGCAGAAATCTCTGTGTGCTGTCATCCCTGCTCCACTCCTCAGGGCCTGTTTGAGCCAAAGCCTGGCAGGCATCAAAAAAAAACCCCAAAAGAATAAAGAAAATAAACAAACAAAAAATCATAGAGCTGGAGAACCTCTCCTATGAAAACAAGCTAAGAGAGATGGGGTTGTTCAGCCCGGAGAGGAGAAGATGTGTGGAAAATGTGGCATTGGAAAATTAAATAAAATTACAATTAATATTAATAAAATTAAAATCAATATTAATAAAATTAAAATTAAGTGGCTTTAAGCTGAGGGAGAATAGATTTAGATTGCATATTAGGAAGAAATTCTTCCCTGTGAGGGTGGTGAGGCCCTGGCACAGGGTGCCCAGAGAAGCTGTGGCTGCCCCTGGATCCCTGGAAGTGTCCAAGGCCAGGTTGGATGGGGCTTGGAGCACCTTAGTCCAGCAGACGGTGTCCCTGTCTATGGCAGGGGCTGGAACTGGATGATTTTAAGATCCCTTCCAACCTAAACCATTCTCTAATTCTATGATTTAAATTAAAAACCTTTTATTTTTTTAGTATTTTTACAAGTATTTTTTTTTTACAGAAGAAAAAGGAATAGCAATAGTGAATAAAAGTAAATGTTGCCCCTCTAGCCTTCAAAACACTTTGGAAGTGTTACCTCATTAACATTAAGTTAGGTAAATGCACAGCATTCTTAGGCTTGTTGAATGCATTTGGAAGGGGTGTATTTTTCCTCCTGTGTCTAGCAATTAGCATAATTTTACAAATGCACTCTAATTACACATAAAAATAGAATAAATATTTTTGCAGCATTTTGATTTAAACAAGCACTTAATTAAGCCTTATTAACACCTGCCATATGCTTTGCATACCATAGGTTATTCTAAGTGCACTTCTGGAAGTTTTCAGCCTGGGAGGAATTTACATTATTTGACATGGGCAGCCTGCTATGTTACTGACTCAAAATTACAGATGCAATAAATAATTATGATTAAAAGCACATTAACACTGTAATAACTGGGTACTTGTTTTGATGGCTCCTAATAAGCCACTGTAGCTGAAAGGCCATCAATTGTGATGCACTGCAAATTCAGTGGTAGTTAAAAAGTGTATTATTCAAGTTACTGCAAATTTTTGAGGCTAGGATGTGGTTCCTTGCCACTACTCAGCCCACTCTGTGCCAGCTGTCACGGTGAAAACTTCTGGATTTGTTTGCTTCAATCCTAAAACTTTCTAAGTTATAGGGCCCAAAAAACCAGTAGCTCAAAAAGATGATTTTCCTTCCCTTTAATTTCACCCAGTTCCTCTGAGCTTTAACCTAGTACTTCATGCTTGACTTTGTGCTTGACTAAAGCACAGATTGTTTTTGACAGAGCAGATATAAGGAAATCTAGAAGGTTTTTTTCCTAAAGGAACTAGGGATGCTGCTCTTCCTGAGAGGGAATGAATTAAGTGCAAGTTTTGGCATTATTTAAAGAATCAATTAGTATTACTTTTCCTTTCATCTATCATCTTTTCTTTCTCTAAATGTTCTTTTAGCTTATTTTTATTTCTTTTTGCTCTCTATCCATTGAAGGAAAACAAATTAAATAAACATTTGTTTTCATTAGAACTGAAAAATTTTAAAGACTTGAAAACACACATTTTTGCCAACATTATGAGTTTCTTGAATCATATTGTCTTTCCTATCAACATTTTTTTAACATTTACTGTGTCCAAATTTTAGCAGAGGTAGTGTTAGAGTTCTGCCTCCTTTTCCATGGAGACAAAAGCAGCATATAAAATAAACTTAGGTTTTCAAGTCCGGTAATGAAACTGAAAAATAAAATGAAACTGGAAAGCAAAATTCCTTCTATCCCTTCTGAGTGTTAAATTCTTCCTGGGATGATTCTGCTCACCACTCTTTTTGTATGAGTACATCTCCAAATTGCATTTTAAAAATGCAGTGGAATTCAAAACCAATGGGTTCCAAAATGCAACAGGTTCAAATCCTTTAATTTGGCTGTTGGGAAAAATTTCTTCCCCAAAGGGGTTGTCAAGACCCTTGGCAGTGGTGGGGTCACCACCGCAGAGGGATTTAAAAGCTGTGTGGATGTGGCCCTTGGGGACATGGGTCAGTGGTGGCCTTGGCAGTGCTGGGGAGCAGCTGGATGATCTCAGGGCCCTTTTCCAGCTGAAATGACCCTGTGGATTCTCTGTCAAACAGGTTGATTTATCCCTGTGATTAGAGCTCCACAACCAGAGCAATCTGTCAGCAGATGTGTGAAGCCAAGCACATCAGAAACCTTCAGTTCAGGCCCCTCTGGGCTGTGTTGGCCACAGCTTGAATCCTTTACTTCTCCTGACTGACCTTGAGAGCCACCTTGGGCTTTAGATGGCATCGAGCTCACTCAGAAGCTGCAGCTGCTCCACACCCTGCTCTCTGCCCCTCGTGTTTTCTTCCCCCAACCTTTCTCTGTGACCTGGTAAATCTCAGCTGGTAATTATTGACTAAGAGCCTGAATGAGAGATGCTGGACTCCAGGCTGCTCTCCAAAATGCAGTGTATTCCATCCAAGGTGTCACAGCAGTGCAGGGCTGTGGGTGACAGAGCCTGTGCCTACAGCTGTCAGCTCCAGCTGCAGGCAGCCCTGGAGACCCTGAGTTTAGGTTACAATGCATTATAGACTTTTCTTTGCTGAGCATCTTCATCCAGTAGAACCAATCTATACCTTAACTTTCATCTCTAGCCTATCATAACTACTGTCATTACCATATTCATGTTACCATTCTCCAATCACTAGAAGTCAGTACATTACAGTTTAAGCTAGAAGTCGTTTTTCAGTTTCCTTGCAGTGGAAAATTCTGAGACCTTTTTTCCACTTGCAACATTTGCTGCCTTGTTTGCCTGTGCTCTCTTTCTGCTTGGTAAAAACATCTTCTTGTTTGAGGTGGGTTTATCCTTTGCTCTAAGCCATAAAAACCCCTTCTAACTCACACACCCTTTGCCTCCTTGGTTATCCAGTAAGACTGGCTCAGCAATTCTTTTCTTCTCTATCAAAACTTGCTTCCATTTCTATTCCTTCTTCAGACTCTACATTCAAAAATCTTTCTGCTAAGCACACATATCTGTGAGACTTTCTTGTCAAACTTTCATCCTTCCCAACAATTGAGTATGGTTTTGAGTGAGCACTGCTGTTCTCAAACCCACCCAAGGACATGATGGAGAGGAGCAGCTTAGTTTGGACATTTTAACTCATTGAAGGGAATCATATCAGTCAATGCTACATCTGTTGAGGACATCCATCTCACAAAGAAAAATGAGTGGAAAAGGATTAATTCAACAGGTGAATGTTCACCTAAATACTTTCTTTCCATAGAATAAAGTCCTGCACATGTATTTGCCAGGAACTCACCCTCTGGAAAATCCTTGGCTTGTCAGAGCCTGCAAGTCCTCTCAATACCTTTCAGGCCCTCAAGCTCAAAATGGAACCTGATAAATTACCCTCTGGGTCACAGGCTTTGGACTGGCATCTCACTGATGAAAATCTGTTCACCTGCCCAGGAAAAATGCTACAGAAGTGCATACAGACAGACACATGGGAGAAGATTGATGTTAAGGACATATACAGAACATTTTCAAGATCTTATAAAGGTAAAACCATTGGCCTGTATGCCTTTATATTTATTTGTTTAAAGGATTTTTAGTCCCATGTTGCTTGCCCAGTGAATATTTTATTTCGCATTTATATATTAACTTACAGACTACAGCTGTTTGGAATCATATCAGTAATTGGGAAAGAGATAAACATTTTCTTTAAAGAGATCAAGCAGTAAACAGAGTTTGCTGAACAAGGCTTGTATCACATAGAATAGCTCAGCCTTATTAAAAGCATCTCAATTCCAACAAGCAGCAAGAAATGTCTTGCTTTTGGGGACAGCCAATCTATGATGTGACTTTTAAAAGAGAATCAGTTCAGTGCAAAGGGTCTCTGGGTCTCATATATTTGATAAAATAATGATTCACTTCAGCTAACTAGTGTGCAATTGTTCTGAGCTTAGCCAGATAAAAACACAGAGCTGATCACAGGCATAACGTGGTGTGTAACTGAGAACTTCTCAGAACTGAAAGCACCACAAAAATGAGTAACTCATTACTTCTTTCTTTAAAGAAAAAATAAAAATAAAGCAGCTTTTTGCTAGAGGCAATTTCATTAAATGCAATGAAACTCTTTTTCTCTGTAAATGCAGCTGATGTTCTATAACTCCACAAATGCCACTGAGTGCAGAATGGAGGGGAACATGAATGAAATTCTACTCTCACTGCACCAGCATAAATCAAGGAAGACTTCCTTTAAGTAAGAGAAGTTTCAGCTGTTTATGTGACAACTAAGCTGCAGATAAAATTCTCTGCACAGCCCATTGCCCTGTGATGCCTGGCTGGTATAAATCAGTGTAGCTCTCTCCGCTCCAGCAGGAGATCCCCCAGTTTGTACCACGAGATATATGAAGAGTGGAAGAGGTTAAAAGCAGTCAGCTGCATGACTTTGAACCTGGCTCTAATGGTGCTCATATTTCCAGCATTTTAACTCCTGCAGCCTGTGCTGCTTGGCTGTTGGGGATGTCTGAGTGTTTCAGGTGCTCAGTAGCTACTCAGAGAAATCGAGATCAGAACAAATCAGGACAAATAGACTTAAGATAACAAATGGCTTTGATATAGATCCTGAACAGTGATCAAATTCCTCTATAAAAGGGCTGTGTAGGTATTTTATTTTATCCTAGGTGTGTAGGTATTTTATCCTAAATCCTTCTGTATGTGCTGAGAGCAGATGCTCTTCTGTGTAGCACCAGAAAAGTTCACTCTGTTGAAGTTTTCATTTGTTCAAAAGTCAATTGAACAGAACTTAAAGATTGTAAGTAGGACTCCAAGCCCCACATTTTTCAAATGGAAACATTTTGCAATGGCCCCCAATGGAGTTGATTTGCAGTCTTGTCTTCAATAATATATTTATTTGCTTATGAAACTGCAAAGTTCTTTCAAATGAAGGATCACGTCCAGAGGAAGATACAGAGCTCAGGCACTTCCTACCTGGATCCCAGGGGTGTTCTGGTAACAGGAAACTCACACAGGAAACTGGTAACAGGAACCACTGACTGACTATTTCTACCCCACACTGAAGTATTTTAGGTGTTCATTCCATCGAATTATCAATATGACTTAAGAAGAAATTAGTTGACTATTTCTTGCTAATTTAAAAGTTGTGTACCACTGTGTTCTGTCTTGACAGTGTGGTACCACTCTGAATTTTTAGTGAGAATCATGGGTACATCAATATAAGAGGATACATTTTATCTTCCATGTGCTTTCATGTACTGAATTCTCATTTTCCATAAATAATGTTTTTTTCCAGAGTTTTCATATACATGAACAAGGGCAGAAAAAACAATGTCACAGGTTTAAAATCCATACTGCTATTTGTGTGTTATTCTACATAAGTATGATTTTTTTTTTAACTGCACATAGTTTATGTTTTCCCATAAAAATATCAGGAAGACATTTTCCATAGGTTTATTTTAAAAGTAATGAATTATTTTTTGTTTTGAGGAGAAAAGCATTAAATGAAAATACTGCATTTTTGTAGTGCTGAAAGGAAAGGCTCTGTGAATGAGAAAAAAACCTGAAATTGCTGCAGGCTAATTGCCTCACAGACAAGCCACAGAAAGGAGAGTCATTTTTGAAGAACACTATCAGAGGTTTCTGATATCAAGTCTGCAGAAGTGTCACCAGATTATTCATCATTCATTCAACAGATGAAATTGATTTTTGCATTAAACCTTTACAAGTAAAGGAAGGAAAAGGATAAAAGACTCTCTGAGCTTGTTGATGTACGAGAAAAGCAGGTAGAAAACAAATTCAGATTTTAACAGATCATGGTGTGGAACTATCTGATTAGCAACAATGGGGATTCATGTTGCATGTGTGGCCATTGTAAGATAAAGTGATTATATTGCAGGAGCTAATGCTTAAAGCTCATTCTTTTTTTTCTTTTTTTTTAATAAAAATTTTTGAAATTGGTCATGGATTGATACATCCTCTAATCTGCTGTGATAGCCACAAGGTCAGTAATGTACCTGCCTGTGTGGAGTGTGTGCTCATAACTGAGATGCATCCAAGCACTTGAGCACTTCCTCCAGGGGACATTTAATGGAATCATTTCATTGTGCACCTCTCAGCAGCACCAAAGAGTGCTTTGAATTCATAGGAAATTTTTTTAAGTATTGCTTGTCAACAGCAAAGTTACTATGGCAACTGTATCAGTTTAAATCCTGTCAGCTTTGAGTTAGATTCTGGTTTTACTAATTTGCCATTTAGGCTTGATACCACTTCTTGTTAAAACATTCAGAGGCCTGGCTCCCATATAATTTTTTTTTTTTTTTGATAGACCAATCCTTATCATGTTTTCTTGTAGTTCTAAGGGAGTCAATGTTGCTACTTTGAATTGGTCCCTGATTCTAAGATTCCTGTGTGTAAATTATCAAAAGTTAATTCAGATGTACACTGGAAAGCATCTAGTGGAATTTGAAATTTCCTAGGGTTTGTTTTTCATCCTTCAGCTGTCCTGCCACAATTTGTGTTCCTCCTTCCTCTCACTCTTCCTCTGCCCTGGTGTGGATCCTCACATCCACAGGGGCTGCAGCTCCTTCAGGGACATCTGCCCCACCCTGAAGAATTTCCTCTTCTTCTGACCTTGGTGTTCCCTCTACTATTTCTCTGTGATTCCCTTCCACTTTCCCAGAATTTTCTGTTCTTATTCAAATACATTTCCAGAGAGGCACCACAAAATTCCCTGATGGGTTCAGCTTTGTCCTGCAGTGGGTCCAAGGGCTGTTGGTTTTGCCATGTGGCAGCCCTTGACCTGTTCTCTGAAATTTGCCTGTAAAAATTTCTTTCCTCTACAATGTAGACTTTGCTCTTCCTGAGACACGATGCAGGATGTGTTTCACAGAACTCTGTGAAAATGGTCTTGTTCTTGTTTCTGGTATCACCTTCTGACTTGCAGCATGTCCCAAACTGAAGTAAGGAAACAATTCTAAATTCCTTTAAAGTTGATCTAAGCATTGCAAAGCTCACCTGCCTTCAGCCCACTAATTATTAAGACTTGAGGGTGAAATTCAACTTAAAATTGAACCTGCTCAGGGATTTCCCCATGTGAGATAGTGGGGTTGATTTTTCTGCCCTGTCTCTCCACAGGAAATCAATATTATATCTCTTATGAGGATCAGGGCAACTACCTCAAGTTCCCAGGAGATGCTATTTAAATAGGTGCCCTGTGGACAGCAGAAGTGAGAGATTTTCACAGGGCACCCCAACATGCCCAAAAATGAATGCCTGGGACAGCTGGCATCTGAATAAGTCATCTACTATAAGTGAATCCCTTCTCAATGACTATGGAGATGAGCAGCTTTAAAACCACTTCCAAATTTCTTCTGGCTCAAGTTCAGATGGACCTGAGCCCTTGAGCTGACACAGAGAGGTGCTCACTACATGACAAATTCCTGGCATTCTGAGGCAAGTGAACTGGCAGAAGACACGACAGTGTGACTAAATTAAGAGACAGAAGCTCCCTAACTAAAATAGACTGGCAGTACACATCTCCATGTTCAGGAACAAAGAGATGGAGAGAATTGAGTGGGGCTGCAGTGCAATATTTGTGTCTTCACTGCAGGGTGGTTCTTATCCACAATGCTTCCAGCAGCTCCTGAGTTAGGACACACAGTTTGGTCAGGTCCTGCCATAAGGGCAGGGTGATTCAATAGATATCATCCCCTTTTCCCCCTGTCCCTTGCTAGAAAACCAAATACATGGGCAAGGTGCATCTCAGGAAAGCTTGTCATGAGACAGAGCAGGGAAGGTACCTGTGCTCATCTGCTGGACTGCAGAATTAAATATTTGTTCAGTGTCAGGACTCACTGGCTGACATTCCCTTTGGGAGACACCCACAGAAATGGGTTCATGGTATTGTGTAAAGAACCATCTTTTATTGCTTGGCTTGAAAGCCAAAGTCAGGGGGAGAGGTTTTCTTGGTGGCAGCAGTAGAACAGAACCAAATCTGCCTCCTTTGCATCATTTTATATCAGGAATTAATGGGAAGAGGTGCCTCATTCCTTGGCAGCATGGGCTGCTTTGCTCTACATCCCTGGTGCATGAAATGGAATTCCTGATGCACTGAACCAGACATGGGTGAAACCAGGAGCCATGAGGACATTGGAAACCACCAATGTCTGCTGAAGTACCCTTTTCTCTGGTAAATCCCAGAATCTTTGAAATGCTTAGATTGGAATGGACCTTAAAGATCATCCATTTCCAACCCTACCATGGGCAGAAACGGCACCCACTTGATCAGGTTTGTTCAGACCCCCATCCAACCTGGCCTGGAACAATTCCAGGGATGGGGCAGCCACAGCTTCTCTGGGCAGCCTCTGCCAGCGCCCCACCTCTGTCTGAGCAAAGAACTCCTTCCTAACATCTAATCTGCATCTCTCTTCTTCAGTTCAAAACCATTCCCCCTTGTCCTGTCACTACCTGCCTGTGTAAATCTACTGTATCTGCTAGGGCATTATAAGTGCAGACATTTGGAAAACACACAGAGAAATTTGCAATTTACACCCAGTTCTTTCTGCTCCAGAAAGCTCTTCCCAAGCCATTAGGAGTTTTATAACAGTGATCTGTGGCTGACTGTAGATCCAACAGATGAGCAACAGCCAACTATCAGTGCCTCCTAAAAACATCCCTGAGTCAGGAGAGAGTCCCAAGAACATTATGACACTGAACTGAACAAAAAAAGGTGAGGATATCACTTGTATAAAATTAATATTCTGTGTAAAAGCCTACTTTATTGTTATTAATTGAAAAGCTCCATTAACTTAAAAGGCAAAAACAATAGGCGGTAAATTATTTTTTTCCAGGATTAATCTTCCATTGAATGGAAAGGGCATATTATTTTGCTTCCATTAAAGTGATATTAAAGTTATATTTCTAAATGTTTCCACAAAAGTGATGTGGCGTGAAAAATGAGGTAGGACTTGATACCCTTTAACTGGGAATTTATTTTGCACAGCTTGATATGATGTGGATCACTAGGGTTCCCCCCCCGGCATGGGCAATATTTTGAGGTCATTCAAAATTGACACCCTATGAATGAAAACATCATGTGCTGCAACTTCATTTCTCTTTAGAGAGCAGTTCTTGCTACAAAATCCTGGTATTTCATGGAGTTTCTCCCATAGTAGGTTTAGCAATGAAAAACCAGAGCCACAGGACAATTTGTAATTTACCCAAGGCCACTCAAGAAATGTCTGTTCAGTAATCAAACCCAAGCTTCCAAATTCCCTATCTAAGCTATTGACTATTTAATTCCTTACCTAGTAGCAGTTTCAGATAAAGTGCAAAAGCAAACTGCACCATGTTTTCAGAGGATTTGCACAGAATGAAATCACAACAGTTTCACAAGCTGTCGTGTTGCAATGGAGCTGTGCAAATCATTCTCCTGAATCCTTGTTACCTGCACCAAATCTGATACTGGATTTAGTCTGGCCTGTTACAAAAGAGGATTACACTGAATTATTGCCACCAGGTAGGAGTGTGTACATGGGAAACATTACACTCCCTCACCTAACATGTGCTGACTTTGCAAGTCTCCTGGAAATCTGTGGTCCCTGTTGCTGGAACAAAAGTTCATAAAAATTATTGTAAATGTGACAGCTGAGAGCAGACAGGCTCCAAGTCCCAGTTGTACAAATAATGTAACAAAGATTTCTCCATGCCTGGATTGCTCCTTAACAGACAAACCACTCTGAGGACAGAACTAATGTGCAAGTAAAGCTGCCAGAGGCAGGGATTTCAAATCATAAATGTGCTACAGGGCATTGACATTGGGAATAAAAATGTATCTCTTTAATTTCAGTGTTTATGTATTATTTGTGTTTATTTAATTAATTAAATTAAATAACTCTCAGTGTAATTAAAACACTTGTTTTGAAGTACAGAGAGGATGTGAGAAGCAGAAGAGAATGTGAAGAGAAGGACAGAGATCATGTTTGGTGAGGAAGAGTGAGGAGAAGAACAGAGCTGGGAAGAGAGTAGAGGGCATTGAGAATGAGAATAACGTAGACAAAGTGAGAGGCAGAGCAGAAAGCTTTCACAAGGTTCTTGCTGATCAGTGCTATGGTCACTCCAACCATGGCCTGGCTCATCTCAGATGTTTCTTCATTAAAGGTGTCTTTGTTGGCAAAGGTGGAAGAGGAAATAATAATAAATGAATAACTACTCTGGACTTTAAAACTCTGAGACCTTGTTACCACTGGGATCTGAAGAGCTGAGATCCATCACTGAGATGGATGAAGACAAGCACAGGATCTGAAGACAAAAGACCATCTGATCAAACATTCCTTCATGCATGGACTCCAGTGGGAAATTAGAGCAGTTAAGTTTCTGAGACAGATGCATGCAACAAATGCCTTAAGGTATTTGTGCAATTGCTGACTTCAGCTTTCTTGTGTTCTCCTCTCTGATCATATCAGATAAGGTATTTTTAAAAGTTAACTTTATTTTTCCCCTCAAGAATGGCTCTTCCAAGTGAGAATCCTTGTGTCAGCTGGTGAAGTTAATATTGCCACTTGCTGAGTTTGATGTACCCTGAGGAGAAGGAATGAAAATCTGCTTCAGGAATTTCTTTTTAAACTGTCACTAAAAATAGAAAAGAAAGAGATGCCAGGTTACCCAAGCTTTTGTTCCTTACAAAATTTCTGGAGTCAATTTTGACAGTGACTTTTTTCTCTACAAAAAGGAGAAGAGAAAGTTTGCATTTACTAGCTAAAATCAAAGGGAATTTTTCCCCCTTCTTTTTAAGATGTTGAACAAACACCTCAAAATGTGAACTTGCGTCTTTTTTTATCTGAGACACACAAGGCAGAACAAGAGGTGGGGACTCTAAAAGCAAGGTGAGAGTATTTACTTGTCCTGTAAGAGCTCCTCTGTCTCAGGTGTGAAGGATGCCAGCTTCATGTCCTTCCTGGGAGACTGCTCAGTTACAGCCTGTGCAGAGGAGAAGCTGGTGCAGTAGATTTTATCTGGTGATATATTCATTCATCAGAGTGAAAGGTCAACATTACTAATGCTCTCTTTCCACTGGAACAAAACTTGGAGAGCAAAGCAGAGAAACTCAGCAGAACAAAAAGGAAAACAACCGTTGTTGAAAGGATTTGGGTCCAAGTTTTGGAAATGATGAGACTGAAGTCACTAAAATAAGACTTTCTATGGTGCTGAAATGCATAAATGAAAGGGCAGAAATTTTGTTCACAAGCCGAATGCCAGACCTTTCTCCTGGCAACAAGTTGCTAATTTTATTTACTTACTTTGTAAAATACACATAATTTCCAAGAATGAAATCACTCCAGTGATGAACAGAAATAAACAAAAGGAAAGCATTAGAGACAGAAATGGTACCTCAGATACAACATAATAATCAGTACCACTTTTTCTTGATCTGTTGCCAGGGTATAGGGACAATACTTGTCTTACATTATCTAAAGCATCTCATCTATTTCATTCTGGTTTATTGGCTACACAAATCAAAGGTATTTCAGTAATTAACAACGAGCCATGTTCCTTTCTCCTGCCTCCACAAATTCCTTTCATATTTCAAATCAATGTGTTTTACAAAGAGCTGGCTTTCTTTTCTGTCTGCTTTAAATTGCTTTATGGAACTTAATAATATTATAATAAATTTTCCATTAGAAGTTTCATATTTCTTTTTCAGAAAGCAGGAAGAAAAAATCAGCCTTTTTTCAATTATCTTGACATGGTGCAGTTTCATACTGGAAAGACTGAAAAAAAAAATATTCTGTTCTCAGTTCAGTTCACTCCTTCCTTCATACTCTCAGTTTAAAATCTGCCATGTGCTGACTTATTCTGTCAGCTTTGCCATCTCTGTCACTCAGGGTTGATCAAAAGGCAGTGATTTGCCATTTGGCTTCTACTGGACTAACAAGAGCTGTGGAGCTGCCTGTTTCTTCCAGCCACTACTACAAGCTGCAAATGTGGAGATTTTGGGAAGGACAAGTCACTTATTCATTGAAAGTGCAGTTTTGGGACAGCCTAGACCATTTATGATTTAGGGTTGAACCATCCATGGAGTTTTGAATGAAATAAAACTGGCAGCGTATTTCAGAAGTGTCAAAGCAGTTCACTCACCAAATCAAGAATGTCATGCAGCTCAGATCTGTAACCCCTCAAGTGTTTGGTGCTCTCATTCAGCAAATTCCAACTTTGTAATGGTGCATAGAGATCACTGCACAACTGGATTTATCACCATGCCAGATGTGACAAAATGGAGCACAGCCTTTTATTCTTTTCCCCTTCTCTTGATATTACCAATTCACAAAAAAAAAAAAAAAAAAAAAAAAGGAAAAGTCAAATTATTGCAGCAAGATTTTTCAAAAGCACTCAGCATTTTTCTGAGTCATCACCCATAGAACTTAATGATTAAACTCTTGCTGATTTCCATGGCAGCAGTTATGCTAATTCCTACTACTCCAGGACATGCCATGCTTAAATGCATCTGTGACATGTGCTTTCTTTTTCACTTGGGGTTATTTAGCACCCATTGATTCGTTTTTGCTTTCCCTTTCCCTCCCTGTATTCTGGTTTTTGAGCTAGTAAGTCAGCTGGATGCCTCTGTATAACAATTCCTGATCAGAGTGCTTTAGGAAATAACAGCAATTCCTCCATTCATTAAAAAAAAATCAAAATTGGGAAGTGTTACACTGTAGAAAAATATTATATAGCTTGCTAACAGCATGCTTATTTTTAAATAAGTTTCATACAAGTAATAGCTCCTACCTTGCCATTCATTACATTGTAAAACTACTTTTATTTTTCAGCTGGCTTGTTTGTTGTTTCTCGAGCTGCAATAAATCTGAATTGTTTTATTTTACATACTAAAATGCACTTCAGAGGTTGTTTGCTTTTTTAATGCAACCTGTTTATAAGCTGGGTAGGGATAAAAATGTACCCAAAGGATCATTTTTACTAATTTATCATTCTTTCTAAGTTCACCGGGTCTACTGGAAAAATGGTGCAATAATATTTTTTTTTTAAAGACAAACTTGTTTTACATTTTGGGGATGTGGGAATGGCTAATTGTAATACATTACATTTTAAAGCTTTGAATCACATCAGAATTAAGTGCAGAAAAATGCTTGATTTTTAGGTATGTAGCACATGAAATTCAGGGTGAATAGATACTTATGAGTCTGCAGAGATTGACTACAAGAATCCCAAGGCATTTTATGAATTCCCAAGAGTCAGGGTTTTCCATCAAATCCTAATGCTAAAGCATTTTGCATTAAACATGGTAATATGGCCTGTGAGGGGTTGGGATTCCCTTGTCAGCCCAGTGCTCCTGGAGCTCCAAACAACCCCCCGACCTTTCCACATCTCACCAGAGCAAGGGTAACACACACAGAGCCTCAGAAGAGTTATTTATTGCATGGCAGAGAAAAGGGCTGGGGACAGAGAGACCCAGGAAGGTGAATTTACTCCATTGGAGTGGTACAGAAAGGCAGTGACAGAGAACAGGCTCCCAAACATGGGAAATGGGACCCATGCTGAAGTCAGTTCCCACACCTCAGGTACTCAGATCCCACAGCCAAGGCTGGCCACACTTCGGTGACCAGCTAAGGACTGCCCAAAATTCAATATTTCCTCAGCATTCTTGAAAGCTCCCAAGTGCCTGATCCAAAGAGTGGAATTGTGCCCAGGAAATCTCCTCTCTGAGGAATCTTTAGCCTGGGGTGAAACACGTGAACATTCTTAGGTGTCCATCCCAAACAGGCTGTGCCCATCCAAGCTCAGGAGGTGCCCCAGCCTCCCCTGGCCCAGAGGCACCTGCACTGTCCAGACCTTCTCCTTCCATGTGCTCTCAGAGCTGTTTCCTGAGAACCTGAGAGTCTCTGGAAAGGACCAACAGCTCAGGAAATTTCCCATTTCCACTCCCCAAAAAACTCAGCTTAAATACTTGCACATCAACAGCTTTGGGTTCATCAAAGGCCACAGCCCCACCACTGCTCCCTGTGACTGGAGGAGAAAGGAGTGGGACCTGTGGTGCTTGTGAGGGTCCCCAGGATGAGGTGAGAGATGAGAATTTACTCCATGTTCTCAGAAGGCTGATTTATTATTTTAGGATATATTACATTAAAGAATGCTATACTTAAACTATACTAAAGAAAAAGAAAGCATACATCAGAAGGCTAGAAAATAATGGTAATGAAAGCTCCTGACTGACTCAGAGAGTCTGACACAGCTGGCTGTGATTGGTCATCAAGTTAAAACAATTCCCATGGAACCAATCAAACATGCACCTGTTGGTAAACAATGTCCAAGCCACATTCCAAAGCAGCAAACACAGGAGCAGCAATCAGGTAATTCTTGTTTTCATTCCTCTCTGAGGCTTCTCAGGAGAACATCCTGGGCAAAGAGGATTTTTCAGAAAATATGGTGACAAGCACCCCCACGTTAAACTGGGAACCCAGAGCAGCAACAACAAGCCACCAAATTCCCAGGTGTCCCCATCCCTGGGAGGCACCAGTCCATGTATCCCACCTCTGAACACCAGATCTGGCCACCAAATGAGCCCCTTCCAAACCTCCAGGTCAAAAAGCTTGAGGAGTTCATGCACCAAGAACCAGCATCCAGCTTCACTCCCCCTGTAAAGCAGACCAATATCTATGCATCTTTAAAACTTTGGATCTAAATCACCTCACAGGATGTCTGTCTTCCTCTTAGGACTACCTTCCACAGATCAGATAAATTTCCAAACCTGTTGGAATTTTTGTGGCCCTATTTTTCTCTCTTGTCAAGCCTGCTGAGGCAGGGGGACAATATTTCTGTCTACATTGTATTTCACAGGAGCAGTGCAATAAAATATGTACGTATGAATTGTCAGATCTCTAGAATATATGAATTCTCATAAACTCACCAGATGTCTTGAAGCAAGCATTAGGTTTTAATTGGGACATTTAAACTCTAAAAGGCCAAACTCCAAAGGCACTCTGATTCTTATTTATTTCAGCCTATTTACATTTTTTAAAGAAAGGAATAGAAACTTTTTTGTCTGGTTTTAGAGAAAAAAAGGCACAAAGTTTTCATTCCATTAATAGTTCTTAATAGAAAGATGAAAGTTATAGAAAAATGAAACTGAAAGAATTCAAAGAACTTTAGCCCTACAAAAACAAAAATTCCAAGAGAAATCCTCCATAAGCTTAACCACGAAATATTTATGGCCACAAAGTGTAGCCATAATTTCTTTTCTGAATTAAGGAACAAAATATTTGTAAATTGGAAGGATTAGAATAAAGGTCTCTCCTGAATGGGCTATATTGATTATAACCATATCAGCACAGCAGGATTAAAACAGTTAAAATTGCATTTTCAAAATTGCAATGGCAAAGTGGCACCTGTGCATCCACTGGACTTCAAAACAAGTCACTGAGTACTTCAGGAAATCTAAAACAGCCCTGGGCACTTACCTTCAGTCATGTGAATCCATCTCCAGGGCTCTGCTAGTCATAATGAGAGTTGAGGCAAACTGTTTATCTGCAAACATCTGTAATGTCTTAATTTTGACCTAGTTCCACACCATGAATCTCATCCTCTCTGTAAAACCACAGGCCATAGCACCAAGCAGCATGTAAATTCAATGTAAATTCAATGTAAATTCAATGTCAGTGCTGGTCACTGAACCTTAAAATCCCAAGGAATAGGGCACAGAGAACTCTTGGAAGATGAATGACCCTGTCCTTTTTCTCTGTGACATGGGATTAATCCTACCTACAATATTTTTCACCAAAATTTAGCCAACCTCCCATTACAAAAAATAAGAAATGTGAAAATAACTCCTGTCACCATGATATTTTCTGAAAAATCCTCTTTGCCCAGGATGTTCTCCTGAGAAGCCTCAGAGAGGAATGAAAACAATAATTACCTGATTGCTGCTCCTGTGTTTGCTGCTTTGGAATGTGGCTTGGACATTGTTTACCAACAGGTGCATGTTTGATTGGTTCCATGGGAATTGTTTGAACTTAATGACCAATCACAGCCAGCTGTGTCAGACTCTCTGAGTCAGTCAGGAGCTATCATTATTTTCTAGCCTTCTGATGTATCCTTTCTCTTTCATATAGTTTTAGTATATAATATAATATAATATAATATAATATAATATAATATAATATAATATAATATAATATAATATAATATAATATAATATAATATAATAATAAATCAGCCTTCTGAGAACATGGAGTCAAATTCTTATCTCTCACCTTATCCTGGGGACCTCACAACACCACAAACTCCCTGAAATCTTCTTTCCCACAGAAGTCTGTTATGATCTGAATACTCTGATGACCAACTTAAGATGCTTTTTTTACCCAGACCTGTCAGAGGTTCACAGCACCACTGCAGAAGCAGACTGAGCACTGATTGCAGGAGCAAAACAGGAAAATTGAAATTATTTTGCATCACTGGCCCAGTGAGTGGTACAAGGTCCATTCAAGCACGAGTCACAGAGCACACGCATCCATCAGATCTGACTCCCCCCACACTGCTGCCTTCCCAGTCTAACTGCCTTGGCAAAAGGAATTTGGAAAATCTTCCAGAGACATTGGCCATCCCTGGATATACAAGTTGGGCTTGGCAGAAAAACAATCTATTTCAGAAAGATCAAACTGACACTATATTGCTGCACAGATAAAGGTAAAAATGATAGAAACTGTCTGGGGGCAGGGGATACTTCATGGCCTTCATGGATGGATTGATGGATGGACAGATAGATACTGCACAACATAGTCCCATATCTGGATTTCAGAAAACCCATAATAGTAAAAAGCAACCCCCAAGTAACAAGAAATACCAGGACTAAGGCCAGTCAAATTTTCTGTTTACTCAATTGGAGAATGCCATTCCTGAACCATGGCAATTATCCTCCTGGACCTCAGTGCAGTGTCAGAACTAGGCTGGAAAGGTATTTCCATGTCCTGCTTGGCTCAAAATCAATCTAGGACTAAAATTTCAGGATATTATTTCCTTGTCAACAGCAACTCTCAGCAGGAACGTGTTCTATGTGGATATTTTCATAGTGGGTTTTTTGCAAGTCCATCCCAAACTGTGATTTTAAAAGGGCAGAATAACCACTTTTGAGTGGTTCACCACAAAACACTCATAAACAGAAAAGACCTCCCAACAAACTTTGAGTAATTCTTCTGCAAGATAGATGTGTTTCTGCTTAAGAGTTTTAAAAAATGTCCCTATTTTCACTAAGAATAAAACACAATATTTTTTCTTTGCCTTATACTTGAAAAACATTTAACTTTCCTTGACATAATTTCCTTGCAGAATTAATTTACAGGCAGACACTTGGCACAAGATATTTCAGTCCAAATAATTCACATTTGTCACAGGTATGAGTGTCTGAAAACAAGTCCTTGTAATGGAAAGTGTCAGGCAACCTTAAATACACAGACCTCTCGGCCTGCCTGCAATGCAGCTTCTAAATGAAACATTTCATCTCAGAGGTTTAAAAACCCAGCCTGTAAAACTTCCTCCCAGGCTTTCAGACAGGCAGCTTTTCTGCTTTAGCCATAGGTCAAACCTGTTATAAACACAGGTTTTTTTCTCCAACTTTGTGTCTCATAATTACTGAACAGTGAAGTTTTTATAGGCAGCAATACACAGACCTGGAATATTCTTTGGTAATAGCTTTTTCAAAAGCAGGAGAAATTTTGAAGGTGTCTCTTCCACTGGCTAAAATTTTATACTGAGATTATTTAAATCAGCTTTATCTCAAATTCTGCCTCCTTGCTTGCTTTCCTTTCCTCCTTTCCCTTCCTGTTAAAGATGACATACTCCATAAGGACTGAAAGTGAATTCTCATGCTACTTAAATGCTGGGCAATGCCTTTATTTAATGCTTGCTCCTTGTCTTTAGAACTAAATAACAAGATTTTTCAAAGGCTCTTACTCTGACTGGGACATTTTTCATCTTCTGGAAATTAAATACTTTTAGCATCTTGAAATGTGTTCTAAGACAAGGGTATCAAAGCATGCCGTATCAAGCCTCAAATTTTAACATTATTTCAGAGGAGAAAACTTCTGTATTGACTTCATCTTGCTGCAAATGAGCTTTCCTTTCCCTTCAAGAGGATTTGAAAGACAAAAACTTCTTCCTTTACCTACAGATATTGCTCTAATGATTCATCTCCATCTAGCCCAGTAAATATGACAGAGGCATAATCCTCAGCGGTCTGTGCAGGGCAGCATTTATGGGTTCTGCTCTCCAGAACAGGTTTATGGAGCTGAACTTTCTGTAAGCACATAAACCTGTGCCCTGCTATAAGTCTGTAAAGGAACAGCTGAGTCCTAGTGCTAGAAGAGGGAGGAAAAGCAAAGCATAATTTTTTTTAAAAAAATATATATAGCTACAATGGTTTTCACATTAGGGAAATCTTTAAAGTAGAGATTATGCACAGCAGTTGTTGGAGAAGATCAGTCAATGCTATCACGAGTTTGAAAAAAGTTCTCTCTTAATTTATGCAAAATTTAAGCCTGCTGTGTAAACTATGTGGGAACTTACTTGAAATATTGATGTTTAAAATGGCACTCTCAGTCCTTCATTTTCTTCCCTTCTTTCTTTCCTTTTTTTTTTTTTTTCTAAGAACATTTAGTGAAATTTATGTTGACAAGCTGCAGACAGAATGATGGAGTGGCCCTTTTCTGATCTGCAGTTAGAATTCATTTGCATCCCTCCACCTCACTCTCTTCTTTCCACAAAAGGAAGTTTCTTTAACTCAGTTATCAATCAACAAAAGCTCTGAAGGGCTATTTCATACAATAACTTGTTAAAGTGACGCCAGTGGTATCAAACACACAGCTCTTCTGTAATAGCCTGAAAAGATCCATGTCACTGGGTTATTAATTGGAGAAGGAAAACATTTTAAAGCCATTAGCATTGACTGCCTTTGCTTCCAAAGAGAAATTTTTTTTCTTCAAAATTACTATTATTTTTGCTATTTTCATTGCTGTTCCAAAAGCTGGAAGTTTAGCCATCTATATTATCAAAACTCATTTTTGCAAGTGATGCATATCAATAAAAATTTCTAAAACAAAACATCAAACTGCAATAAAAAAGCTAAGGAAACAAATAAATTAATGAATGGTGTGCCCATTGATCTGGGAGTATGGTTTTGCATTTATTATATGACAAATATAAGCAGTAGCATGTATGGTTTTGTATTTATTATATGACAAATACAAGCAGTAGAATATGGGTTGTACAACAATTAGATGAACAGGGGAATTTGGAATTGCATTTTTTAGGAATTGTGAAAATGTACATAGTGCTGATTAAAGTTTGTTAAGTACTGGTTGAGGCACACCATGTGTGCTTTTGGTGAGATTTTCTCCCAGAGAAAGGTCAGCTGTTCACTTGCCATGTCAGTGCAACCCTTCCCCATACCAGTAAATCCCAGTGTGCACTGACCCCTGCTGTACACACAGAATCAAAGAATTAGAGGCTGATTTGGATTGTAAGGGATCTTAAAAACCATGTCATCCATTCCATGGGCAGGGACACCTTCCACTGTCCCAGGTTGCTCCAAGACTCATCCAACCTGGCCTTGGACACTGCCAGGGATGAGGCACCCACAGCTTCTCTGGGCAGCCTGTGCCAGGGCCTCACCACCCTCACAGAGAACATTCTGTAACTAATATCCAATCTAAACCTGCCCTCTTTCAGTTTGGAGCCATTCCCCCTTGTCCTGTCACTCCAGGCTCTTGTCCCACCGCTCTTGTGGGTACCTCAGGCCCTGGAAGGGCACAGTGAGGTCACTCCAGAGCCTTTTCTTTTCCAGGCTGGACAATCCCAGTTCTCCCAGCCTTTCCTCCCAGCAGAGCTGCTCCATCCCTCTGATTCTGATGCCTCCTCTGGATTCAATCAATCATCTCCAGGTCCTCCCTGTGCTGGTCCCAGAGCTGGACACAGCCCTGCAGGTGGGGTCTCACCTGAGTGGGGCAGAGGGGCAGAATCCCCTCCCTCACCCTCCTCGCACTGCCTTTTATGCACATTTCTTTTTGCCCCTGTATGGTACCACCTGTACACCAAGAAACTCAGACTATATTTGAAAACTTGTAATTGTATCCCCATGGTTTAGCAGCGTTGATAAAGCTCAGTAAGTTCTTTGACATGACAAAATAACCAGACTGTCTTTAGCCAGTGTGCTCTGATTCTCCAAGGGCTCTGTCCTGGTTTAGGGCAAATTTGGTAGAGAATTTCCAAAGGAGGGTCCCTCCAGAAAGCAAACCCACATGGCCTCTCCCCCCATCCGGTTCGGGAAGAATTCCTCTGAGAGAAGTGGAAAGAACCTGTTTATTTAACAGGCAGAGCACCCCCCAGCACACAAAATGAACAATACTGGATGACAAAGCTCTTTCACTGCTCTGAAAAAGATGACAAATTCAGAAAGTCTCTCTGGGGGTGCTCACTCTGTTCTCAGTCCCTCCGGCGCTGGGGCAGCTGCTGCCCAGAGTAGGCCCCGCTCGACCACAGGGTGCAAACTCTCGGTGTTTGCCAAGCTCCAGTCCAGAGCAGGCTCGAGATGGTCGAAAAAAAGGAAAGGAGAAACAGTCCAGGAAGAAATTTGGACTGCTTAGCTAAACTAGCTAATGAGAAGGAGCAAAAGCAAGAAAAAGCAAAGCAGAAGCAAGAGCGAGAGAGAGAGCAAAGCAAAAAGCAAAAGCAAAAAAGCAAAAGCAGCACTAAGTACTGCCCGTCTCTGTGTCCCACCAGGCTGATAAGAAAAACCCAAACAAAACTTTCACTCTTCAGAGCCAGTCTTAAAGGCACAGAACATAATATCCAGCATAAACAGAACACATGAATGGGGATACAAGCACCATAACGTCACCCTAGGACAGGCTCCTAACTTGGATTATTTCTTCAAACATCACTTTTCTCTCAATGCCTTGAATGGGTTTATCTCCCATACTGAGTTATTCACCAATCTGTTTGTAGAACTGGGACAAAGGTGATATATTTTTACGCTGTGGGAGTTAGTCTTGGCATTTTCCCATTATTCCAGTGATAAATTTTCCTAAGGGTCCCTTTCTTTCTGTCTGAACTCCATAGTGTATACCCTTATAAAAGGAAATTTCTTTAAAGGTCCTTTGGCTACAGAAAAATGGAGATGCCTTTGTTGTGGGAGTGAAGGCACATTCTTTGAAAGTGTGTTGCATCACAGTGGGACTGAAGTGCAAACTTTTCCCAACCTTAAAGAGATGTTTGGGTGCAGCTCCTTTTATAGCTAAAAAATCATAAAAGTAAAGGTGAGAACTGCAGATTAAGAGAAAGAAATATAGAGGCAGACACGCTATTTTACAAGGAGTTTAAGCTATTTGAATAACAAATAGCTCTTCACCTGATGTTAAGATGACTAATAGCCCAGATAAAAAGCAGTATTTGGGTGCATAAACCAGATTTAAATGGATTTCAGCTGCTTATTTCCAGAATTTTAGTCAAGGCAACAGAGTGCCTCTAACTCTGCAGAGCTGTTTAGGGCAGGGATGACCCATCTGGGTCAATTATCACATCAGTTCAGGGGACAATTGGTTCTCCTCATTGCATTTATTTCTCCATAGAGCCAGTGAGGTGACCTTTCCCTATGGTATTTCTGTTAAACTTCTATGTCCTCTCTTCTCCATCCTTTTTCGTTTCCCTCTGCTGTTTTTTCTCATCCAGTCCAGTAGCAGAACCTCTGTGAAGTTTGGGATGCAGTTCTTTTGAATCATTGCTCAACACAGCTTTTCTCTGGGTCAGACAGAACTGGGAGAAGCTTCAAACTGAAGATGCACCACGTGTGTAAATGGTCCCATTTCAAAGCTCTAAATTAATATATGCATGCAATCATGCTGAGCTTATTACTGCAACAATGTACAAGGCAGTAAATAAAGTCTGGCATAAAACTTTATGCACTTTCTTCCTCCAGTTGGAAGACAAATAATACAAATCAAGACTGGGTGTTAAAAGACTGGTAAAATGAGGGTAGGTAAGAAGAGAAAAATTACATATTAAATTCTCCCAGCTGGAATATCTGGTGAGTAACAGTTTACTGTAAATTTGCACAGAGGGCAAAGAGGCAGGAAAGGGGAGGACTGGGCACTGTGTCCACTGTGCTGCTTTGCTGCAGGTGCTCCAGAGGTACTGGGATGTGCATGGAGCCATGGAGCTGGGGGTTGCCATCAAGGATGAACACACAACCTGTCTGCAATCAGCTGGATAAAGTTGTTTTTCTTGCCACCATCAAACCCTGATGCAACAATTTAATCTACTTTCTTTTTCAAGTAGATGAAAGTGGTATCTTTTGCCATTGGGCCCTCAGATGGAATAAAACATTGCTGGTTGGATCTTGTCAAATCAGTCCTTTCATGAATTTTGATTGGTTTCCCTGGAAACACTGGCAAACTCCATTTAGCACCAGGGTCCATGCCTGAACAAAGGAAATGCTGAATGAAGTCACAGCATCTTTTTGCCATGTGCATGGCAGAGAAATGCATTTTCAAATAACACTGGTAATTAAGTGTTTGTGTGAACACGCACAGTGATGTGAGTGCACTGGAGAGCCAAGAAATTGGGCAAGAAGCATCCATCTGTTCCAATTCAGAGAAAGGAAAAAATGAAGCACACATTAAAAGAAATATATGCATTGCTGTTGGGAATAGAGCTGTATTCTTATTTAATATGGAAATTTTAAAATTAGATTGATTTGCAAGACAGTAGAGAAGTCAGAAGGAACTGAGCCTTTCCAAGGAAGCTGAGAAGCTCAGTGTGTCTGAATTGTCTGTGTTCTATCACTGGCCAAGGTGATAACAATTGCTTTCATTCAATGGCCTGAAGCTGTGTCAGGGGAGGTTTGTGTGGGATATCAGGAAAAGGTTCTGCCCCCAGAGGGTGGCTGGGCACTGAGCAGGCTCCCCAGGGCAGTGGTCACAGCACCAGCCTGGCAGAGCTCAAGAAGTGTTTGGACAATGCTCTGGGGCACAGGGTGGGATTCTTTAGGTTATCCTGTGCAGGGCCAGGAGCTGGACTGGATGATCCTGGTGAATCCCTTCCAACTCAGGAGATTCTGTGATTCTGTGACTCCTCTTGCTGCTTCTTCCTCAGCTGCCCTGGCTGCACTCTCCTCTTCCCAAGCATCAGCTCTTCTGTGGCTCTTATTCATCTTATTGGGAACAACACCAGGATACTGATGGAGTTCTACTCCTATAAAATAACATAAAGAGCAAAGTAAAGCATGTTCTCTCTCCAAGGCTTGTTTCACAACCTAGGGGGTTAATATATCAGAACTAATTAGCAGTTTGATGAGAACCCCATGCAACAGCATGGAGTACTTGTGTGCTGAATGCAGGAGGCAAGAGTTACTGCATCCAGATGAAGGTGAGAGAAGAGCTCACCTTCATCTGCATGCAATATGCAGAAATCTGGGGTTTTTGAATTTTAAGGACCCATTATTAAATACCTTGAAACCAAATATATTTTACTGCTTGTAAAATGCTAAGTACAGTGATCAGGAATGAAAACAACGATGCCTGAAAAATGCTGAGGCTTTACAGAAGTGATTTTTTTTAACTTTTTCCCCCATTGTTGAGTGTTGCCAACTTTGTGAGAGTTGAACTTGGTTTTTATCTTTCTGGTTTATTGTCCTAATCAGTGCTGGCACTGCTGATGATCAGATATCATGAACAATATGGAGGGAGGTGAAAACATTCAAGGCTTGCCTTGTCTGTGATGAATTTAAAGCTATGGAATGGTTTAGGTGTTATTTTTTTTTAAGTTGGTTAGTTGGTTTGTTGGTTTGGTCGCTTTTTTAGAAACAGGAAACGTGAAGTTGAATAATCACTAAATATTTTATATCATATAAAACAAAGTGGTTACTTGAACCTTTTCCCTGAAATATTTTACAAATTTTTGCCATTTTTGCAAGTGTTTCCTACAAGGGTTTGACTGGCAGAGTAAATCAGCTGCAAAAGTGATTTTTTTCATGATGGATGTGTGTAGTATCCCACAGAGGGCTCATTTAATAACTTGTCTGTTCTTTACTTAGAAAATTTCCTTGAACACAGTGAAGGTTTCAGATCATGGAATCAAAAAGGCCCAGAGGTGACAAATTCCTGCATAGAGGTGACCCAGACCAGGAGAGATATTAAATTCCCAATGCAGATTTTTTTTTTCCTGGAGATTCCTCTCCTCTTTGTCATAATGGATTTTAAGATTTCTGTCAGAAACCTGAATTTTCACAGTCAGCATCTGGAGAACAAATGCTGTGCATTCATTCCTCCATTCAATGATTTCTCATGAGTTTTTATGTTTCTAACAGTTCTTCCTTCCTTTAGATTGTGGGGGAAAAAAGGGAGAGTTTAAGTCAATAAAAAAGGGGGGGAATAATTCTCTCTTTAAACCCTCTATGTATTAATGAAGATGTAAAGTAGAAAATTATGCAAAAGGGAAATATGTATGTGCAATCATGATGATTTCTTCTTTCCACTACACAGGAACATTAAATAAAATGAAGTGTTAGGAGAGTCAAACTGGATAATATGTTGTATTCACCCCCTGCATGTCAGAAAGCCAATAAATTGTTTTCTAGGGAAGGCAGTGGAAATAGGGAAAGTACCAGGGATATTTGCAGGGATAACGAGGTGTGTTGGGTTTCCATGGCAAGGGGCAGCAGAGACAGGGGCTGATGGAGTGACACAGTCCCTATCCCCTGTGCCACTGCAGACAAGGAACTAGGGAATTTGGGAGCGAATTTGAGCCTGTGAAATAGAGAGTGGTGGGAAGGTGAAGCATCCACATTCCCTGAACATGATTCCTCTGCCCAGGGCTTTTCTCCTGGGAAGCTGAGAGGCCTCAGAGAAAAGGAAAACAATTCTTGAAGCTGTGGCTGTTTTTAAGGGGGGCCCGGCTGAAGGGATTTAGAGAGTCCAGCCACCTTCAGTTACACCGGCACTCCCCTGGCACGAAGCCAGTGGCATGTGCCGACCGTGGGTGGGGCGAGAGGAAACAGTCACCGATATTGAAGCAACCACGCCGCAGGAGTGAAGAAAAGAGACGGCCCTCCTCTGCTGGGTGAATTAACTTGGTTTAATCCAGGGTAGGGGAAGTGCAGGGCGGCCACCCAAAGGCGGCGAACGGCGGAGGAGGAGCCCCGAGCCCCTCCGGGGACCGGGTTTTACAGGGAAGGGGGTGGGTACACAAGAAACCAATCATAGAACGAAAATTTGCATACATTGAAGACTGATGGGTGGTGTGGATCAATGGGGATAGGTCAGGGGAGGAGCCCAGGCCTACCAGCCAATCACTCGACACCCTAGCTGGAAGATTCTGGAACTTGGGGTGGGGTGCCGGTGACTGGCAGAAGGCCTGGGGAGGGGATACAAGGACAAATAAGGGATAATGAGGGAAAATAGGGAGGGGAAAACCGTGATTGACATAACTGGGGGTTTGAGCCAGACCAACTTGCCAAGCTAGGAGAGGGGGGAACGGAACAAACCAAACACAAACCACAACAAATTCTTATCTCATTTGCTTCTCCTGTGATGTGCTCATGTGGAATGTGTTTGGAGATTGTTCACCCACAGGTGATTGTTTCATTGGATGCTGCTGTGAGTTGTTTTCACTCTTTGGCCAATCAGGGCCAAGCTGTGTCAGGATTCTGGCAAGAGTCAGGAGTTTTCATTATTATCTTTTTAGCATTCTCTAAGTATCCGTTCTGTATTCTTTAGTATAGTATAGTATTCTTTAATATAATATAGTATAATAAAGTAAAAAATTAGCCTTCTGATAAGATGGAGTCCTCCTCATCATTCTCTCCCCCCATTGCCTGCATTTACTATAGGAAGGAGCTGTTTTTAAAATTTGGGTTTATTTCTCATCACCCTTCTCTGGTGTGACTGGTAATAAATTAATTTGCCCCTGGAGTGTCTGGGTTTTCCTTTGGCAGTAACTGGTGAGTGATCTTCCCCTGCCTTTATTTGATCCAAGAGCCTTTCCTTATTTTTCCTCAGCCCTCTCCAGCTGGGGAGGGAAGAGATGGAGCAGCTTTGGTGGGCACCTGGTGTCCAGCCAGGGTCAACCCACAGCCACACAAAGCTCTCAGGAGTTGTTGTATTTAATGACAACACAAGGGCTGGAAGATTAATTAAGCACTCCACAGATCACAGCTCTTTAGAGGAAAGGTGCAAACAAAGTACTCACTAAATAGAATTATCTCATTATATATTGAATAACTATGAGAGTCTTCCTCAAAAATGCAATGTAGTATGCCTTTCCAACATTTTAAGGACAGTCACTTAACAATTGTTTTTAAGAAATAAAATTGAGTTCTCATTTGATCTTAACACTGGTTGCATTTTAAATCAAAAGGGAACATATAAGGAATTTTTTTTCCTGAATTTTTTTTAAATATATATATGGGTTAATACCACATCATTTATTCACAGATTTAGTTTAACATTTGCAAAGGTTTGTTGATTTGGTTTTTTTTAAGTGACATTTATGTTAAATTTTATCATTTAATTATTTATATTATTTTTGAAGTAAGCTTGAGTTTTAAAATGAATTCTCAAAGCATTTTTTTTCAAAAGGGAGTGGTTTGTTCGTCTCACAAACTTCATTGAAGAAAATAATTTTATAGAAAAATGTCTCCACCTAGAGCTTGCCTAGAAAAGGAATTGCCTAATAAATCATAATTTTTCAAATAGTGTACTTAAAAGCCCACATTACAATGATTTATCAATAAAATCTTCCTTTTTGGGGATCCTTCATCATTCTTCTTGTGAGATGCCATTCTCACAATCCATTCTATCCATCAGCTGAGGCATTCAGAGGCTTTATCAGAGATACAAGGATTTTACATTATAAAAGACACGCGAAAGGCTCTTTTTACAGTTTGATAATAATAATAATAGGAGAATAATGGGGTTTTTTCATTCATCCTGAATGTATCTCAGGTTTCTCATTTCCTTTCCTTTAAAGTTCTACTCTCTTTTCAGTTTCAAAGCCAACAGGCAATTAGACTGTGGTTCCCATTTAATAACTCCACTGACTGCAGCTGTTTAATGCTGCCACTGGTTCATACAATGAGAAATCCCTGAGCAGTCTGTCCCTGTGGGCAGGGAGGTGTCTGCAGCCCAGAAGGGGTGCACCCCTCTGAGGAGTGAGAGCAGCCCTGTGCTGGCGCAGAGAGAGGGACTGAGGGCAAGAGAGGGGCTGGCAACCCTCAAAATGCCCCGAGCTCTTTAGGTGGGACTGCTAGGCATGGCTGTTAGACTAATTAATTCAATGCTTCTGCATTAATTAATAGAATTGTGCAAAGAAACGTGAAGGTAAATCAGGAACAGCTGAACTTCACAACCAAATGCAGGGAAATTCCTCAAAACTTGTCAATACTTTGTACTATTAATAGTCAGAAATGGTAAGATCTTTAGAACAGTGAATAAATCAAAATTATTTAGGTGTGCTTTCACCTGGTCATGTCAAAGACTGTTTTTGCTTCCTGGAAGAATAGCTCAGAGTGTTCTTTTAATTTTTTTAAATGAACAGCTGTGAGAAATATTGCCTTAACCTCTGAGCTTGGTTCCCAGACAGCTCATTTTCAGAGTGCCCTCACAAAGTCTGTACTTTTGTTTTTAACAAAGTGGATACTCTTTATTTTAACAGCCAAACTATTAAAACTTCTAGACAGGGCAGTGAAACTGACTCAACAAGAGAGTATGACAAGGTGCAGCTGCAGTGATGTTAAAAATATCAAATAACTTGCTTTAGTTGACAGGGACAGCGGTTATTGCATCAGAAAACAACTCAGAAAAGGCTTCTGCTGCTTGGATCTGACCCTGGAACCCTCCCTGACCTCCACTGGACACTCAATTCTTCCAAATTTCGTTTACTGGGATTTAATAAGTGACTTTTAATGGAGACAGATGAGACTCACACAGCATAACTTAGCTTTGCCCATGTAGACTCCTTATTTAACTCCACTCCTTCTGCAGTGTGACCATTTCTTGGGTGTTTCATGATATTCATGTGACATTAAACAAAAATACATTTGGTTTCACCAGCTAACTCAGGTCTGTGAATGGGAGCTGAGTTTGCATTGTCTACTCAGGCAGTGTAAAAAGGTCTGTGCTTTCTCCTGCACGAGGCCCCTAGAGTGGTCACTTAAGCTGACCTGAATTTTCAGGACATGCATCCTCCAATGGCTTCCTTGCTGTTACAGTTGTTCAGAAAAAAATAGTTGTTAAGGCCAGAAGAAAATGTGCCCAATGCTCTCAGAGCAAACATTGTGTTCAGGTATCTCTTTTTTTTTTTCCTATCATTTTAAAGATTAATAACCTAGAGATGCCTTATTAATATATGTCACCTTAAAATCTGTTGGGAAAAGGGAATATATTCTCTGCTTCACCCTGTGCTAGTACCTGTTTATTACTTTTTTCCAGTCTTTCTCTGGACTTTGCTTCACTGCATTTTGTCAGATCCTCTGGAGAATCTGAATAAAACCAGCAACCCAAGATTGGATTCAATTTGCAAGGCACACACTTGTATCTGGGGAGGACACACAGTCTTTTTATTTTCAGGTGTGGGGTGCTGTTTGCCACTCTCTCCTATTCACAGTAATAAATGGCTTATGGCCATTTCAGATTAACAATATCATCTCCTAATTATATCCCTGAAAATATTAAATCCTTGGAGTAAAATAAAACACTTCTTTTCCTGTGCAGTGGCTTTTGTTTGTTTGTTTGTTTGTTTGTTTGTTTGTTTGTTTGTTGAGGAAGATGGGCATGTACAACAAGAAATTCATCTTTCTCTAAAACAGATGTAACGATTGGGAAAAAATTCATCTTGGACCAAATGAGGAGTTATTATATTAACCTGAGCTGAACTGACTTGACACAACACTTTCAAGCAGGTAAAGTTGTTAAAGTGGAATCACACCAGGAGCTCTTTGGGATGAGAATTTTCAGAATTTACTTTTTCCAGATTTTCAAGCTCCCATTAAGATTTATACCTCAGTGTCATTAGGTGTCTTAGCACAGCAGTGCTCTCAGATAACTGCTTTGAGCAGAGGAGTTAGGCACACATATCTTTATTCCAAGACATCTTTATATCCATTTTTTCTCTGCTGGGATGAACACAGCATGGATGTCACAGCACATTTATTGTGATCAACCTATTTGATTTCAGCTGATGGGACCCGGGCAGGGCCAGAGCCACAATGGCCAACCTCCTTCACACCTATAAAGAAACCTCTGGGGAGCACCTCCAAAAGAGCAGGGAAACAGGTGTTGCAGTGCTGGGTTGATGGTTGGACTTTGTGATCTTAAAGGTCTTTTCCCACTTAAATTATTCCATGATTTGCCTTGCTGTTGGCTTTTTTTCCTGTGTTGCATGCAGCCTTCATTGCCAGTTATTTATCTCAGCCTATTAGCTCTGATTCTTCCCAAATTCCACAACAGGCTGTGGATGTACTTCCACCATCTTTTCCCAGATCAAAAATCCATTTATTAGCTGTCTTAAAGCTGTCTACAATATCCCCCTTCATTTCCTGCTGTGCAGTGGTGATATCTGGCTGGAACACTTTGGGCACAAACCACAACCTCTTCAGCGATGTGAAAAATGGCAATTTCTCCAGCAGATCATTGCTTGAGCACAATCACAGCCATCTTCCCCAGTGCTGAAGACATCACAGTATATATTATTCCCTATATACCTACTGAGTTGCTCAGGGACTATGCTGCAGTAAAAACCTGAGCCTGTTTTGGTCTGCCTGCAGGTACCAGTGAAAAAAAGTCAATTTACTCCCTTTATTCTTCTACTTAGACTTTGAAAACATTAGTATGCATTTTGTTCTTTACATCTCTGTCTTTTTGGGAGGGGCTGTTCTGATGGGAAATGGGGCCAAGTGTCTCTCAAGCACAGGCTTTGTTTGTTTGCAGTCAGGAAGGGCACTCCAGCTCTGAATGTTTTGTCCAACACCACTCTGCTGAGGGCATTCTTATGCTCTGATGTCCTTGATGGCATCAGATCTCCAACATGATGATGTTTACCCTTTGTTCAAACACTTTTATGAATGTCTCTTTTCAGGCAATACATTTCTCATGTATTTGCCTCACATTTTCTATTGTTGGCCAAGAGCTTATCATCCACCTTAGAGCTCAAAATTCATCCCCCAGTACCTGTGGCCTTTCTTTTTTGAATTGTATCCTTGTTTCTGTCAGATCCCTGGCTTCTGTCCCAGAGTTCAATTAAAAATTAACAAACACCCTATTTGCTTTGAGTTTCTCTGCCACTCTGCTGCTCCTGCAGTGCTCTCCACAGCTCCTGTAAAAAATTAAACAGAACTTGAAGCACTTTATCATCCCCATCCTCCTGATCTTCTGCCAGCCCACCTGCTCAGCACCTTCTCTGCTGGCTGGCAGGCAAACCCCAAGGTTTCCCAGTCATCTGGATTTTTTAACACACCTTGCTCCAGGATGTCCCTGCACTTTGGCTTTTGGTCTGCATCAGAGCTGGAGGCCACAGCTCCTCAGCTGGGCCACCAAGGAGCTGGGGTCAGGATTTGCCAGGTTCCACGGAAACCTGCCTGAGGCCTGTCCACCTGCTGCTGCCTGCAATTCCCCCTCTCAGTGATCCCCTTCTGATATTCACTGATTTTCCCTTCTTCCCACAGAGCCAGGCAGTGATGCCTTGAGAAGGCTGACCTAGGACAGAGACTGGATAGAGTCAAAGAATAAAGTAGGGATTTATTGAAAGGATCTCCTCAATGGATGCACCTTGGGCAGCACAAGAGCCCAGCCAGGGCTGCACCCAAGATGAACCAAAATGGTCACAAAATGCACGACAGCTCACGGGGTCTGTCACCTTTATAAGTTCTGCTCCATTTGCATATTGGAGTTAATTGTCCAATTGCAGCTTAACCCCATGAAGTCCCATCCTTCTTGTTTTTCTCTCTTCAGTCCACCATTGTTTATGCTCTTGGGCCTGAAATTTGGATAATTTTTCCTTGGTCCCCAGCTAGAGCAGGAATTGTTTTCTCTCCCTGCTCTGTGCAGAGAGCTCACCATCCCCTAACATGAAGCTCAGAATTACACACTAAAGCAGCACAGAATCTGAAAAATATAAAAGCTAAAACCTGAGGCATCAGCAGCATGGAAAGTGGGCAGCAGACTCTTTAGAAGCAACCCAAAAGCCACATTATGCTCCTGTCCAGTAGGACTCACCAGTTTTTCGTCTCTTGAAAAAAATTAATCCATTTCAGAGCATAAACTTCCTTTCCCTCCTCACCTGTTGAGACCCACACCCCACCCAATATTTGAGTGCTGCCTTCTGGTGTGATCTGCCAAAATAATTCCCATGGCAGGAACCTTTTAGCTTGCATTTCCTACAGGAGAAAGATGAATTCCTAAATCTTCCTGAAGCAGGATGGACAGATTCCCATGGTATCACTGAATTAAAGCCATAAAAGAAGCAATTTTCCGAGGGTAGGAGCCCAACAGCCATCTCTGCTAATGTGAACTCAAAGAAGTCAGTAGGATTGCTTTGCCTAAGGCAGCCCATTTTCTGTGGGTGGATACAGGATGTTTGTCTCCAGAGCTGCTAAGCTGAGGCATTTCAGAGGCACTAAATGAATTTTTTTAAAGTGCAGGTGAGCAATGAGAAGGTATTTGGTTCCCAAGGAATATATTACAGAAGAATGTGCTGTTCTGAGTTCTGTCTCCTGGCAAGCTCCATGTAAATCAGAAACTACAAATTTTTCTTCTCACTTCGTCTGTTTAGGGAATATTTGCTGCAAATAAGAGGTGAATTGAACTGAACAAAACTTTAAAAAACAGCCTTTTAAAATAAAATTTTTACATTCAACGTGGAATAACACAACCCTACATCGGTTTTATGGAGCAAAGGATTCTGTGCTAGGCTTCATAACAGCTTATTAAATGAGGCAGCCAGGTATCCAAGGAGATGGGATTGAAAATAAAGGTTTTCTGGAGAAATTCTTCAAGCAGCACAAGTGGGTACCTGCTGTAAAACTTCAGCTTTCAAAGGACTCATTAGTGCAGCAGAGGCTGCCTGGCAGTTCACAGCCAGGAAATGTGATCATGCATCAGTGGATGTTTTAATAAGGTTAATGAGATGATTATTATTTTTTAAAGTAACTATGATAATGTAATAATGATAAAGCATTTTTAAAGACACCTGTTAAGCGTGGCTGCCAGTACCACGTGAGGCACATCTCACCTGTGCTCCAAGGAAAAAACAATTCATCTATAATGAAAAACTGTCCCAACGGTGCATTAGCAAAGTCTCAATGTAAAAGATAAATTACTCAGTTAATGGCTTGGTGTTCATTTAGCCAGGATGTTCCAGCACATGATGGTACTCTCACAGAACAGCTTGGCAGAAAAGGAACTTGTGTAAACTCAGTTAAAAAGTGATGTCTGCACGTGATTCCAGAGGTTCCTTTCATGCCCTCATTCCTCATCCCATCACTCCAGAGCGTGGCTCTTTCCCCAGTGCTTAGCAGGCACAGTTTGAGTGGGAAGAATTAAGGCTCCTCACTGCCTTCAAGCACCAGTGTTGGGAGGGATTGCTAATTCAGCCACTTGCAGCTCTTCACAGATTGCATCTCTAAGGAACAATTTCTTTCATCACATGAATGTGATTTTTTTTCTATTTTGAACAAGCCAGAGGTCATCTCTACAATGAACAGCACTGATCCAATGCATCAGGTAACTTTTTTGCACAGATCTGAAGTCAGAATTTCAACTGGAGACATTAAAAGCACATCAATGGATGTGCATACTGGATCCTAAACATTTCTGCTTTGCCACTTTATCTTTGCTAAGGCTCCTCCATAGCTCAGAGCTATCTGTAGAGAGCTAAGGAGGAGACAATTCAGCCAAAGACACAGAAATATTCAAAGGAAATACCAAGATCCACAGAAAAATTAATTCTGAGAGTATTAAGCAGTTCAAACAGACTATAATTCTAAGAGAATCACTAAAATAGAGATGATTAAAAAGTTGGTTCTACAAATCCATGTTACCATGTGAATTCTGAATCTTTAAGAGGGTTGTAATCTCCCCAGGATTGTGGGGAAGGAGGCAGAGGCTGGGTGCTGTGTCTCCCAAATCCTAGGATAAAACCAAGGTAAGCTTTGCCTGTCCCTAAGCAAACAGCAGCTCAAGGAATATTGAATTACTTAAGCGAAAGAGACGCTCTCTCTGCTTTTTATGCTGCTTCAGGAGAGTTCTCAGACATCTCCAAAATCCTTTGGAAGAAGAACTAACATCAATCTCCAAAATCTTTTGGAAGAGGAACTAATATCAATCACGGATCTCCATCAAAGATGCTTTTGATGTAGATTGATGTAGACAAATAACATGAGATTTAAGGACTGTAAAATTTAGATATCACCAGTTTTACTAAATGTGTTCATATTCTGGATATTTATATTTAGTCCATAATTACACCTCAAACTGCTTAGCAAAAAATGTCCACCAAACCCTGGGAAAATAAGCAAGTATTTATCAGGCAGTATTACTGGCTTTTATTTTCCTCTTTGTTTTTGTAAATTAATTAAAAATTTTAAAAATTATAAAAAGGAGAGTTAAGCAGATGAACTATGGAGAACCCTTAGAATTGCTCAGAACCTTTGGTGAATACGCATTCTACAGCTATTGTTTGAGGGAAAAAAGACAATTATTATAAAATCAGTGATTGTTCTCTGAGAATCCTGATTCCTAGGACCATACAAAAAAAAAAATTGCCTGAAATTCCTGACACATTTCTGGTACAAGAAAGAGCACTGTTAATGTCATGAAAAAGACCTTTCAGTCTTTGATGGGAGCCTACAAGGTGCTGATGTGATGGGTGAAAAATGAGTTGAAGCCCCAGGCAAAGCACTGCAGTATTTCATAGAGCCTTATTATGGCCAGGAAATGCCAACTTTGCCTTAAAAACTATATAAATACCTTTAATTTATAATTCTACTTTCTACCACAAGTCATGTTATAATTAAAAATAAAAAACAAAAATGGAAAAAAAGTTTAGCATTTGCCTTGGGGAAGTGGTTTTGAGAAATTATCTTAATAATTCTGTGTTACTTTGTGGGATTGTGTTCCTGTCATGAGCTGCCCATCAGGTACCCATGGTGTGAAAGAAGCCACAAGCCTAATTTTCCTCATAAACAAAAATAAACTGCAGTAATTGTTCCATCCAATTGTAATTTTCCACTGAGTGACATAAACGGTGCTGTCATTTCTCTCAGTAGGCCATAATTGCACTGTATTTCATGTGAAATTAAAATGTTGACTGCAATGTCAAGGGTGCTGCATCCATGAGCTAAATAATTGAAATGGTCTCAATGAAGTCTCCAGGTGGAAAGGGAGCACATTCCTGCCCCTGCAGTCCAGCCCTTTGAGTGGCTGCATTCTCAGGACTATTTTGCTTTATCCATTAGGATTAAAAGGAGATTTATAGGAGATTTCTATTTTCACATAGGAGTTTTAATTCTTTAAAAAATAAGAATAACTTCGTTGTTGATCTCAAAACTGTCTGGGACAGATGGACACAGGTACAGAGTCAGGCTCTGAACTCAGTCTCTGGTGACAGTGACAGAAGCCAAGGAATGGCCTGAAGCTGTGTCAGGGGAGGTTTGTGTGGGATATCAGGAAAAGGTTCTGCCCCCAGAGGGTGGCTGGGCACTGACCTGGCAGAGCTCAAGAAGGGTTTGCACAATGCTCTCAGGAACAGGGTGGGATTCTTGGGGTGTCCTGTGCAAGGCCAGGAGCTGGATGCAATGATTCTTGTTGATTCCTTCCAACTGAGAATATCCTATGACTCTATGCAATGCCTCCAAGTCTTTTAAAGCTATTTTTAAAGATATCACCTCCTCTCTATAAGTTAGGGGAGCAATTCCCAGCAATTTACATGGAAACTGGAACAGGCAGAGAGCCCAGACAGGCAGGCACAAAACCTGGGCTGAAATCACCATTTCTGCACTTAGACCTCGTGTCACCATCATATTTTCTGCAAAATCCCTTTGTGAGGATTTCTGCTCCTGGGAAGCTGAGAAGCCTCAGAGAAAAATGAAAACAATAATTATCTGATTGCTTCTCCTGTGTTTGCTGCTTTGGAATGTGGTTTGGACATTGTTAACCAACTGGTCATTGTTTGATTGGTTTCATGTGAATTGTTTTGACTTAATGGCAAATCACAGCCAGCTGTGTTGGGACTCTGGAAGGAGTCATGAATTTTTCATTATTATCTTTTAGCCTTCTGTCTTACCCTTTATTCTTGAGCATAGTTTTAGTATAGCATTCTTTAATATAATATAATAAAATAATAAATTAGCCTTCTAATAACATGGAGTCAGATTCTCAATTCCTCCCTCCATTTGGGGAATTCAGAAAAGACCACAGACCTCGTGCTCAGGCAAACAAGGGCTTGAGCTGCTCCTGCTGCCTGAGAGAACAAGGCTAGCAGCCCCTGCAGACCATGCTGAAATCAATTCAGGCCTTCCCTCTCACTTGGAAAGCCTCTGGCCAAACCTAAGCACTGGTTTAGATGGTTATTTTTCATCATCTCCCCTATTTCCCATGATTTCCAGTGTGGAGAAGCAGAGTGAGGAGTCAGACAAACCAGGGTGAGCCGAGACTCACAATTCACACCACAGCAAAATTAGAAGCAAGATCAGAGTGCTGAGCTCAACTCAGAGTTGCACCCAGCTCCAGTTGTTTTGTTTTATTGAAAAGGACATATTTGCAGTGTTTGGTTTTTCCTCAAGTAAAACACTCAGCCAACTGTTTTTTCTGTATTACATTTGGAATTGTTTATGTATTACCAAAAAGTCTAAACTAAAGATACAGAGAGAAGAAAATCACAGAGCTAATAGATAAATTGATGGGGGGAAAAGTCCATGAATAATGCAAGCAATGGGACTCAAGTTTTCTTAAAACTTCTTTCTTTTTTTCATAAACGGAGGGAAATGAGTATCATATGAACAAAATCCAACTAACAGCAGTAGTGGGCAATTTTGAATGTGAGAAATGACAAATGTTGAGACTGACAGGTAACACTGGGAAAAAAGGTTCTGAATTCAAATACTGTGCTGTAGAAAGATGAATGTTAACATGAGAAAAACGGGATAATTACTGTATAGCAAATACTCATCTTGGCTTAGCCCAGTGCACCCAATAAATATGGCAAAGAATTCACAGGTAAAATAACTCCTCAATAAGCTCTTGTTAGTTAGATCATTAGTGATTCAGAAAATATTCCCTGAAAGAAGACCTTCACATCTTCAGTCTGCAGATGTGGAGTTCAATCTAGTAAGTTTGGAGCCATATGAATTTATTTCTCAACAAGAATCTGCTGGAGTTGGGGTGAAATATCCTGTGGGGACTCAGAGCATCACCACATTGATGGCTCAGACTGGAAGCTAGTGACAAAGCTTTCTCTTACAGGAGTCTCACTTGATGGTTTTCCCCTGTGTTGTGACAGTATTTTACATTATGATAATACATTTATTTTACCTAACAATAATGACAACTACTGCTTCTGCACCTGCTCTCTGTTTCAGGGATCTGGTAAAAATTATGCTGGAAAAATTTCTCCTTTAGCAGGGCAGCAATCATATTCCAATAGACAGGAGAGTTCTTGTGCAGGTCAGAACACCATTGTGCTAAATGTCATGTGCCAGGAGTGGAAAGAGATCCCTACTCCCACAAATTTTATGGCTGTAACATTTGGCTGCAAAATAACTGGTAGAAACCTAGGTGACTTTTCTTCCAGCTCCCTAGGCCTATCTCCTGCCCTTTTATTAATATCCAGTGTTTAGAGCTTTACATGCCTCTCTCTACCCTTCACTGATTATGCAGTTCATGATCCCCACATACAGAGGTGCTAAGAATAAAAGTAGGTTTGATCTGAAATTAATTGCATTTCAGAAAAAAAGGATTTTCAATATGTTTTATTTAATTGAGAGCAGATTAAACCAGGTATTATAAAGGACTAGAATGCTTTGTAGGCTACAAGAAACTTAATTCCTTTTTAAAACTTTTTTTTCTTTCTCTCTTTCGTGAACAATTAATGAATTGAAGAGCTTACCATTATATTATTATTCAAATCTTTTTGAGAAAGATATTGAGATTAGAGAAGATGGATGAGATAGAAATGTCTGTCTTTTTTAGTCACCCAAAGTTAATTAAAATAAACTGACCTGTTATCTGCCACCCAAAGTGTGCTATGGAAACAAGACTAAAGGTAACACAGACAAATTGGCTTGGCTTGCTGAAACCCCTTAGGGTTAATTAAAAAGCATCTTTTTCTTTGATGAGAGTTCCATCAGAGATGGGAACTTTTCCCTTCATTCCTATTACACTTTTTCTGGTGATTTATGATAACATTTTGAATAACTAAACAAGAAAGCTGAGATTTGTGTCAAAGAGAGGACAGTTTTTGCTCAGCATAGGGAAAGAGCAGGACAGAGCCCAAGGTGCTCAGGGAAGGGAAGAGACACAGCTACAGCAGCTTAAGGAAAAACTTGTGGAAATGTGAATCTGCCAGATCCAAACTGGCTGAGTTTGGTGCTGGAGCACCCTGGATCTTACTGGGAGAGGGTCCATGGCAGGGGCGTTGGAAATAGATGATCTTCCAACTCAAACTGTTCTCTATTTCTAGGTGCACTAATTCTAGAGGTATTTTCCACTCCTTTTTGATCTCCCTGGCAGTACAGTAGTGCATATGGCACGCAGCAGAGAAAGGGAGGTGGGTGATCATGGCTCTCTTTAGGCAAAGTGCAGTGGTTGCCACATCATTTTGGAAATTTTTTCAGCCACAAAGGCAATGGGAAAGTGGCCTCACTGCCCAATTAGACATCCCTGGCAGGAGCCAGAACTGCTCAACCAAAAAACCTGTTGTTTACTCTGGAAGCATCTCCATGTGTCCATCTAAATCATCATCTGTTCTGGACAAGATAATGATGTTTAAATTACCCCTGACAGGTGTCTGTCTAAAGTGATTAGAAAGGCCTCAGTGAAGAGTGTGCAGCGCCACCCTGGTTTTGTGTTGCATCACCACTAGATTTGGGAAGGGTCCCTGAATATTCAGCAAACCTCACACCTTTTTTCTGCAATCTAAAACAACTATTTCTCTTCCTACCTTGCACAGGATCTAGCAAAACCTCTTCTGCTTTGTATTTGGAGCTGGACACATTGGAGGATTGTTTTGCTACCAGCTGAGGAAGGTGGAACCAAAGTCTTCCCCAATTTATGGTAAATGAGAAGCTCAAGAAGCCCTTCTATGTGATACCTGCTCAAATTCTGGTTCCAGTTCTTAAGAAGCACCAAAAAAAAAAAAACCCTGGACACAGGAGTGTGACTGCAGGGACTCTGATGCTGTGTGAAATGGGAGTTCACATCCAAAGGCAACATCCAGGACCTGACGTGAGGTTCTCCTGTGAGCACATTCCAGAGTAAGCTTTGCCTTTATCATACTCATATTATTAACCAGATACATTGCACCACATTTTGTAAATCATCTGTCTTTCCCTTAAATTTTGGCCAATCCAAGCATGTAACTCACTGTTCCAGAAGATCATAAGGACCACTTCATGTGTAATATCTGACTAGAATGCATGTTTATATGCCCAGTGGTAATATTAGTATTATTATATCTCAGGCTAACATGGCTCTTGTAGAAAGTCAAAATTCACTCTTCAGGCCTTATGAAAAGCTCAGGTACTGAGGATGAATGTAGAGCTTCCTAATGAAGAACATTTTTTCTCATTTGCTGAATTTGCACTGCATTATGTGACAAGACAGGATAGTTTGCTCATCAAGGCTCCTGCCACAAATATTATTAAAACCTCTTGAGACTTGTTTTTTTCTCTACAGTGACCTTAGAAGACTGTTTAGCCAATCTGACTGAACAATATTTCTAGTGAAAAAAGTCATGCTTCAAATTTTAAGGCTAGGTCATTTCATATCTGGATTAAGCAGCGATCTCTTCATTTCATAGATAGAACAACAAAATATGTGGATGTGTTTATTGATTCGAGTGCTCAGTACTGTGACTTTTAAAGTGTTTGTTCCTTGAGAGACTCAAGTTATCCAGGTTTCTCTCTTGAATTTGATCCTCAGACTCAGTGTCACCATGGCTGTTCTTTGGAAAGCCTCATTATCTTTCCAAACAAATGTGTTTAAGCTCCATCTCCATATGATTGATGGCACTCGAGTGAAACTGTATCCACCACCTCCAGAAAACTTCAAAAATCAATCTTGCTGTAATTTTAGCATACTGCTTCCTCATTGAATTTTAGAAATCTGTTAGTCTGAATGAAGGAGACTTCATTATCACTAAGAGTAAGTCAATGATACACATGAACTTCATTCATAACAAAGCCAATTGCTGATGAAGAGGAACTGAACTGGAGATGATTAATTCTTTTCCAGAGGCTACTTTGGGCAGACATGACAATTATTCATACCAAAGAGCCACCATTTTTGCCTTATTTAATTAATCTTAAGTCATGTACAGGGAAAACTCAGAGTCCAGTGAAACCAGCTAGAGAATGCTGTTTATAATGGTCTTGCCTGCAGGCACAGCTATTCATCTTTGCAGTTATGCAACTCATGTGTCATTTTTCATACTTGGCATTGCAATTTATTTTCTTTTTGTTGTTTAATCAATTTTCAGTTAAACAGACCCTTTCTACAATCCAGAAACAAAGCTCCTTTGAGATAGTAAGAACTCTAAAAATATACAATAAGGTGTGATCTGCCTCCTGAGGTGAGCAGCTTATGTTTTAAATGGAGAAGTCTTTGTGAATCTCACTTCCTAAAGGAGGGTAAATCCAGAATGACAATCTATTAGCGTCCTGTAGGGTTTTTTAATACATATCACTTCTAACCCTATGGCAACAGGTCAAATTGGGCAGCAGATCTAAATCACCCCAACCTCATCACCCCACACTGAGAGGGCCTTGAGTTGAAGTTGCAATTACAGGCAAGATAAAACTGTTTCCCCTTTCCCTGCTGGCCATTGCCTGTGCAATCCATTTATTCCTTTTCACTCCCTTAGCCCCTGCTAACAGATTTCCCCCTTGGTTCTCCTCCTGTTGCCAGCGAGTGTTTGACAAACCAGAAGTCAGTCTCCTGATTACATACAGATCAGGATTTACCTTTGGCTCTGATACAAATTTTTTCCAAAAGGTCAGATTGCTCAAAATCCTCCATTCTTGAGAGTCATTGGATTTTATCTAAACTCCTCTGTGTGTTCCTTATATCTGATGTTTAAAAAAATAGTGTGAAAATTATGCTGAACATCAAAAAAAAAAAGAAAAAAGAAAAAAAGCCTCTTGGAACCATGTTTTTGATTCTCGATTGTCATCTCCATTCAGTATTAAAAATTCCATTGGAAATCAAAAGACATGTCTTCATATATATTAAATCACCAGTTTTATGCTGAAACTTGGCACAGAAATTGGAGAGAACAGGCAGACCCCAAGTTAACCTCTGATTTTTTTTTTTTGAGGGTTTTTTTTTAACACTTTTTAAAATAGAAACGATAAAATATACCATGAAGGACTGTAGGTGGAAGAAAAGTAATAAATAATTCAGCACCAGGAAAAGAAAATCAGCTGTAGAAATTCCTGAGGGCAATTTATTATACAGCAGTTGGATATTGCAAGGGTGAAACAACACACAGGGGGTGCAATTAGAAGAACTGGCAAGCAGCCCTTCCTATTTGCAGGTTTTACTCTCTCAACTCCCTGATGAATTCCATGGATGGTTCCAGGTAAAGCTGAGTATTTCCTTCATTTTATTGGTTTTGTCCCACAATTTCTGTGCCATTTCTGCCAGGACTGTGCTGTCATCTCAGGTACCCCACATCTGATCTGCTCAAAGGGAGCTCTGTAGGATGAGAGCCCAGCATGGAGCCTAATTATATCCATTTAATATGTGAGGAGAGAAATTCAAAGCCAAATCTCTACCTCAACTGCTCTTATTTTTCTAAATTCCTCTTTAATAAAATGAAGATTACCCAATATATTTAACATAAAGTGCATTAGTTGCCTCTCGACTGTACCTCTTTGTGAGAGGAAGGATTTGCCACTCCCTCTCTGTGTAGCCCATTAAGACTTTTTAGGTTTAGAAATGGGGGAAAAAAAATAGACTGGAAGTGAAAAATGGCACTGCAAGAGAATATATTCCCTGTTTGTGAAGATTAGCAGAGTAACCACAAAGTCCCATCCAGACAGCAAGAACCATTCATGGCATCTTGAGCTGAATAGGAAGAGACAATAATTTTGTCATTTTCCTTGCCAGGAAACCTCCTTCTCTCCTTCTCAGGACACTCTAAGTTCTTTCCTGTCCCAAAAAATCCCATAATGACAAAATTTGTTCCTTTCTATTATTAATTAAAGCATTGTTAATGCATTTGGCAATGTCAGGCAGCAGGTCAGTGAACTTGAAGTGATGTCCAAGAACCAAAGTAGGTGAATAACCAAATGCCAGGGAACCTGCACCTAAAATAGCACTCCATTCTATATTTCTATATTATTTATAGATTTCTATATTTCTATATTTATTTCTATATTTCTATATAACTTCTATATTTCTATATTTCATTTCTATATTTCTATAATTCTGTATTATTTCTATATATTTCTATATTATTTTATCTTTATCAACACATTCCAGCTGGGGTAGAAACAAAATACAAAGAATACAGAAGAAAGAGGGGGCAAATACAAATGAAAACTGGAGGGTTTTTTGGTTTGTTGGGGTTCTTTTGAAAAGGAGGGTGGGAGAAAACCACTGTTGAAAATCTGAAAAATTGTTTCAATTTTTTTTTTTCAAAAAGAACATGCATTTTCCTTTAACCAGCCCAACTCCATACTTTAAAAAGTCTTTATTAGCTGAAGAAGGAGAAAAAAGAAACTGAGCATGTGAGAAAGACTGAGTTGAGAACCAGATGGCTTCTGCAGGAGTGAATAGATTGAAAAATGTGCAGGGAGTGAACAGCTCCACAGATTAGGCAAGAAGTTTGAGAGATCTTCTGAAAGAACACAACAGCCATGATTCAAAACACTTACAGGGTTTTTATTACAACATGTAATTGACTGAAATATGTACCATTATTTATTTCATGATGCCTTACAGTTAGTACATTTTCTGAAATTACAAGGGAATGGAAATAAAACAAACATTCTTTTAGATTGAAGTGTGGTATTTATTTCAAGAACTGATTAAAGCTTACATTTAAAATATTTTCAGCTTAAAGTTGTACTTTCCTAAAGGGAAATTTCTCCTTTAGAATGTCATTATTTACTAATGGAGTTTCATATCTAAATAAAAAACAAAATAGCTTTTTAGCATTTTGCTTTTCCCTTCAACATCTACAGGTTTAATACTATTTATTTTCATCTCTTTATTTTGCTTTTGAGAAAGGAGAGATACAGGCGAAAATAGAGAGGCAAAGTAGAAAATGTAAAATGTAAAACTGAACTGTTTTACATTTCTGGGGAATTAAACCACTTCCATAAGGAAGAAACTTCACAGAACAAAGTAGGAAACTACTGAAGAACATTTAAAAAAAAAAAAAAAAAAAAAAAAAGCAATTACTGTGTTCTTTCCAAAGGTTTTAATTTTAATATTGTGGACCACTAGTTATGAAAACATTATAAAAGCTTGCAAAATTTAAAAGGCTGTGCATAGTAAAAGCTCAGTATTTTCACTGGGTTGGCATATGGCTTTCCCCCTCTGTACAACTGGAAGGAGAGTCATGTGAAGAACAGCAGCAATAAGAAAACCCCAGGGGACCTCCTTGGGTTCCTGCTTTTGTAGCCTGTTGGGAAGAAACATGTGATTTTTGTCCATTTCTCCTTTTACTTTTTCCATGTGAAGTTCAGTTTTTAGAGATTTGTTTCTGCTTAATTAACTGCTGCATCGCCACTGTGGGTATTTGCTGGAATGGCCATTTCTGGGCTGCACTCTTCATTTCTCCCTCTAATTCTTGAAGACAATTGTCAAAGATGTTCTCATTTGAAGCCTAAGCCCAAGTGCAGCTTGTCTTAAATAAAAAGAGAATTTTACCATCAAAGAGAAACAAAGAGAATTTCATATCTTCCCTGCCACAAATGCTGAATCAAATCTTTTATGAGACCAGGGAAAGTTTAACATCAGCTTTTGAAAGCTTCAAGGACAAAAAGACATTGATATGGCCCCTTATCTGAGGGTGAATTTTCTTCTTAGCTCAGCACTGTCTATGAAGATTAAAAAAACCCTGAAACATGAAACAGAAAAGCAATGAAGAAGAAAAGTGTTGCTTTTGAACAACAAATAAGTAAGCACACACTACTACACCTAATAAATTAACACCAGTGTCAATGAAAAATAAAAATAACATTTTCAAAGGACAGCTTGTCATGTTCTCATGACTCAGAGATTGTTTGTTTTCCCCCTTTCCACTCCCCCCTTTAATTAATACATTTGCTTCCAAATAGGATCCGAGCATTAGGAAAATGTCACACCATATGTGTGTTTATTTTTGCTCAAGTAATTATCATGGTGTAAGATCTCTCTTTTCCTTTCTCTGCTTGCTGAGACAGAATGTTCCTTCAGAGGATAGAACAGCCTCAGAGCAGCTGCTCTGACATCTGAGGCAGAGAAAAAGTCAAATCTTCATCCTCATCCTTGTGCATGCAGCGACCTTTGGGGGTGTTTGAGGGAGCCCTTCCTTCAGATGGTGTCTCCACAAGGTTTGGAGGGCTCTGCCCCTGGCAGAGGGTGAAAAGAGAGCTCCTGTGGTGGGATGCAAAGCCCCAGTGTGACAAACAACACCTCTGAGAATGCTGTGCAAAGAAATGCCTGGCAGCCCAGGCAGGTGAGCACAATGAGCTTCAGCCCTGGCTGCTCTTCCAGAGAAAAAGCAGCTGGGATTTTGGCAATAATTGTATAATCCAAGCAACCTGGCTAAGCTGGAGCTAAACCTGCAGCACAGACAAATGACTCTTCAACCAATTAAAGCTGAAAAGTGGGTATATTTATTACAGCTCTGGACACACAGGGAGTAACCTCCCAAAGACGTGCAGAAAGTCACAAACTCCTGCTCTCTGTTTATCCAAAAAGGTTTTACCTATTCAGATGGTTTCCAGGACAGGTTCTACAACACCTATTACATAAACATTAGTTCTCACCTCATATTATCATTACTCAATGTCCATTAATGTAATTAATTATAATTACACAATTCTCCTCTTTAATTGGGTCAGAGGGTTCTGGGGAGGAAGTAAGACTCTTCCTCATGGTAAACTACACACCTGTGTCAAGCTGGCAGGGCTCCTTGACTTGCTGGTCACAGTCCAAACCTCCTCTCATTCTTAGAAGCCAGTGGTATTTATGGCTCCTGCACTCTTACAATAGTTCATGTATCACCTGTCTTTCCTAACTTTCAGTTATCTCCACTTGGTATAAATTCATTTCCTTTCAAGCTCTAATCACAGTCTATGATCTTTGCTAACTACATTTCTAATTTAACCTCTTAATTCATTTAAGCTCTTAATTAAAATATACATATATTTATAGTTTTCACTATCTTAGTTGCACTCCTAGCTCAACCCCCTGACTCAAACCACTAACCCAAAACTGGTCTCTTGGACTGTGATGGTTCTTAATTTTTCCTTAATATTCCTGGGGTGGAATTTCTTCTCTCATCTTACCAGTGAGTGCTGATGTTTTCTGAGTGATTAGGCATTTTTCTATTATTATTTCTGTCACTGTAATCTTATTTCAGTGACTAACACCATATCACACTCTGGAATTGTTGTCCATAAAGCAGAAACCTCTCTCCCAGAAAAGAGAGGTTGTGTAGAGGGCCCCCAGGATTTTCTTACTGCTGTTGGTTTTTACCTGATCATGTCAGGATGGTGCCGAACATGGAAAATATCTTGTGTTAGAAGGATATGATCACACTTCTCTGATTCTAGACATAAAGGGAAATATTTTTGATATCAAGTTGGACATTCAGATGCTGAGTGATTTTAAAGGTCTTCAGAATATCTGCAATGCTTTCAAAATTTTATTCTTTCATACCTACAATTCTTCCAATTCTATTCTCAACAGATTATCATTTTCAGATCTGAGAAAGCAGCAAGAGGCACCAGAAATAAAAGTCAAAATCCTCAATCAGGGTCACTTATTTTATGTACAGGAATGAATAGTATGGGGAGAGGGGAAAAAAGGACCAAAGAACATTCCTTTCCCTTTAAGACATAGATAAAGAGTTCTTATAACCAAAACAAAACTGCAGAAAGGATGTAGTGCTCTGGTTATTGATTAAAATATAATCTTGTCCTTTCTGTATCTAGAACTAAACTTGCAGGATGCTGCTGTCCTTTTGGCTTTTCACTCTGTTTTCCAAAAGCTCCAGTTCATTTCAGTACAGCATCTTGTGATTCTGGGAAGCAGAATTTAGACTTAAGGTCATTTTCACTCTCATACCTATTTACCCACACTATGGCATAGCTAATGTCAGCTTTCTCTCTGAAAGAGATTTTATTACTTCATTTCTGAGAGTAAAGGAATGAGAGTCTTAATATAGCTGGTCCAGTGTTTTCTACTTAGTGGTTTTAAAGTGTTTCATATGTAATAAAACTCTCTATACTTGCTTATCTGTCTCAGTGTTCATTTCCTTGATGGCAAGACTCAAAAGTCCTAATACTACTGTGATCTACGTTCCATTATTAGGGGTTCCTGAGAAAGACTAAAAAAACCAAAACAATGAAACAAAACAGGCACAAACAATAAACTAACCTCAGTGCTAGGTTCTTTGTTCTGGCACTGGATTTTGGGAGAGGAAAGGGTCATTTGTCAATATTAGGTGTTCAAGGCCAGGTTGGATGGGGCTTTGAGAAACCTGGTCTAGTGTGAGGTGTTCCTGCCCATGGCAGGACGTTGGAACAAGATGATTTTTAAAGTCCCTTCCATACCAACCCAATCTGTGATTCACAGTTTTGCTTTCCCTTTCATCCTTCCCTTCATCTTTCCATGACACCTGAGTCTAAACCAAGCACAAAACTATGAGCAATAGCACATCACTTATGTACCAGCACATTAATAAAAGCAGCGTTTCCCAGATAATTTCAAATCTCTCTGACTGATCAGTAGTTGGAAAAATCAAACTTTGAACATATTTTGAACCAGCACAGATGCTTTTCGAGTTTAATGAAGACAGAAAACTGTTCTCAGACTGTTTCATTGACCTCTCTCAATATGGGTCACTAATCATCTCTAAGCATTCCTTGTAGTTTGAATAAATCTGGATGTTCTGCAATAATCCAAGATCAATCAATGTAAATAAAGCATTTCATCCCAGATGTGTCCTGGGAAGATATTTTCTTGAGGAATGTAGAACATTTGGGATTCAAACTGCAACGTTTTTCAGGGTTCTTTTACTTGAGAATTTAAACTGAGAATTACCTGCAACCTAATGTTATTTGAAGTGATTAAAAAGTCTATGAAAGACAATATAAATAACCCCATATACTCACTCAAGCACTCTCTTTTTTTATAGTGGGTTTACCAGCTTGCATAAAGTGTAAGCAAAACAAAAAGTAGGTGCCATTTGTTACTTTTTTTTCTCTTTAACATAAACCCAAAGACTTCAGTCTTGCTAGAATTTATGCCCCCACTTATCTGTAAGCACAAGAATAGTCCTCTTTATTTCCACAGCAATACTCATCTCCTTAAACTAAGCTCTGAAGACTTCCCACAGAAGCCATTTCCAAGCACATTTCGGAAGTTGTGTCATGAGCAGTGTAAGTTACATTTAATTGCAAGGGAATTGTATTGCTTCTCTCAGAGGTGAAGCTGCTGCTCTGCACTCCAGCGTAAACAACGAACATAAAAATTGATTTATTTATTTTTGAATGCTCTGTTGTCACTCACCAAATCACTGAAAATTTCAGAGTTGGCAGATGTGATCTGAAATCCACAAGGAAAATATGTGGGGATATTCCCCAACAAACATGGAGTGCCAAATAGAGGTGTTTTGGACCAGGGAAGAATTAGACAGTATATCAGCTTGAGCTGGATTCAAAACAGGTTCATTTCTCCAGCCTGCTTTACAAACAAATGAAATCCATGCCCAGACTGGGTAAGAATGAGGTTTGCCCCAGTTAACAGCAGTGAACAGATTAACAGAATCAGGTTCTGCATGAATGTGGCCATCCTTCTCCATCAATATAAAGAAGGCAGCTTCAAAGTATTAAACTATGAAATCATTTATAACATTCTGCCAATTTAAGTGAGATGGGGATTTGACTCTTAAAACCATTCTAGCTTGCATGCAATAAAATCCCACAGTACATCCAAAGTTCAGCACAGTCCTACAGTGCATCCAAAGTGTCTGCTTGATCTATGGGGTGAGCTGTGCACAGCCACGGGACTGGGGCTGCAAACCTGGCCTGAATTAATTAGACTGAGAGCGCTTAACTTTGTGTTTTGCATGTGCTTTTACTCACAGAGCCACAGCTTTGTTCAGCACAGCCATGGGATCAGTAATGCAGAGACACCAAGCAAGAAATCCCTGTGAAAATGGCTTTGCACACACAGCCACCAGAGGAGGTCCTCAGGAGAATCACAGGATCACAAAATGGTTTGGTTTGGAAGGGATCTTAAAGATCAGGCAGTTCCAACCCCCTGCCATGGGCAGGAACACCTTCCACTATTCATTCCAAGTTTGCTCCAAGCCCTGTCCAACCTGGCCTTGGACGCTTCCAGGGATGGGTGTGAAAGGGACATGTTGGCTTGTTGGCACCCACATATTGCAGATCCATATTGCAGATCCCCAATCATGAACAACAGGCCAACCAAATAAAAAACTAGTGAACCAGCCAGAGAATTTTGCCCATTTCTCTTTCCTTATGCCAAGAGACCTCCAAGTGTTTGTCCCAGGAAGTGCTTCCAGCACAGACAGCTGCCAGACTTGGCAACAAAGGAATTTTGTTGAAGGTGCCACATGATCCTCACAAAGATTCTTTCAAGGTGGAGTTTCCCAAACCCACCTTCCACTGGGATGGGGCCATGCTATAAGGAGAAGATGCTTTGAGCAAAGGTTTTTCACCACTTTTTTTGGGAAGGGGATTTTTTTCACCATTCTTTTACTGGTTTGCAGGTCAGTATATTCATTTTTCTAGACATGCAGATCAGTATGTGGTAATTCCAAGATGACTGAGAGGACACTGTCTTTTCTAACTACTTGCCAACGGTCCTGGAGCTGTCAGCTAAAAAGTTTAACCCAGAAGGAATAAATATTGTTAATTTTACCTGTAGAGGCTTGTCCAATGGCAGAAGTCTCCTTCTTCACATCAGTCTTCAATACACAGGTCCAAAAAATCACCCATATTTCCAAAGTTTATTTTCCTAGCTAATTAGGGCAAGATTCATATTTCAATTGCTTTTCTTTATTTAAAAAATTGAATATTTCCTAAATGCATATTAATGTGACTTTAGAAGCCATATGGAATTTCATGTGAAATATTTATAACTCCCTCTCTCCCTCTCATTCTTGTTTCTAACAGAACAGAGAGAAATGAAAAGCTGGGGAGAAAAAAAATTGTATCCTCAAAAATGGCATGTGCTTAACATCAAAACATTTTAATTGAACTTCACATTACAGAAATCCAGATGGTGCATGTTCTGTTCAAGCCTCAGGGGGACTGCAACATGTTACCATGTGTAAGATGCATCATCCCCTTCCTCCTCTTGCTTGTACACAGGACTTTCAGCCAAGATACCACAGGCTGGCAAAATCTGAGTTTTATAATCTCTTAGGGATTCAGGGAGATTTCAGGGAATGCTTGAGGGATTTGAGACTATCACCCTCTCTTTCTTGCAGACTGAATCCATGCAATCTAAAAATAAATAATCCCTGCAATCTAAAAATAACTGTTTGGGTTAAGGCAAGGGATCTGGACTTCAGTGGAAGCAGAGCTGATCTGTCTGGCCTTCAGCTGGAGAAAATCACTTCCATAAACACACCACATCTGGACCTGGCCCAATTTACAGCCCCCCGGGATCTCACCAAGGATGGCCAAGTATTTGTGCCACTCCTTCTGGTCCAGACTTTTGTCTTTGAAATGTGATTTTATTGTCCTATTGCAGCCTGGCATCATCCTGCCCACAGTACAATGCCTTGGTGCCCTAAAAAGTAAATTAAAAAAATAATAATAAAAAGTAAATGTTCCTCTACTCCTCAGTTGTGCTAAACCCCAAAACCAGGTCACCTGGTGCTGTGTCACTGAGGCATTTCCCAGTGAATGAACCAATTCAGACCTTCCATGACTTATATGGACTTGACCCAATGTTCTTGAAGCTCAGAATGCAAAACTGGTGGGAATTCAGTTCCACTGCATAGTGGTTCCACTTACATAAACATTGCCATCTTTGTTTTTGAGATTGATCTCAAATTAAGTCAGATCTAGATGTATTGAAATTTCAAGCAGCCCTCACCACTCCTTAGGAGACCATCACCTCCCACAGATTTTCTTATCTTCTCCTTAAAAACAAATTATTATGCCTTGAATCACAAGACAGGCCATAAAGTGCAAGTTCCTGACTCTTTCTGAGGAGCAGAAGGAAGGTAGGCATAAGGTTTGTGACCCAAAACTAATCAGAACAATATTCAGAATCTTGTGGTCTTTGCCTATGATCACTTTAGGTCTACAAATAAGATAAATTGCAAATGCAAGGTTTGGTTCACATGAACACTGGCACCAGACACACCAAGCTCTTGTAGCTGCCAGCTTGCATAAGAAATGACAGAACATTTTAACAAGTGACTGAGCATGCTGCAGAGGGATCTGCATAGCAGGTTGATGTGTGGAGAGTGATGGCTGGGGAAGATTTTGAATTGAAAATACATTAAGCTCACTAGTGCAGGAGGAAGTTTTATGCTTTCAGCACATCCGCAAAAATAAAAAAAAATTTAAAAAATTAGGTAGACTGAAAGTAAGAAACCTGAATTCAACACCATTTGTGTTTGACCATCATCAAGGTGAAATTACCTATATTATTTTATTATTATATATATATAGCTACCAAGAAAAAAGTTTTCATGATTCTTGTTTTTTTACTTCAATGAGATGAAAAGGAAAATTCTAAACAAAGCATCAAATAAAATTTAGTGATACTGTCCTACCTTGAGCAACACACAAGAAAATCAGGTTCTGAGGCTGCACTTTTTCCTTGCAGGCTGCCCTTTCCATTAGGACTTTAAGGACACTTCACCTTTGTCTCCTCAGTATTTACATTTTTCACACCACTTGCTGGAGATGTTGCTAATTGAGCAGAACACTGAGCTGGGGCAAAGACCTTCAGTAGTGCTGGGATAAGGAGATAAAGGATAAAACAAAGATAAGGAGGGGATCATGCAAAGGAAGGAATGACTTGAGGAGAAGGAACATATCTTCTCTGCCATCTTTTAGAAACTGAAAGAGAGAATGGTGCCCAAAGAGAGAGCCAAGTCCTCAGTGGGACTCTGGAGACAATGTTTGTTGTCAAAAGGGACTGGTTTTGGTGCCAGCAATCTCATATGGGGGGTGTATGGATAAAAGGAACTTGATCCTTACCTTATTTTGATGTCAGAAAGTGGATTAGATAACTGATCTTAAATTTTGAAAATAAATGTCAAATTACATAAATGACATTTAATGCCATTATGTTAAATTTCAAAATAGAGCTGTGACCATAGCAATAATTAAAAGGTGGCAGAACTGCCATGGCTTAACAAACTGACACACTTCACCCAAATCACCCTCCTGGTCCTTGTGCACACCCTCAGCCCAAGGAAAAGGTACAGAACATTGATTTAGCTGTGCTCACAGGGACAGAGGCTTAACAGAAGCTCCACTATTTCTGATGGCACATGGCAAACTGCTGCAGCTCAGTGATGCACAGCAGCCTGTGACAGCACATCCTCTGTGCTTGGAGGTGTGCTGGGCCAGGGAATAATGGCCCAAGTCCTCAGCTCTGAGACACGCAGGGCAGAGCAGGGAAAAACACTGAGGCAGAAATGTATGGTGGAAAAAGGGGAAAGAAAAGGGGTAGATGAAGTGACGCCACAAGCTTTTCCAGCACTCAGTCTTGAGAATCTGCAAGTGCAGTTGAGACCAAATTAAATCACAGAGTAAATCCAGAGAGGTCATTGCCACTCCCAGGATCTGATCTCAGCAGTTTGCTCAGCACTGCAGGGATTCCTGTGGGCCCCTGGGCATGGTGGTCAGCCACATGGAGATATGTGAAATTTGCTTAACACTTAGCTAATCCTGGTCTCTTTGTTGGTTTTGATTCTCCTGTGTGATTCAGGAGTGATCAAAGACTTTTTTATTTACTTATGCTCATGGCATTATAGATAAATTATTGCTGTTTTCCTGATTGTTTGTATCAATAATTAGCTCACCAACACTATAAACACATACAAAATATAAATACATACAGTACAAAACCCACCCTGAATATGCTTCCATGGATAGCTGGAATCTGAGCTGTAAATGAAGCCACCGTGACAGAATTTGAGAAAAGTTAAAGGTGGTACTGCTGTCCAGGTGTCATCTCAGACCCGGGGGAGGTTAACAAAGCTGGAGGAGATGAATGTGCCTCTGATAGTGCCCACAAAGAATGCAGAATTTATGGGCCATGAGGGAAGCAACTGAGCTGAAATCAGCTGGGATTGGGTAAAAGGTAATTCTGTCAGGGGGAGACCAAAACCCACCAGCTCAAGACAAGAAATGCACTAACTCGAAAAAAAAAAAAAGAGAAAGACTAAGCAAGGAGAAAAATAGCATTGGAAGTGAGGGAGTAAATAAACCAAAAGAATAAGTGAACTGTGTAGCTAATGAGCATTAATTCCTTTATTTTCTAAAATGTATCAATAGTGAAAAGTTTTGAACTACCTCGAGACCCTCCAAACCAAGAAGTCCAGGGTGAAAAAGGACCAACAGGACACCATTGGATCCACAGGTGGTGACTATCTTCTGCTTTAATATGTCTCTCTCACTCTCTTTCCCCCCTCCCTCTCTTTTCTATTTCTCTCTATCTCTCTACCTCACATTTGCTGTTAAATAAAATCCATATTCCAGACTTCTGGATACAGTCCCATCTGCACCTTCCAGCAGAGGCATCTCTCAATAATTAACAATACCCCTCACAGTTCATTAAAAAAAGACAATAAAGAAACAGAAAGGAGTTTTTTGGAAGGGACATTCCAAGATCATCAAATCCAAGCCCCAACAAGGAGCAGGGACCTCTGCAACTAGGCCAAGTTCCTCAGAGTCCCGTTGAATGTTTCCGGGAATAGGGAATTTATCACCTCTCTGGGCAAGTTGTGCCAGTGTTCCACCACCCTATTTGTCAAAAACATCTTCCTCATGTCTAATCTAAACCAATTCTCTGTCAGCTTGAAGCCTCTTGTCCTATTGCAACAGGCCCTGCTAAAAAATAGTGCCCCATAACCCCTTTATAAGGTTAACGTGTTTGTTTTCCTCTCTCTATCTGCTTTTCCCATCTGGTTTGGTACCACTGTTTGTGTCATTTATAACAGCCACCCTCCTCCCCCTCTGTGCTGCATAGATTTTCAGGCTGGAAAGGGAAGCAAAGCCACTGTAAAGCACAGTGAGCACTGCCACAGCACCACAGGTCTCCCCAGGCTGAGGAGAACTTCATCGAAAGGCAGGTGCCATATGGAGCATGTTCATCTCCTGCAGCTGCTGCAGTCTTTGCTGTGCCTCCAAAAGACACATGGAAAACGTGAGCTGCTCTCACACATATTTCCCTGCTCCATACACACACATGGATATGTTCAAATCCAAGTGTAATGTCACAGACATCTCTTATGAAAAATCCTTTCCTTAGGATTTTTCCTCCTGAGAAGCTGAGAGGCCTCAGGAACAAAATGTAAACGATGGTTATCTGCTGCTGTGGAATGCAACAGGTGGCTCTGTGATTGGTCTCATGTGGTTGTTTCTAATTAATGGCCAATCACAGTCAACTGGCTCGGACAGAGAGTCTGAGCCACAAGCCTTTGTTATCATTCCTTCTTTTTCCATTCTTAGCTAGCCTTCTGATGAAATCCTTTCCTCTATTCTTTTACTCTAGTTTTAATAAAATATATATCATAAAATAATAAATCAAGCCTTCTGAAACATGGAGTCAGATCCTCATCCCTTCCCTCATCCTAAGACCCCTGTGAACACCGTCACAGTGTAAGCTTTGGGTAAGGGCAGCAGCAGCAGGACTGCTGAGGAACCCCAACAGGACCAGGAATTCTGATCCCATGGGCAGAATGAAAGGTTTGATTGGCAGCACTGAAAGGCAGGCTGCTGGTTTGGTACAAGCTGCCTGATGAGCAAAAGCCAAAAATGTCCCAGTTATTAATAATGAGGAATCACAGGGAGAAGAGTGAGAGGGCACAGGCTCCTCAGCTGTTTGCACGAGTCACACTCATTACTAGTAAGGGAAAAATAAGCAGAAAGTCAGAGGAAACAGGGAAAAGCAAACACGGCAACTGGATTTTAAGGGCTTTAACTGAGGAAGTGGTGTCCTAAGGTTTATTTTCCTGGATCTAACCTGGCTATATCAGAGCATATCTGTGCAGTAACTAACTGGATGAGATCTTTTCTCTCCCAGCTTGTTGCCAAAAGGCTGCAGAGTTCCAAGGCCAGGCCTTCCTAATCAGACTGTTGGATTTGCTGCATGGTCTGAGCTGCTGATGTTTCAGTGCAGCTGCCCCTCTGCCTTCCAAGGGCTAAAGGAACTCCCCAAGGGACCCACAGAGGCCCCAGGTATTGTATTTGCATTGGCCCAGGTGTAGGAAGGAATGATGAATCTGACTCCATGTTCTCAGAAGGCTAATTTATTATTTTGTTATACCATATTATATTAAAGAATACTATACTAAACTATACTAAAGAATGCAGAAAGGATACTTACTGAATGCTAAAAAGATAATAATGAAAACTCGTGACTCTCTCCAGAGCCCTGACACAGCTTGGCCCTGATTGGCCAATGAGGGAAAACAACTGACAGCAGAATCCAATGGAACAATCACCTGTGGGTGAACAATCTCCAAACACATTCCACATGAGCACAACACAGGAGAAGCAAATGAGATAAGAATTGTTTTTGTTTTCCTCTGAGGCCTCTCAGCTTCCCAGGAGAAAAATCCTGGGCAAAGGAATTTTTCAGAAAACGTGAATGTGACACACAGGGACCCCACTTCAGCCCTGAAGGAGGGAAGGATGCAACTGTGATCAAACTGTTCTTTGGGGGAATAAACTGGAGGGTGCACAGACACACTGGGGTTGGGAGACACTTGAAGTCTCTGACAAAGGGACAAGTGAGGAGTCTGGATTTGCTGTGGGTCTCTGTCACACAGATGATGGGTATCTAGTCCTGTCCCCTCATAGCTTCATTTATTGGCTTCGTGACCCTGTGAAAGCCATTTAAATTTAAGAAGGTTCATCTAGTTCTACTCTACGGGGCTGTCCTGAGGCTAAATCCATCAGTGAGGCCAAGGCACCTAGGGCCAGGCCTGGCTGACTGGAAGTGATGGCAATGAGGAGCCTCACACGCCTAAAAACCCCATAACCACACACACAAGCATTGGCTTGCAGAAAGAAACAATCCTGAATCACAAGTGATAGTGAATATTTCACTATCCAGACTTTCTCCTGTGGAATAATGTCAGAACCTCCTGCTTTCCCAGAAAGTTCTCCTGGGCACTCTGGCTCTTTTCTAAACTCAACCCCTTCCTGAGATAATACACAGGGATACTCAGCTCTCTGAAATCTGCCTTCGTGGGCACAATCTTAATGGATGCAGTAAGAAATGCTGTCCTGAATGCAACATCTGCAGAGCGAGGGTTTCCAAGGCATTTGGAAAGTACCAGCCATAAAAAGCTGGAAGTGAATTGCCAGATCAAGCTATTCCACTGTGCCACAAAGCCATGATTTAGATGGAAATTGTCATCTGGAGTATGTGTGGTGACTTCTATGCGGTAGCAATAAAGCTTGAATCTGAAATATTCCCACTATTTGCAATTCAGCTTCTGGGAAAAGTGGGAGGTTGCAGACTATAACATCGAGTTCTTAAAGCTCTGTACTTTGACCTGCAGTGTTTCAGCTGATGAAGCCCAATGACAGGTAACATTTGAGCAATTAATGTTAAAAAGAATAAAAAGAGAGTCCTCGAACAGGCAGGTTGCTCAACGTTAGCCTTTTGAAAATGGCCCAGCAAACCCTTAAGAGCACAGGCTTGAAAGGACAGAAGTGATCATGATCAAAAGTGACTGTAACCTCTTCCCTGTTCACTTTTCAATCAGAAAGGAGAAAAAGGGAACAAACACACCAAGTCTTAAAAGGCTTTTCCAGGCTTTGAATTGAAGACTGGAGTGAAATCCATTTTGCAGATGGGATCTCTTGTCTATAACCTGGCTTTCATGGAATACAGCAACACACAATGTCCTTCTCTGGTTTAGCCATTCCCTAAGCAGAGTTTCCACCTTTGCAGGGATCCAACACCTCTATCAAAGGCAGTTTGTGCCCCTGCCTGACTCTGCATTTGCCAGTGTAATAAAAATAACTAATGGTCCAACTCATTTAACACTGAAGTCAGAGGGAGAACAAGGAAAAAAATTAGATAAAAGACATGAGATACTCCATCTTCAGAGTAGTGTTTTATTAGCCTTTGCTCTCCTGGTGAATCTAAATCCTCATGCATGAGGCCTATGATTACACCCAGTGGGGAAATTCAGATTTATGTTAGCATAGAGAAAGAAGACCAAGTTATAATTTGTATCATGTGGCATAAATATATTCAATAAATGCAAAGGACTGCAGGATCTGACCCCTTGGTAAATGTAGTCTATACTTCTGTCTTTTAAAACCAAGGAGAGATCCATTATTAATGAAGAACAAAGACAAAAAATCTGAGCAGCTGGTGCATGCACAAGCTATCCTAAAATAGGTTCCTAACACAGGTGAGATGAATTATCTTCTAGAAGCTGATTTTAGGGACCATTTTTAATCCCAAATCCATCATGGGACAATGATGCAAGCACTCAGGCCACCCACATTCGTTCCTGGCAGCTCAGTGTGTGGATTTTTGTGAACATTTACAAATTGGACAGGAGTCTGAGTGAGTGTGATTGAATGGGCACATCAAGTATGCAGCAGTGCAAATCCACAGCTGCAGGCAGCCACGATGTAATTTGCTTTAGCATCCAATTAGTAGCCACCATCCAGCCAGAACATGGACAGCAGCATTTCCTTGAGTATCAGCTGCCTCTCTGCAGCCCAGTGTGCCCAGGGAAGGCAGCGATGCCCTCTCATCAAAAGAGAGTCAATCTCAGCAGAGAATGCAGGCAAGGATCTTATCTGGCTCTCTCTCTGCTGGAAATTAGCACTAATCTGGGGAGAATAAGGTTTATCCCACCTAGCAATCTGTAATTACCACATCATGGCTTGCTGACAGGCTGCTCTACCACTAAAGATGTTGTCCTGGAGTCTTTACAGGAGAGGCAATTTCCAAAAGGAAGCTCTGAGGCACCTATATCAGGACAGTTTCATCAGCCTAAAAGGGCAGCTGAGCTTCAAGACCTACTTTTACAAAAATTGGGGTAAGATGCAACTTCAAAACTCCTTGAAACTCCTTGTTAAAGTAACACTTAGAGTTTCTTAGTGCAAAAATGCTCCTGTTTAAGCATTGCAAAAAAAAATGAAACCAACAAACTTTTGCAAGTGGGACTTTACTCTGATGGTTGGATCTCAAGGACACTGCATCCCAAGGCACTGCAGTTGATGTTTATATATTATATTGCAAGGCTCTATAAAGACCCATTGTAGTGGAACTATCATTCCCTAGGTCTTCAACCACATAAGGATTCCCCTAATCCTGAGTTAATCCATTCTCCTGAAACCGAGAGTATTATTCAGGAGAAAAAAAAATGCCTGAAGTTTTTAAATATTAATAACCAGCTAACTAAATAAATATATAATGTATAAATATATTATTATATAATTTTTATATATATATAAATATATTTTTATAAATATATAAATGACTGGGGTGTGCATATGTGCCTCAACACTCAAAGGCAGGTTTGATAAAGAAAGGTCATGTCCCTGTGAAAATTATATTACATGCTTGGAAGCACTGACACATATCTGAATCTCTCATGCAGGAACTAATGAAAATAGAATTCACAATGCTGGAAAAAAAAGAACATTGTCCCCTAACAGCATAGATAAATACTTTTTTTTCCTACACCAGAATTCACCTATGACGTCTTATAATTGTAACAGGGAGCCATGCAATGGGAGCAAAAATTACAGCAAAATCTGTCATGCCTTGCTGGTCTGATATCTTTGGTGTCCTAAATAACACTCCCCTTAGAAGTAACCAACTGAGTTGTTCATGTGACCTAACCAGTACAAGTATTGCTTAATTGGTCTTGTAACTGTATTTTTGATAGACCAGTAATTGTCTCCAATGCTGAGATAATGCAGAGAAGTAATGCATTGACCCCTGTAGTGTTATGCTATTGTTCTTCATCACAAACATGTTTAATTTGACATACAGCATGTCTTTATGGATTTTCTTTAATTGGTTATTCATATTGTTCTCTGAGCCTTACTAACAGCAAGCTTCAGACACTGCTTCCAGTGCAAAGTGTTAATGAAGTGACTGAGTGGATAAAGCACACAAAGGCTTCATTTCCCTCGTGTGCTACAGGGAGATCAGTTTCAGGAGGGACAGGAACATCTCTGGAAACCCTACATCTCTCAAGAATCTCTAAATTCACCTACAAGCATAGAGAGAGCTGTCTGATTCTTGACTGAGGAATTTCTTGCTTTCCTTACCTTGTGGTTAAACTCTTAAGGACCTGCACATCACACTGTGGTGTTGTGAGGGTCCCCAGGACAAGGTGAGAGATGAGAATTTGACTCCATGTTCTCAGAAGGCTGATTTATTATTTTATGATATTATATTATATTAAAATAAATTATATACTAAAACTATACTAAAGAAAGTGAAAGGACACATCAGAAGGCTAAAAAAGAATGATAGAACTGGTGACTGACTCCTCAGAGTCTGACACAGCTGATGGTGATTGGTCATTAATTAAAAACAATTCACATTAAACCAATCAAAGATGCACCTGTTGGTAAACGATCTCCAGACCACATTCCCAAACAATCAGATAATTATTGTTTTCATTCTTTTCTGAGGCTTCTCAGCTTCCCAGGAGAAAAAATCCCGGTGAAGGGATTTTTCAGAAAATATCATGGTGGCATCACACCTTGGGTCTATCAGAGCTAATAACTCCAGTTTTGGATATTCTATCTGCCTCAGCAGGACCTCTTGCAGGGGTGGCACATCCAGCCATGTGGCTTTTGGAGATGAGTGAGTGTCTCTGTGCAGCTCCTCCTGGTGCTGCACAGAGGCTTTCATTCCCCTTTTTTAGTTTTGTATGGGGTAGAGCTCCTTCTCCTGCTCAGTGTTCCCCATCTTAAATGCCATGGACATGCTACAGAAGGTTGGGGTAACCTAGATTCTTGTTAATAGGGTGGATTAGACTGAAATGACACTGAAAAATCTCTGTTTGTAAAGATATACATGGGTTAATTGTTAGAATGATTTGGTTACACAGGAGAACAGGCATGAGACCATTTGGTAGCCATTTCTCACAGGAGGGGTGGGAGATCATTCTTATCTTTTTGGCTGATAAATCAGGCTATAGGACGCTTTGCTGAGGTGTGGGAGACCCGGCTTCACCTTGTTCAAAACCAGCAGATCTGCCTGGATCTCAGAAGTGAGAACACCAAGATGGGATTGCAAACCCCCTCAGGCAGGCACCCCACTGAAACCAGGCTGGGACTGCAAAACCAAACATGACTCACTGGGAAAAAAACAGGCAAAAAGCCCATGCCAGTTCCATTTCCTCAGATTCCATATAATGGAGTTCTGCTGAAATAGAAGCCAAACCACCTGAGTAAAATTATCTCTCCAGAAGAATAAAGGAGTTTGGGGGTGGGGGGGGAAAAGGAAAGAATGAGAATAGATCAATTTAGCTGAGCACCTTACAGAATAAAAGACCTTCTACTACTTTATTTCTGATGCAAGACTGGGGTAAAATAATGGAGCCTGCGCCATTCTGGTTTTTGTATTGTGCACCCTTTAAAATGTAGATGAGAATCTACCTTTTCAGAAAGGTCAGCTGTGACTCAACCACTATTTTTATGTTGTTCTGCAAATTGTTGCAGTGAATCACTGTGTACTTTCCCTCACATCCATAGACATTTTATGTTTCTTCATCCCTTGTCCCCCAAAGTAAAAGCAGTCTAGACTGAGAAATGCAGTGGGTAATTTGTTCATTTTATGTGGGAGGAAAGCAAAAATACCTTGATATTGTGAAGAGCATCTGTTTTCCTTAAGCCAAGGTTTCCTATGGAGCATAAAGGTCAAACCAATTTGATTAAAGGAAATTTCTACCACCATTAATTTCATCCTCCTTTTGGTACAAACACTTGAGTGAGTCAGAAGAAAATCTGACTAAAATGAGCTCACCAGAAAGTCTGTGGGCTGCTTCTGAGGTGAATGTGAAGCATCCTGAGCCCAGCTGAGCTTTAGGAAGGAAGTTTTTCACAAATATAAAGTATAACAACACATTACAATATTTGAGTAACACATTATGAGTCAGTGTGCCGTTCATGTATTCTTGAGATTACCACATTAAAATGCTGCTTTCAGGCTAAACAGAACCAGGTTTTGGGCACCATTATTCATTTCTATTGATTTCATGGAGATAAAAAATTTGACTTTTTTTCTTTCTTCTCTTGGTCTTCTTCTCTCTCTTCTCTTGAGCTCTTGCTACACAACAGATATGTGTTAGATAGGAAGATGCAAGAGGAAATGTTAGAGTGGATAAAACAGAACTGATTGTTGAGAAGCCAGTTCCACTCTTTTATAATCTATATGTTTATTTCTATCTTGATTGCATTAAGTCCAGTTCTCTTTTGAAATTCTGTTTATTAATTTAAATTGTGTTTATAATCTTGAGAAGATTTCCTCTCAGGCTACTGCAAATATAAAAATCATTAATACATGGGAGTTTTAGGTACGCACAGTGTTTGGGCTTGTATGTTTGCCTAAAGAAAATATTTCCTTTTCTTGAGTATTTATACCAATAAAATTGGAGCCCACAATGATCTTATGCAGTGTCTTTGGGCACTAAGAGGCAGACAGCCAGAAAGATAGAACTGATAGACTGCAATAATTGGTGCCATTTAAAAGTCTGGAATAAAATATTTGGCCTAAGCAAAGCTTTCATTCTCCTGAAAATAAATATTTTTATTATTTTTTTTATTGAGTAGAAAACCTTCAAAGTTCAAGGATGTATGAGTAGGCTACCTAAATTTGATTTATCCTTTTCAAAACAGCCCAGCTGTAGAGCTTGCAGATTTTGTACATCCTAGACAAGCACTCACTAATTTTTACTAAATTCACCCTGTGTTTACAAAACCTGCATAGGAACTCAGTGAAACTCTGTGATTTAGATGACTTCATTAACTGATTAAGGAGAGTTTAAAATGCCATTTTATGTGCTTGCAGGCAGGATGGAAATGGGAGCCATTGAGAGAGTCCGAAAGATAACTATTTAGCATCATGAGAACATCCCATGTCTGTTTTCAAGACCAGAAATGCTGGATCTGCTTAGGACTGAGCAAAGTCTCAGTAGGAGTATCAGAAAAAAAAAAAAAAAGCTTCTGGATGAGACTAATTCTGATGCTGTGTGAAGGTTTGTGATTCTACTGTTTATTTTTCACATTATTCTGGCAACAATCTGAAGCATGAAACAAGTAAACCTCCCCCAAATTCCTTCACAGGTTGTGGCAAATATGACACCTAGAGAAACATTTGTAGTCAGAAGCTGTTTCTTACTAGAGCAACATATTTTGACAGGTTTTAATGCATAAAAACTGTTGTTGGGGTCTTTAACTGATTGTAGTAGTCAATCCTAAAACCTCTGCTATTAATTTTTCCTAAGTGATTACCATTAGCATATGTTTGCCAGTCCTAACTACAGAGAATACAAGGGTAATACTAATTAGGAGAGAGAGGAAACTGAAGATTTTCTTGCCGTTTTCAGTTAAACTATTAATATTATTTATTCTGTGCATTAGAATAGCAGAGATGGAGGCACCCTTGAGCTAAGCACTAAGCAAACAACAAACATTAGAAAGTCCTTGCCATCCAGGACCATACCAGCTAATTAAACAAGAATGACAAGGAGTTGGACAGGCAGCTGATGTGAAAACAAAGCCTCAGGTCACATAACAATAGAGCTATGTATAGAGCCTAAATTCCATCTTTTTGTTGTGAGCTGCTGCCATTGCGTCAAAGGAGCTCCTCCAATGGGGGCACAGAAAGCAGAATAAATCACTAAAGGGTTTTGTGGTGCTCTGAGCAATTTTCACCAGGAGCAAGGATGGGCATCTGCAGTGCTGAAATGATATCTGTTGTAGAACATAAAGCACTGTAATGACAGAAGGACACTTTCATTGCTGGGCAAAAAAAAAATTAAATCATAAAAGTAAAATTGAGGCCATGTTTATATCCGGAGGAGCAGGGCTTGATCAAAAGTAATTAAGTTCAATTCTTCAGGTATTGTCACTAAACTGTTAGCAACAAGAGAAAGGAAACATGTTTTAAATGATGCTATAATTCATAACATTTGGTGAAGGTTGTTCTCTTTTAACCTAAGCCATTCAGTTAAGAGAGGCATACAATAAAATGGAACAGATTCATCCATCATTAATCAGATCAATCCAAAAGAGAGTGCCATCATTTGGAGTCTGCTTTACAGCAATAAAGCACAGTGACATACCAGAACTGACAAATATTATTAATCATTTGAAATAGAACATAAGGTGGTGGCAGCTGCATCTATGATCACTGCACTTAAAATCCAGCATTCCCCTTCCAAATGTAAACCAAATTGTTTGCCTTTGACAAAGAGGTCTCCTCAGATGCCAGTAACAGCCTTCCAGCTCTGTAGGTGACCATGTATTAACTGGAGATCCATTTCCAGAGCCACCCTGCAGGCTGTGGGTGGGTGCAGTGTGTACATACAGAATGACCTGGGGAGGGAAAGTTGAGGTGAGAAACCAGTAAGGACAAATGTAATCTCACAAAAGTAGTAAAGTCTGTAAAGTCAGACTGAAAATATTAACTTCAGCCTTGAAACTAGGCACCTTCATGCACGCTCACCTTCTGGACCCAAGCCTATGGGTGTCTTGTCTCTGGACTCTGATGCTCCACATGACCAAAGGATTCCTGTTTCAGTCTTACCAGCAGCTTGGATTGAAATTTCTTAGGTGTGAAAAGCACGGACTGGATGTGTCTCTTCCATTCAGAAATGAAGCACCTGCTAGGCTGAGGTTTCATTTCACTCTACAGCTAGGAAGCTGCAAAGAATGTGAAGAGAGAAAAACTGCCCACAGCTCCTCAAAAAACAGGAGTGAGGAGACACACCACATGTTGGGGTGGCAGGTTGAACTTCAAAAAGGGAACTGTCATGCTTGCCATATGGCACATACTTAAATTGTGGAACATCCTCTGCTGCAGGTCAGAATTGGGGTAAAAATGGGCAAAAGTGGATAGGAGGCCAAGCAGGAGAAGTACAAGTGATAGTCCAATCTGCATACCAGAAAACCATGGTACAAATAACTGTGGGAATTGAAAGAGCATGGGAAGAACAACCTTTCCTTTCCCTTCCCTTTTTCTTTTCCTTTTCTTCCACAACCACAGTTGGTGGTATCAAGGGCAGGATATGGGGCTGGGTAGCTCAGAAAAACTCTTGCTCTGCTCTGGTCTCCTTTTACTCCCTGAGGAGCAGAGAGGTCTTTTCCTCACAGACAATTTTAAGGTAATGGAAATGGCCAGTCACCACTCCTGTCACTGACTTTTGGTTTACAGCTTTTGCCTGAGCCTCAGAAACTCTTCAAATCATGCTGAAAGTAATGGGAAAAGTCCATATTTAACTTAGATGATGCAGTTTATGGCTCACTTCCCTTGGGAAGAAAATGCTCAGGGAATAGGAGCTATGGTAGCATACATTATTAAAAGTGATAACATTGGCCGGGAGTTGGAGTGTTTCCAGTTCATACAAAAAACTCAGAATTGGGTATGAGGTCACTGACTCGAACCAAAAGTAATGACAACTGCAGTGAGGGTAGGAAATCATCACTGAGACTCAAAGCTAGATGAAGTGTTGTCTTTTTCTTCTGTTATCTGCTCAGTTTATCAGAAAATAAATGGTGAAGGGACTTGCAGCTGAATCTGAAAATTCCAGTCAGAAAAGGGTTGTCTAATCCAGCAGAGAAAAACTTCAGAGGAAGGAGTGGTAGAAGGTTGCCCTCACCAAAACCTCTCAGCAGTAAGGTACAAGCTCAGATCAGTGAGGGTGATTAATTCCTGAAGCAAATTTCCAGGGAAAGAAGCAGACTGTCCCTCAGATGAAGGATGGAGCCATTTCTAGAAGATATTCTTTAGTGCTCCACAGAAGAGTAACTGGGTGAACTTTATGGCCTGAGCATGTAAGTTATAGGAGGTCAGACTAAATGATATAATGGTTCTTTTCTGGCTCTAAAACCTATGAATGTATTATAAATGTTTTAGGAGCTGAAGGTGGTACCAGCATAATCCTGAGCCACTATTCTGAGCAAGATCTGAATACAGAATCCAAGCCTCCAAGCTTCCAAATAAATGTGAACCAGCATTTGCTGCAAGCACAGCAGCAAAGCTGATACTGAAGCAGCATCTTATGATTGCATTGGCACTGCCTCTTGCTGTAAAAATTTTCAGGTCTGCTCCTGGCTGAGATCTTCAGGCTTTACTGGAATATGTATGGCCAGAATAGCAAGATGGCTCTACCAGTCCCTTCTGCACCGCTCCTGCCCAGGGCAGGCTTTGAGGCTTGAAAGAAAAATGCCCAGGCAAAATGATAGAAATAATTCTTGCCTTGTGATTTCCAGAATGGATAAATGACCTCTGTAAAACAAGGCCTTCTGCCCAAGCACCCCACCCTTGGGGCCAGAAGAGAGGATATTTTAACAGTTCTTCCTTCCTCTTCATCTGGCTGGTGAAGGTGTCATGGTGCAAGGGAAGGTTGTGATCCTGATGGAGGGGGATGAAAGCAAAAAGAATTACCCTGACCTAGGGTGATCCTGTGGGACATCCTGTTTCCCACAGAGGACAGGACAGGGATCCCCAAGCCCCACACTCAGCACAATAGGGAATTTCAAGAAACCCAGGAAGGAAGCCCAGTTTTCCTGAAGGTGTGGACCACAACCTGCCCAGGGAGGTGCCTCATCCCTGGAAGTGCTCAAGGCCAGGCTAGATGGGACTTTGGGTAACCTGGTGGAGTTGAAGATGTCCCTGCTCCTTTAAAATGGCTTTTTAAAGTCCCTCCCAACCCAAACTGTTCTGTGATTCTGGGATGGCCTGGGCACATACTGAAGGCAGTGAAGTAACAGTGGCATATTTGTAAATATACCTCTTTGATGAGGCACTTAAAATGCACACTAAAGGAGTATTTTCTTGTCTTTCCCATGTCTAATCTTTTAACAATCTGCCTCTGAAGAGACCTGAGTGTCCCAATACAAAGACCTTCTCTGCTGGTCTTGAAATCCTGCACTGGGGAGCTATGGTGAGAGGCAAAATAAACAAGTATCTCATAATGGCAACAGCAATATAAAGCAGGCACTCAACAACAAGCTTGTACAGCTGAAAGCCATTTTTTAACAATTTTAAAATTTACAATGCCTTCTGACATTATAGCACAAAAGATTGGACCAAATCCTCCAATTTCTTTTTCTTTGAAAAGCAGAGAAAAATAAATTCCCTGTTTATGTCTCTAGTGCTGAGAGAATTACATTTGTATATTTTTAAGACCCATTATCTGACCTGTTATTCTTACATGTAAATGTCACAAAATACCAGCGCACAAACTGAAAAAATAATTTTGTCTCCTGCATCTTTTATCAATAAAGAACAATGAGGTTTTTTCCTCTCTCTTTAATTACACTCACAGCCATCTGCTTAACACTGTGGATAAATATGAGATGAGCACTACTGGATGGCAAGCAATAACACTTCTTTACAAATTATGATGAATAAAGAGGAAGATGAATGTGTACAGATAGTGTAGCAGCATAATGGACTGCTTTCCAACAGACATTTTTTGTGTTCTTTGCTCTACTGCATGTAAAATTAAATCTCCAGTTCTGCGCCACAGACAGTTTTGCATGAGAATAAATTCTTTTCACTGAGGAAGAGACTGGTTCAATTTAAGGACAAGCTGTCCCCTTGAGCCTGAGTACTTCCAAACTGAACTCTTTAGAGTTTTTTATCAAGATGATCCAGTATGCTTATGGTGCTTTGTACAGTTTTGATAATGATTTAAATATTGCAGTTCTGACTGCAAATCTCATCTATCCTCAACAAAACAGAACCACCAACATGACAAGACGAGAACTCCTGGATCAGTGACACCTTAAATAGCACATCTTATCATAAAATCCTCTTTTTGGACATATCAGATTCCAAGTTAGAAGTAATTAGAATTTTTTTTAATCTCCTGTCTATGACTAATATTTTCACTCTTTCAGGAAAATTCTACTAATCCCTCCCAAGCTTTTGCAGTTAGGATACCAAGGAAAATAAACACAAGTACTTAACATGTATTCAATATATGAGTGTATTCAAAGTCATAATAAAAGGTTCCTAAAATAACCATTGTCTTAAAGAGAGAAATCTTAGCTTTGATCCAAATTTCTGGATGGATGGGCCAAATATGAAGTATTGAAATCCAGTCCTGCTCCAATCCTTAGAGCCCCAGATTTACCTGACTTCATTTCAGGCTGTTAAATGAGAGCAGTTTGGAGGAGCTGTCCCAAGTTGTTTTAAGGTAAACACCAGACAAAATGGACAAAACAGGGCTGCAGAGGGTGAGTCAGATATTTAGAACAGAGATGCAGCCCTGTAGAAGGGCTCACTTTTCATATTCACTGCAGAGGAAGCTCAGAGCTGCTGTTCTCCTCATGAAGGGTGTACATTTCTAAATATTGGTAGATAAGATATTAATTCCAGGGTTTTCTGAGTATGCTTGCTTTTTTAATTTTCCATTTGAGCAGATTACCTGAGGTGCTGCTTCTAAAATATACCAAAAACCTGAATATACCACAACACCAGCCTGGGGTGGGCTCTTTTTACCCAAACTGGGATGCAGGTACTCGTCCTCACCCTCACAGGACATACCTGTGGGAACAAATTACAGCATTCCTACATGTCTCCTATCAATTAATCCATATCTAGCTCTTATTTTATCCTTTTCTAGGTCATGAGCCCATTTCTCACTTTGTGTGAGTCCCTCTTTTTCCTTTATGTGGAAAGACCAATTCATATTGTGTGGGTGTCTTGTGTAGACAGATGAGCTGCATGTCACTGTCATATTTCCTGAAAAATCCCTTTGCCCAGGATTTTCTCCTGGGAAGCTGAAAAACTTCAGAGAAAAATGAAAACAATTCTTATCTCATTTGCTTCTCCTGTGTTTGCTGCTTTGGAATGTGGTTTGGAGATTGTTTCTCCAACAGGTGTGTGTTTGGTTTCATGTGAATTGTTTTGACTCAATGACCAATCACCATCACTGTGTCAGGACTCTGGAAGCAGTCACAAGTTTTCATTATTATTCTTTCTAACCTTCTGTCTGTATCCTTTCTTTATTATTTAGTGTAGTTTTAGTCTAGCATTCTTTAATATCATATAATAAAAAAATAAATTAGCCTTCTAAGAACATGGAGTCAGATTCATTCATTCCTTCCTGCCATGGGGGACCCCAGAAAACACCACAAGCTGCATTCTATTGTTGTTGCCTTATTGTAAAAGTTCCATACCTTCTTGGTGATGTCTCATGGGCAGCTCCTCACAGCGCTGACTCCTTCTTCACAGCACAGCCAATAAACTCCAGCTCCCTTCTCACCCAGCTAGCCCACTCTTTTATAGCACTCATCCTTATTGGACACAGCTGTGGCCTGTTAAGGGCAGGCCTGTCCCTACTCTTTGGTGATTACTACAGCTGCAGCTGTTCAGGGGTGAGATTTCCTTCTGCACTAACTTTATTTCCTTTCATTCTACCCCCCCATATTCTATCACCTGGGGATCTTTGCTATTGCTGGGTTGAACTTTGTGGGGTGAGAAAGAAGGGAGCACTTAAAGCTCAGTGCTTGAGGAGCAGTGGGAGGGTCTGGCTCGCCCTGCATTGTACACATTGTACACATTTATTTCTTCCCCATCCTTTGGGATGGGCGGGACTCATTGAGGTTAACTTAGGAGGCAGAAGGAAACCACAGCACTCCTCTGGAGCTCTGGAGCAGCTGTTTGAGACAGAAAACTGAGGGGTTGTCACCTCTGAGCAGAGGGGCTGGGAAACCTCCTTTCCTGCTGGGGCTCAGAGGGAGCACAGCAAGCCCTGGGAGCCAAGGAGCCTCCACGTGTGTGGGGACAACAACCCGAGGAGCTCTGCAGGTTGTCCCCAGTCCTCTCCTCTCCATGGCAGTTCCAGAGGCTTTTCCCTCCCCTGGCACACCCCAGGTGTCCTTGCTGGCTCCATGGAGCAGTCAGTGGCACAGGCCCAGGTGTGAAGGAAATGTCGCTCATTTATTTCCCCCATCAAGAATTTCCTCTCCTGAACTCTCCTGTGGTGAGCTCTGATTTGGCTCTATCAGTAGTGCTTTCCACACAACATTGAATTTTGATAAATTTAATCTCTTCTTATTTCAAACACTTGTAATTTGGTATAAAAAACCATCTACCATTGTCCTAAGCACAGTTTATTTTACTAAAGCACATAATTGATTTACCTGAGCAATTTTATTCTCATTTCCTGTTGATTTTTGGTTTTTGGGGTTTTATTTTGCTTTCGTAGAGGTTGTTGAAGGTATTTGAGATGATAGTTCTCATTTAGGCTTAGATGTTTATTATTTCTCATTTATGTTATAGTCTCACAGCAGTGAGTTTTGTAGTATTTTACTAGCAGGGTATAAAATGGTTAACTATTTTTTGTTATAAGGTTTTTTAAGGTTAAACTATTTAATTAATAAATTATACTTAAATTATTTTTACTTTTATTCTTCTATTTTGACTGTTACTTTTATACTTCTTCTATTTTTACTTTTGATTCTTCAACTAATTACTTGAAGTCTGCAATGTGGACTTTTTTGTTTAATTATAAAATACCACCCAAACCCATGAAGAAGAAGGAAGAAGATATAGAAGAAAAATGAGAACAATTATAGAAGAAAAATTTTGCCACAATTTTTGTAAAACGTTTATCTTGCTTTATATATATTACTATATTCTAAAATTCTAAACTCTAAATTTTCTACTTTGTGATATTATGCACTTTTAATTAACTACACACCCGTAATCTCAGTGTTATTAATTAATTTTGGAAGCTTTCTCCACGGCCTCAGGTCAAACTGAGTGTTCTGCTGGGAGTCAGAGTTTGTCAGTACAGAAAGGCTAAAATTCTCAGCATCCAGAATTCCAACAATTTCCCTTTTCCTGTGAACTCTCTTAATCCCAAAATTCCACAGCTATGGGTATTGATTTCTCTCAGCTCTGTGCTATAAAGCCAAGATCATGTCTTTGCATCCAGCAAACTTCTTCATTTGGGAAGGTCTTCTGCAAAAAATAAGTAGCCTTAACTATCATTTCAGAATTAGCTTTGATTACTGCAGATTTGTTTAGTTTTTTTGGTTTGGTTTTGGGTTTTTTGTGTTTGTACAGGAGGGAAAATAGAAAAACAACCCAATATTGATTTCAAGTCTGGAAGCTTTTGGTCGTGTTTGAATCTGCCTTGTCGGCTGTGTACATATGAAGTGGAAGCATCTTCAGAACCAATTTTTAAGCCTGTCCTTTTTGCTTTTTTTCCTTGGAGATGATAAGAAAAAGAAAATGAAAAATTAAGATAGGCCTCAAACTACAAAGAGGGATTTAAATTACTCTGTGTTCTCTCTCTCATACGTTTCACACACCAGCATCTGAGGAACCAAGCACAAACAATAACAGCAATGCTGGTGCTTTTTTCAGTGACAAGGCATTTTGCAAATATTAATCTGAAGAGTAAAGAAAACAACACAAACAAGTATTATAAAAGGGAAGGAGAGAAATAACTGTAATACATATGTATAGGAAAGTTAAGTAATTGTACAGGGAGATTGGAACAGAAGTCTTAAGGAACATCCTGTATCAGGAAATACATTCTCTAGTTCCTCATCATCATTTTTCTACATGAATTTATACAAGTCTTTCTTAAAAACAAATAGGCACTGGAACAGGTTGCTCAGAGAAGCTGTGGCTGCCCCTGGATTCCTGGAAATGTTCAAGGCCAGGTTGGATGGGACTTGGAGCAGCCTGGGATAGTGGAAGGTGTCCCTGCCCATGGAAGAGGTTGGAGCAAGATGATCTTCAAGGTTCCTTCCAACTCAAATCATTCTGAGATTGTATGATTATACATGGAAATAAAATCATTACATGAGTGAGGGAAAGAGGAACAATTGCTCACAGAAAAATTGGGATTGCACAGAAATGCAGAAGTACTTAATCAACTCAATATGTGGAGAATTTCATTATATTAACACTGGGTATTTGGATCATCTGATTAGTTGCTTGTCTATTACAAAAGGGAGAAAAACAATAAAGAGTAAAATTCTGTTTTCTGTTCAGCTATCTAAATTTTAATAAAATCAAGATTAGTAGAGACCTGGGGTTCCTTAGTTAACCAAATGCTTAGAGAGTTCTCACATTTTCCTCACAATATACTGAAATATGTACTGAAAACCAAGGTAACTTAAAAAGCATCCAAACACTTTTCACTTTATTTAACAAAAAGGCTGCTGCAAGGGAAAGCTTTGGCTCTGGTCTTCAAGATGCTAAAAAATAAGAAATAATATAAAGGAAAAAAAAGTTGCCACATATTAAAGTAACTTTGGTTTGAATATAACATGGGAGGATTGATATAAGTGACCAAATCCAGACTTAGTCAGCTAGCCTGCTCTCAAATCTTCACCTTGCTGGTCCTTTACTCCATTAGGTCAGTTTAATCAGTGCTTTAGGTGAGTTTAATAAAGCACTTGAATAAAAAGTTCTACTAGCAAGTCCTTCTGCAAATGTTATTTGTTTCTGATGACTCCTCAATCAGAATTCTTCTATACAGAATATATTTAATCTGATAATACTGGAACGGGTCAAAGGAGAGAGAATTGAAGAAGCATTAACTTTTGTAAATGTAATAAAACTCCATCCTCTAAAGCCTTTCTTTTTAGTAATGAGTTTTCAGTTTTCCATTCCTAGGAGATTATTCTCACAATGTCATCTAGAATTTGTGGACACAGTCAGAAGCAAAACCAACATTTTTTGGTAACTTATTTGGCTGTTTTTTTAGAGGAATTTACTCCCCAGATTTTGTTATGGGCTAGATTCTGTTCACAATTGTGAAACCAGCAGAAGTCCAGGGGCCTTAAACTGAGGAGGGCAGGTTTAGATTAGCTATTAGGAATAAATTCTTTACTGTGAGGGTGGTGAGGCAGTGGAATGGAGTCCCCAGAGAGGCTGTGGACTCCTTATCCCTGGAAGTGTTCAAAGGCAGGTTGGATGGGGCCTGGAGCAACCTGGGATAGTGGAAGAGGTCCCTGCCCATGGCAGGGGTTGGAACAAGACAATCTTTAAAGTCCCTTCAACCCAAAGCATTGTTCCATTCTCTGTGATTCTGTGCATTGATGCAAAGCTCACCTTGTCTGAACTCCAGCTGAGCAATTTGCCCTGATTCCATCACCCTTGTGATTTGCACCATGAACAGGACTGAAAGCAAAGAAATATGGCAGGAGGTACAAGCAAGGCAAAACCACATGGAATTTCAGAAAGGTATTTACTTACTGCCTGTTTCCTGGCTCAATGATGTTGTTAATGAGCCAATCAAAAGGTCTCTGGAATAATTTAGTCCACAGCTCCAATTTTCAGTAAGGTTTCATGGCTGGGACAGAAGCATTTTCACAGATGTTAGTTTGGGAGCCATTAATGCTGGAAAATGGTCACACTCATCCCTCCCCCCCCAGATGGAGCCCAGGCACCATAACTGTGTTACCAGCTTTATGCATTCCCACACATCACGTGTTTTTACCATAAAAACAAATGTAGCATCCCAAAAAAATATAGTGTTTTATTCACAGCCTGTTGGGAAGCAATTTACTGCACTATAGTTCTGAAAATGAAGCTGCAAAGTGGCACTAGGAAGGCACAAATCTGCTGGCCAGCCACTGCAACCTGTGGCCATGAGGGACATGGGGCACGCTGGGACTGGCACTCAGGGAGCACCATGGAGGGGAGTGGCTGCTCTGAGGACTTCCACAAACCCTCTGTGTGCACAGAAAGGGTATTTTATCAGAATAATGGCACTGAGAAGCTGAAAAATCATGTGCAAAAAAAGAAAAAAAAATAAAGTGTTTTGGGAGATCAATGTCTGATATAGGTAGGAAAGCTGGAGCATCCTAAAAATCCTTAGCTCAGGAGGAAGGAAGACTGGATTACACCACTTCTGGCTGCATTAGTATATAGCTTAGGAGCTCTGAAAATCAAGCCTTTTTTTGACTGTTTTAATTTGAGTCTCACTCCTAAAATAAAAATTCCTATTCTTAGGAAGTCGTGTGAGTTGAAACAGGAAAGAGCTTCAGTAAGAGGCAATCTCTGCATAGAGCAAAGATATTTTTTCAATGGCAAAAAATGTTATTTATTATCTTCCTACAGCTAAAATCACTGAATAATCAGGGAAAAAAAATAAAAAGCAGTCACTATGCTATCACCCTGAAAAGTGACTGACTATGGACAGCTAATATAGCAGTACAATAGAGAAAGGTTAAAGCCTTTTTTTGGTTATTGACACAATCAACTTTTCTTACACAGATATTTTAATTGTATCAATAACATACAAATATCTGATTTGTATGGAAATTTGCTTTTAATGTGCAGGAATGTCTGTAAAATACAGAATGGTACACATTTAATACTCTTTAATGCATTTAGTACACTTAAGAGCATTACTCTTTGACATTAGGGATATGACTATGATTTAATTATTGTAAGAATAGGTAATGAATTATTTCTTTATCAAAGTGATGGGTGCATTTCCTTCCTGCATGTTCTCATTCCTGAATTCCCCTTCAGTGCACTGCCAATAAAGAAGGTACTTTCAACAAACCATCCACAATGAGAGTTAAAAGTAAGGAAGGCAGAAGGAAAAAGAAAATCTGGTGGCAAAGAGAAGAAAATAAACCTTTGTGTGGGGAAAGAGTTTCAGTGTCAGTCTCTGGTGGAGACTGCATTAGCATTTGATAAAATATTGCCAGAATAAGCAGCAATTAGCAAAAAGCACAGGAACTTGCAGAGCTTTAATAGAGGACTTATAATTAAAAGGTGTGAAGGCATGGACAGTCACAAATCCATGAGGTCAACCAGGGGATTCATTGAGCAGAGCAAGGGGTATTTGGCAGGAGGTGACCCCAGATGGGCCCTGTGGTGTTGCTGATAGGGAACAGAGGGAGTTGTGTTGTTTTCCCACCTTTGTGTCTGGCTCCAGCCAAATCCTCTTCCCCATCCCTGTCTTGCTTCCCCACCTGTTACAGGAATGAACTCCTCAAACCTGACCCTCTCAGCTCACCAGGAGCTCAGCACAGCTGAGGTGCCTAATTAGGAACCAATTTTCCAGAGGCTGTTGAGAGTCTCTTCAGAGAAAGGTCACAAAAATCCATATCTGCTTGAGAGGATTTGAGTGATGTCTGTGTGCCCTCCTTTCCAGGCACTACAGGGCAGTGTAATCATGTCCCAAAATTTTCTGCAGACCAGGGGAGTGCAGGTGTTCCAGGGTGTTGTGTTGATGCTCAATCTGCCAAGACAGAGCAAGTTTCTAATGTGAACTTGCAATTTTTCAAAGCTTTATAATGCACACAAATCCACTGTGCTTCCCCACCCTTTCCAGAAGGGACCTCTCATCCAAAACTGACAGGCATTGTTCTCTCCTGGATTTAATAACCATTAGCACTGGCACTGAGAGGTTTTTTAATTTCCTCACATTTTGTTAAAGCAGATAAAACAATTATTTCTTGCTATTTGCATTGGTGGAAGAGGCTTAGCCATTTTTCCTATGTCCAAATAAAAAAGCAGCTTGAATCAGACCATTTGGCCACAATGTGTCAAGTTTGGCAAAGCTTAAAAAAGGCAATTTTTAGGAACTTCAGTAAGGGAAGCATGAATTTTATACTATCACCTGAATTAGGCAACAGGGCCAGGTGATGTGGAAAATCTCACTTTGCCTGCATCCCCCTTTGCTCTCACTCACCCTTTAATTTTCAGCACTTATTAATTTTTCATTTCCTGTTAACATTCCTGAGCAATACAATCTGCTGGAGCTGAGATTTGTTGGAAATTGCTCTGCTGCCTTTTCTTTCCCATTTGTATAGCCAGATGAATCAGATCCTATCAATTGATTAATCAACATGTTCACTCTCTGCCCTCCATAACTGTGAACACGAGAATGAATATTTATGAGGGTGTGTAATTAGGCACTTGATTTTGTAAATCATCTGGTGATGCTGTCAGTGAGCTTCAGTTTGCAGAGAGGCTTCAAGTCTTACGTATCTTCATGAAAGAAATTATTAATTTCCACAACAAGGAATTGGAAGAAAATATAGTTCTGTTACCACACATAATTTACAAAATTATAATTATGGGTGTTGTTTGCTACATACTTCAGTAAAGATCTTATGGAAATGGGCTGATGAGCTGAAGGAGGAGAAAAATCAGGACATGGCAGCAGCAAGATTTAGTCTGAGCTCTCTACATGAGAATGCTTCAGTTTTACATTGTCCTCCTGAATTTAGAAGTTTCTTTTTAATAAAATTAATTTTGTTTTGTTTTGTTTTTTGTTTTTGTTTTTGTTTTTGTTTAGCGTGGATTTGGCCTAAATCTTAAAATGCTTGACGAGCCTTGAGCTGTAGAAATCACTTTGATAGTACTCAGATTTTTAGTCAAAATTCATATGCATTTTTACTTTGCTGTTTTCGACAGTGACAAGAAAAATTACTCAGTTGTGATCAGAGTTGTACAGATCTTACAGGGATTCCTGATGATATAACTGGTGTTTGAGTTGTTCCCTTTAAGGTTCTAGAGCAATTCCAGGGCCATTTGTCATTGTTATTAATTTAGGATTGTTTCACCTACAACTCATTATTTGGTGAAATTACAAACAGCCTTTTCTAGGTATTAGCTTTGAAAGCTTAAGTAGCATGAAAACACTACTATTATCATTAATTAAAATAAAAGTAAGGACAATTATTAAAGATGCAGCAAATTTTAACATATCTTCCAACTTCTTTGATTATCTTCAGGTTCTACTCTGTGTTTATAAATTGCAAAAATAACCAGAAGAACAAAGCTAGTATATTTTCTACTGAGACATTTCCAAAGTTTTACACAGTTTTGTTTTTTTTTTTTCTTTTTTAGACAAAATATTAGACGTGCATTTAGAGTATTATTCAACTTTTTAAATTAAAATACACTGCATGATTTCTTTTGGATACCACCAGGTTCTTTACCCTCTCTGGTTAGTTTTCTGTGTGGATAAATTGGTTTAACACGTTGATATCTCTCTCAGGAGAGGACACAGCACTGGAATGGATGAGACTCACATCACTGCAGTGCAGAGAGCTGAAGCCAGGACAAGGAATCCCAGCAAAGCCAGGCTGAGGATTCTCCCAGGTGATGCAGCTGGCTTGGTGTCAACCTGCAGAGAAGCAGAAAGGAAATTCTGCATCAGCATCACTTGCCCAAACACAGATGAATCCTGTGCTTGACATTCCTGTGTCACTTTTAATTTGTGAAGAGCAGAAGAAAGAGCCCCACATTTGCCCTGCTGCGTTCAGAAGTCTTGTTAGTGTTCGGGAACACAGAATCACAGAATTATCCTATGCAGGTGCTTTTATTGAGAGCTCTGGGTGTCAGGGGTACACAGACCCAAACCTGACTCCGACATGGTTCCGAGCTGAACATGTTTTATATTCTATTGTTATATAACTTACATATTAATTATTAAACTTACATTGTTCTCTTGTATAAATTGATTTCATCCAAGCATGGATTTCTCGTGATCTCCCTCAAAACTCTAACATAGGTTCTCATGATTCTTTAAACAACAATTATGTCTAATCACATCTAACAATTCTATCATTTATCATCTACTGACTTCACAGGTGCAGTTTCACATGATCTACCAAATACAAGGCCTACCTTTCCCAGGGCCTACTAAGCCTAACTTTCTTTCTAGCTCCCCGAATTTTCTGTGATTTTAAAATCCTTTACTATCAGTCTGAGACCTAATATTTTTGCTTTTCTGAAAACCCTCTGCCATAGAACCAGACCCCACTGAGCAGGAACAGCTCTTGGTGCATTCAGAGGTCCAATTTCTGTAGAAAGCTGTGAGATTTGGTCCATAACCATGGGGCCTGGCTTTAAACTAAAAGGGAATAGTTTTAAATTGGATATTAGATAGAAAATTCTTCCCTTTGAAGGCGGGGAGGCCCTGGCACAGGGTGCCCAGAGATGCTCTGGCAGCCCCTGGATCCCTGGAAGTGTCCAAGGATGAGTTGGATATGGCTTGGAGCAACCTGGGATAGTGGAAGACGTCCCTGCCCATGGCAGGGGGTGGAACCAGGTTTCTTCCTGCATGAATAAAGTGTTGAGTTTGATCATTTAGATCATTTAGATGGTCTCTCTTTCACCTACAGTTTTATTTTTTGGGGGGAATAATCTTTTAAAATATAACAAGTTAAATTATTTTAGTTTTAGGGGGAAAAAAACAAAGGAAAATTTCACACAAGCAAAAAAATCTTTTCTCAGCCAAATCTGTGGAAGATTGACTCTGATCCCTGTCCAACAGGGGGGGTAAAACCTTGCATAATGCTAAAAAATGACTATTAGTCTGTACTTCATTCTCTGAAGTCAATGGTGTTACATTTTTTCCTTCAGAAACTCTTTAATAAAAATGACTGAAATAATCCCAAATGAAGATACTAATGATCAAAAACTGGTAAAGGAAGAGAGAAAGAATTTGGAGAACATGGGATTTCAGATTTTCAAGGAAAACCTGAGTACTTCTGTGAGGAAAGAAAATAAATCAATCCAAACTCAACATTATGTTAAAGAGGGGTCTAATATTAAATAAAAAAATAAAAATACTATCAGTCACTAATTTAATTGGGAGGATTTATTGAACTTCTTCTTCCCATTTAAGTGCTTTTTGAACCTTCCTGGACTATTTTCCTTAATTTATCCAGAAAAAGTGAACTTCATTGATGATATCTTGTTTCCAAAAACAGTCTATTACCCTTGTCAGCTCTTTCTGAAAGGAAATGAGTTGCATATCCATCCCATCCTTGCTCTTTCTTCTCACCTGTAAGACTCTAATTAATCTTTTCACTACCTATCTTTTTGCTTTCACTCATCTGCTCCCTCTCCATTCTGTTTTGCTCTCTTAATCCTCCTCCATTTCCACTCCTTTCTGCTTTTTTCCTTATCTGTGTTTTATACCATCTATTCTGTTTTTTCCAGCATCCAAGAGTAACCAGAAAATAACACTCCTGTCTTTCTTTAAACCATCTCTTCAAATATCTCCTCGTCTTCCATTCTCTTCCTCACTGATGCCACCAGCACCTTTTTCCCTGAACTGATTTCTGTGGTATAAATGACACTTATAGGACTCCTAGATTTTTTATTAGGGTTGAAGAAAGCCACAAGGAACCACAAAAAAGAGTGAAATATGTAATTAATCAAACAAATTAAGGAAAAATATGCTAATTAATATCTGTATGTATATATGCAGATTCTTACATTAATATTTAAATATTATATATAAATAATGATATGTTAATATTTACACATTTAAATTATATCTATACTCCCCACATTTATTTTTTTTTTAGTGAATAATTACTTACCCATCCAATGTGATCTTTCTCTATGTTCTTGAAACTGAATATACCCACTGTCTAATACATCCTCATTGTCTAATTTAATTTTTATTTGATGACATTTCATAAATGAGTAAGCAGCAATAGTCAATCTGAATCAAGAACAATTACCCTTAAGATAATTCAGAAAACTCCTGAAAATTTTTCAACTGGAAAATAAATCAGACATGAGTGCAAGAATTTTAGTGTTCACCTGTCCTGACAAAGTTGAATATAGAATCTAAATCCCCTGAAGGGTGTGAGGTCCCTAAAGAGGAGCAGGCCCAAAATTTCATTTCTAAAAGGATCCCTTCAAACCGTGAACATTTCAATGGAGTCTCAAAGCCATAAACTTGATTATTCCTTGAAAAATGCTCCAAACCACAGCAGTAAGCTGAGCTTTCACACGACCTTGCAGAAGGCTGATGAGATCTGACAAGTGCCATATTTATGGAAATGCAAAATCTTTACTGGACTGACATCCCTGTCACCCAAGACAGATCAAACACAGAAGACAGTTGGCCTCCAGCACCTAAATTGAATATTTAATAACTATTAGAAAGATCTAAGCAGGCAGGACTTGCACTGCTGACAGCTGCAGGAGTCCCACCCATTTATTATGAACTTAAGTAGTCTGGACAAGAAACCAAAAGGCTCCTAAATTTTTTTGCTTCCACAACTGAATTGGATAGTGCCCCATTTCATTTCCAGAGGCGTATGAACAGATTTGACAAACCCACTGATGAGTGTGACCTGCAATAATCATGGAAAAGGGGTCACAAAAAGTAATTGTGATGAGCTCAGGCATAATTCTGATGCCTTAGGTTTTAGCTTTCATATTATTCAGATTCTGTACTGCCTTAGTACATAACTCTGAACTTCATATGAAGTGTTAGCAAGTTCTCACAGTTTAGTCAGACAAAACAATCCTTTTCCAGCCTGGAAACCAAGGACACCATTGCAGCTTCAGTCCCAAAAGGTACAAACACCATCAAATTGAGGAGAGCAATCTGGGAGGATGGGACTTCATAACCTGAAGCTGTAATTGGACAATTAACCCCAATATGTAAATGGACCAAAACTTATAAAAGTGTGAAAACTCATGGCTCTGAGTTCATCTTGGGTGTAGCCTCAGCCAGGCTCTTGTACTGCCCAAGGTGCATCCTTTGAAGGCCTTTTAATAAATACCTCATTTATTCCTTTAACACTGTCTATGCTCTGTTCTAGGTAAACTCTCAAGGCATCCATTCCATTGTATTATATTTAGCAAAATATAAGGATTTTTTTCGTCAGACACTTATGTTTTCCTCTCGCTGTGAGAGCAGCATAGAGGGTAAGTCATTAATGCTGATGAGACCCACTGCTCCCATTACAGCCCCCAGCAGTTGGATTCTCTGGGTATAAGCTACCAGTGTCTCAGTCTTTTAACAGCTTATTGCCCACTAAACCAATTCCCTTGGTGTGCACAACAGCACACACACAGGGCAATAAACCATGTCTCGTTCTGCAGCTCTCTGTGCATTCTTGTAAATACAGAAGCATTCAGCAGAGCATCCAGCAGCAGGAATTATGTGGCTGACATTCTGCTACAGGAGGCTGTAAATCGTGTGTTTGCACAGTGATGTCAGTGAGACAAGTTGATTTAGTGCTTTGCAGCTGCTGGATATTCAGGTCTCATATCATGGGTCCCGTGTGGTATTTTCTGAGAGCCTTGTCAAAGGGAGGAAATGATGAATCTGACTCCATGTTCTTAGAAGGCTAATTTATTATTTTATGAGACTATATTATATAAAAGAATACTATACTAAACTATACTAAAGAATAGAGAAAGGATACTTACAGAAGGCTAAAAGATACTAATGAAAACTTGTGACTCCTTCCAGAGTCCTGACACAGCCTGACCGTGATTGGTCATTAAGTCAAAACAATTCACATGTTGGATAAACAGTCTCCAACCACATTCCAAAGCAGCAAAACACAGGAGAAGCAAATCAGATAATTATTGTTTTCATTTTTCTCTGAGGCTTCTCAGCTTCCCAGGAGAAAAATCCTGGGCAAAGAGATTTTTCAGAAAATATGATGGTGACGGTCCCGGTCCTGGAAGCTCCGCTAACATTGTTCATCACAGAATCATGGGGACCAATTTATGTTTTGGGGTGGAAGGGACCCTAAAGGTAATCCTGTTATCAACCCCAGCCACAGGCAGGGACACCTTCCACTAAACAGATTGTTCCAACCCCCATGCAGCCTTGCCTTGAACACTGGCAGGGATGTGGCATCCACAATTCCTTCCTAAAGAATATCCTTTTTAAAAGTGTTGGACAGTGGGTTTGAACCATTTAAATCCAGCAATAATAAGTAACCACAGGAGCTGCTTTTTCCATCTACTCATTTCTCCCTGGGCAGCCATTAATCTCCTGTCTCAAAGGAGGCACTGGCTGCTCAAGGATGAACCAGGAACAAATTAACACACACAGTCCAGCCATGCTCTCAGAATGAGCCCAGCTGGACGTGCTCCAGCACAGGAGCAAAACACCTGCTTGATTCAGGAGGTATTGGCTGAGGTGCTGTGCTGACACATTTACACTGCTGTGCTCATTCATCTGACTTGCTTTGCTGAGCTGAGTTACAGCCCTGCCCTGCCCCAGCTCTGCCTGAGCAGGATGAGAAGCGGCTCAGTGAGGAGGGGGCTTGGTGTGTCTGCAAGGATCTGCCAGCCAGGTCAGTGTGGGCATCACTGCAGCCTGATGGGCTCCAGCCTCCTTCTCCTCACTCTGCTGCTTCTCCTGGCTGCTTCTAAGATGAATTCAAGTGTGAGGAAGCTGTGTCTGATATCATACAAAGATGGTGGTATTTGTGGAAAGGATAGAGCTGGCTTTTCAAAATGTGGTGTTTTATTTGTCTGCTCCCCTGCTTGTTTTTAAAATGTTAATGGTTTTTAAATGTTGCTCGTTGAAGTGAGGAGAGGGAAGGGAGCACTGGAGAAGGGCATGAAGGTGATACTGAATTTAGATAAATAGGGAGGTTCAGGCAATATATTAGGAAAAAAAAATTCTTCACTGAAACAGTGGTTATTGGAACAGGCTGCCTGGCAAAGTGATGGAGTCATCATCCCTGGAAGTATTCAAAAAATGAGCAGATGTGGCACTTTGTGATATGGTTTAGTGGATAGCATCTCATTCAGCTGAAGGCTGGACTTGATGATCTTGGAGGCCTTTTCCAACTTTAATGACTCTATGGTTCTAAATACATTTGTCATTTGGAAATACAGGGAGGCTGTGCCTCATTTAGACAGCCTGAATGCAAGAAAGGAATAGAAAAACCATCTCACTGAGTGGGTTAAAGCAGGAGTTGGGCTTGTGCAATTCACCTTCTGGAGTGTCTCCCCTTGCTGTGGTACCCCTGAGATGTGCAGCTCAGCTCAGCACAGCGCTGCAGGCCAGGACTGGAAACAAAAATCCTGAAAATACACAGCAGCTGCCTTGTTCCCAATCTTCCTGCAGAGAGGATTTCAGGAAGCTCCAGGGAGATCAGACACCAGCTGTGCCAGCCCCTGGACCATGCCTTGTGCCCAGCATGGGGCAGGGGGGGTCTCCTGCTGCCTGCAAAGCTCATTTAACCTCTTTTCCTGCTGTATTTTCCTCCACACATGAGGGCAAACAAGGTTAATGCTCGGAGGAAATGCACACAGAGATGTTTCCAAGGGAACAGAGCAGATCCAAAGTGGGGCAAAGGAAGGTACAACAACCCTGTGCCTTATAGAGGGGAGCTCTGGAGAGGAGGCAGAGATGGGGAGAGACAGTGGAATACACAAACTGCTGAGATGCCAATGGGAAACACCCAAAAGAGAAGGTGATAGTCCCTATCTAGTTTTGACTATCACCAAAAGAGAAGGTGATAGTCCCTGTGTCTCCTTTAAGACCTGAAAAGAAGGAACATTCCGGCACTTTAAATGGATTCAGGCTTTGAACCTCATTCCTTCACTTATCTCAGCTGCCCTGGGGACTTTCAGGGTGTTTGGGAGGGACTGGTCTCCATTTCAGCCTTCTAGGAGGTACACACATAATTAAAGCAAATTTTGCTGTGTGCTGTGTCTTTGCACTGGAGAAAACTTCAGTGACTCACTTGAACAAGAGCTTGGGTGAATCTCACTGTATTTTCTAAAAGAGTTTTTGTGTGTAGAGGCACTTTAGCCATGGTTTCTTCCAGCTATGTTCAGTAAAAACTCTGCCTACGAAGCTTTTGAGAAAGCCTTTGGATACTGCACCTACCCAAATACTGATTGGATTACCTTGAGCTTTTATTTTCTTCTAAACTCTGGGAAAATCATCCAGTACATATTAATTTCATTTCCCTATGTGCCTTTTTAAAGGTTTCTAAAGACAGAGCACCAAAATTCCCCACCACATTATGGCTGGTGATCAGACCAGGAGTCTCCCATAGGTGCTGTGCTGTATCTGCCAGCTCTGGCCCCTGCCTCAGCCATCCATCACAGGGCATATCAAAGACTCTCCAACTTAGCCTATATATTTGATTCATGACCAGTTTTGTCATTAGCTGAACGTATGAATTGTTGTCAGGTTTTATTCTCATTTTGTACTCTGACAAATAAGCTTTACAGAACATTTCTCTAAAGCTTTGGTAACGTTAGCTAAATATTCAGAAAGAGTAAGGGGATACGGTGTGCAGGGGAGAATTACCATCTTAATGAGGTTTGTCTCATTAAAGAGTTTCACTCAATTAGTTTCACAGATTTTGCTTCAAGAATAGGAGCACAGAGCTCTACATATCTGTAGCTAATTTTTGCTTATTTAAAACTAAGAGAACAACCTGCCAAAAATTATTTAAGTGGAAGGATGGTAATGAATATGGTCTTGGATCTTTCAAAAATGTATGGTTTTGAATCAGGAAATTAGATGAAAATAAATTGTCGATTTTTACTTAAATAAGAAATGTGTTGGCAATTTCCCCAAGCAAAATGTGATCACTTCAGCATAAAACTCTATTTGTCATACAAAGACCTTTGGTGTTCAGACAGTTCAGATTTGCATTATTTCCCAAAAACTCTGCATGCACATTGTGCTCTCTGACCTATGATTAAAGATTGTCAAAGGTCCTAGGCTGCAGTGCTGTCATCTGCTGATAATGTGAAAGTGTCACCTGCACACAGAGTGACATTTTATCTGGCTGAACAGGGCTGCTTTTCCTAATCTGTCACTTCTGGTTGTGTGGGTTTTGTCAGATTTCCCCCTGAATTGTGCTCTACTCTGCACCCCTTGGATGGCACAATACCCACAAGAGCTCAGCCAAGCTGCATTAAGGATCAGCTGAGAAGAAAAAACATCTTCAACATCATCCAGCAGTGCCTGGTTAGGGACAGGATGCCAAAACAAGGGAAGAATACAGAGCTGCTCATACTCTGGCAGTCTGAGATTTAGGGATTTCAAAAGCTGAGGAAGCACCATGCTAGAAGAGCAAGGAGACTTTATCCACATGTGTGGTATTTACAGGGGTCCCCAGTTCGAGGTGAGACATGAGTGAATCTGACTCCACGTTCTTAGAAGGCTAATTTATTATTTTAAGGCATTATATTATGTAAAAGAAAAAAAATGCTACAGTAAAACTATACTAAAGAAAACAGAAAGGATACAGACAGAAGGCTACAAAGAATGATCATGAAAAACTCGTGACTGACTCCTCAGGGTCCAACACAGCTGGCTGTGATTTGTCATTAAGTCAAAACAATTCACATAAAACCAATCAAACACTCACCTGTTGTTAAACAATGTCCAGACCACATTCCAAAGCAGCAAACACAGGAGAAGCCATCAGATAATATTGTTTTCATTTCTCTCTGAGGCTTCTCAGCTTCCCAGGAGAAGAAATCCTGGTGAAGGGATTTTTCCAGAAAATATGACAGTGACACACATGCTGTTAATTTTTTAACCCATGTGCAATGTTTGCAACTAAATGAACTTCACTGAGGGGCTTCCTCAAATGCAAAAAGAGATGAGGCTGATGTGCTGTGCACAACACAGTGAGGGAATGTGATCCACTGCAGCAGCAAAAACTGAGATATATTGGAGTAGTTCACCCAGAAAAGGTGAAACTGAGGTGCTCTGTGCCCTGGGTAGTCAAGAGAGCTCTTCTGTATCTGATATATGAACAAACCAGTCTCCAGCTTGTGCCCCAGGTCACCCTGCAGTGTGCAATGCTCTAAAAATTCAGAGGGTCTGATTCACCTCACCAGGCTCAACATCTGTTCTGCAGCTGCCTCTGAGGGAGCTGGGCACCTGCCTGGAGAATAAGGAGCACTTTTAGGAAATGGCACAGCTGACCTGCTTTGGCATGGGATGAATCACCTCCAAAACCCTTTGGTAGGCTGGTGTTCAGAGGGTGAGCCCTGTTTGCTCAGGTGCAATCCCACCCTGTTCCCATGGCATACATAACTCAGTTTACTGCTGAAGCACAAGGGAAGGACAGGAAATCAGCTTTATTCCTGACCCGGGAACCAGCAGCATCAACAGAAGCTCTGCCACTGATTGCAGGCCTGACCTGAGGCTGCTGCCTCTGTGGCTCTCTGAAGAACTTTGCCCACAACAGTTTTCAGTACTTTATACTTCTATGGAAAAATTCCCTTCTCCCTCCCCAAGACATCCTGAGACACTGGTATACTCCAGATTTTATATTAGTCTTCATTTTGAGGACTATGGATTTCTGAGGCTTTAATGGTTGGTTTAGGTATTTTTCAGTATCAACAGCTCTCAGCAAAATGCCTTGCCTTTAAATCTCTTGGGGTTGCTGGGGTTTTTTTTCTTGAAAGCAATATTTGAAGGAGAGAAACCAATAGTGGTTTTTTTTCTTTTTTTTTGCTTCCATTTGCTCAGTTTTAAAATGAATCTTTTTGAAATAGTTTTAGAATGAAAGAACCATAGAGTGGTTTGGGTTGGAAGGGACCCCACAAACAACCTTGTTCTACCCCCTGCCCTGTGCAGGGACAACTTCCACTATCCCAGGTTGCTCCAAGCCCCATCCAACTCATCCTTGGACACTTCCAGGGATCCAGGGGCAGCCACAGCTTCTCTGGGCACCCTGTGCCAGGGTCTCCCACCCTCACAGGAAAGAATTTCTTTCCAATATCTGTCTTAAGCCTACCCTCTGTCTGCTTGAAGTCATTCTCCCTTATCCTATGTCTACACTCCTTTTATAGATAAAGAAATCAGATTTTTTTTAAAACAGAAAGAAAAAAAAGCACTAAACAAAAAAAAAACCAAACAAAAAAGTTTGCTTAGGTACAATTTTTGCATTTTTGATGCACCAAAACCAAACATAAACTAACAAAATAATAGCTTTTTCAAAAAGATAACATATTTTATATTCTTTAATGGAAAAACAGCTTGCTTGTTGCATTGCAATTTTAACTCCACCATGATTTTCAATAAAAAGCAGTGTTGATACAGAAAGTTCAACTATTTTTAGTGGAACAGTTCACAGTCTCTCCTGTGCATCACAAAAAATATTGTGTAGTTTGGCTTTAGTCATATTTTAAAATATGCATATTTGAATTTCTGGGGTGAAGACAAGGTGCTGCTTTTCATATTCAAGATATTCAAGCTAAAGTTTTAAAAACACACACAGCTTCTCAGTCAAACACAAAGATAATCCCCAAAGAGAATTTTTTATTTGTACTTTTATTGCATGAAAAGGAGGAAGACACAGTGGGGGAAAGCAAAGGAGAAATAACCATTGCAACGAAAGCAGAAGGTATCAGTAAATGAGGTAGGAAAAAATAGCCCATAATCCCCATTATTATCTACAGATTGTAAAGACCAACAGATGACATCCATGTTTAAAAAAAACCCTCTACAAACAGCAGGGGACTTGTGAATAAGCCAAATCATCAAATTGCACTTGCAGGTCTGTGGGGTTGCCTGTGAGCAGGAGTCAGTTCATTAACCCAAACGACCCACAGTGCTGCAAAATCAGATTATTGTTGGCTCTGCCATTCATCAGCTCCTCTCTGCCTTGAACTCCTGCTCCTACATAGGAAATAATTGCAGATTTACTGAGAATAAAGGGATCTGGGGGGCCTCTTGCCCTTTCTGATAACATCAGCATGGCCCAGCTCCCCTCACACAGGGAGAGCTCACCGAGAGCTCCCATCTGCTTCTCTTCTGGCCAATTTAATTACTCAGAGCCCACCCGTGTTCTGCCAAGGACCTGACTCCTCATAAAACATTTCTGGGAAGTGAAGAACATTTTTCCTCTGGAAAAATAACTCACAAATGGATCTCACAGACACCATCCCAGTGACTGAATGAGCAGAAAGGCCCTGAGCTGGCAGAAGATGTTTTTGGGATGGAAATGAAGAGCAGGTTCCTAAGAATGAGGGCTTGGGATAGCATCCCAGAAATGTGCATGTGGATCAAAGAGTCAAGAAAGAGGCCAATTTTAAGATTAATCTTTGACTGTTGCTGCTGGTGATACCTCAGGGTTTGACACTGTGATCATGAAAATCCCTTTGAATCTCTTGCTTTATGTTTCTATTTTTTCTGCTTTAAAGCCTTTCCTCCAGTGTCACTGAGAAAGCAGAGTGAGGCAGAATGAGTAAAATTATAATATTCTAATATTATAATATATAATACATAATTCTGTATTATATAATATATATAATATATATAATATAGATAATATTCTAATATTATAATATATAATACATAATTCTGTATTATATAATATATATAATATATATAATATAGATAATATAGATAATATATAATTTATATAATATATATTATATATTTTATATATAATATATATTATATATATTATATATAATATAATATATATGATATATATATGATATATATAATATATTATCTGTATTATATAATATATGTAATATATATAATATATTATATATTATATATATATAATATATAATATTATATATATTAAATATTATATAATATTATAGTATATCATATATTACCTTCTCTCCTCACCACCTCACAGAAATTGTCATAATTTTCCAGCGTGATTTTAAAACTTTAAAAAAGCAAATTAAATAAAGCTGAATTTTTTATCAGTTCTTCTTTCTTTCCTTTTTCAATTTATTTCTTTGCTGCTTACTTACTTGTTTTGATCAACTACAAAAAAAAAAAAAAACAGATGCACTGGCAGACTGTAAAACACTGATCTGGTAGCCGATTAACAGGACTTATACTGCCATCTTACTGGGCAGGGCAATGATGCAATCTTTCTCTTTTATTAACAGTAAAATAGATATATTGCTCCTGAGAGCCTGGAACAACATGCATAAGCATGGAGTGAGCCCAGCAAAGCCAGGAACTCTGTCACTCCAGGGTAACACATGATCTGAAGTCTAATTTATGTCAGAAACTCAGAAAATAAGAAGAGTGGCAATAATATCGGGCTGAGCTCTGTAGGTATTCCTTAACATCTGGCATGCTTTTTCCAAAATCCTCTGTTCACCCTCTGTGAATCCTGAGTAAATGCTGAGTTTTGGGGGTTCCAGTCTCTCCTGGCCTGAACCCAGAGAGGGAACTTGATTCAGCATGGCTTGGCAGTGCATCCCCCAAATTCACCTTGCTGTCCTGGATGGAGCAAAATTTCAATGCACACAAGCCAGGTCCTTAAGCAGGTTCATCTTTGGAATGAAAAAATTCCCAAAATTCTGAACAAAAGGGGTTGAAATTTAGGCAGTTTTTTGAGGCAGCTACGCTGACTCTGCACTGTGAATCCTGAGGAGCACCCACAAGGTTCCTTTCAGTGCTAGGCACAACCAGTGCTAGGCACAACCTCAGCTGAGAATTGTGGAATAGCCACCACAGGAATCAACCTCTTAAAACATGACAGACATTCCTGTGATTGTTTGAATATAGCCTTCATTATGTTTCCTCAGTAAACCTGAAAACAAAATGTTGTAGATAGAACACCAGGGCAGAATGTGTGGTTTTGACATTTAACAGGCTTGGAAATTTGATTTGCAAATTGTTGTTGTGTGTGTGTGTGTGTCTTGGTTTGAAAAGACAGGTGTCTGCTAAGGAAGGCAGGAACCTCCTTGAAATGGAAAATGCAAACCCCCTCTCTCCAAATTATGATAATTTTGAAATTAAGGGGTTCTCAGGCAAAAATATGGGAGTAGGAATAACAGTTATTTATTAGGGGAAAAATAAAAATAAAATAAACAATGCAGTAATACAAAACAACACTGCAGAGTCAGAGCAGACCCTGTCCCCCTGTGTGTCAGGGGGTGGCACAGCCCCATCCCATGGGGGCTCAGCCCTCCTGCAGTGCCAGCTGTGGTTCTGCTGGGGCAGGGATCCTGCACAAGGGGGGAGTTTTCCTCTGCAGCTCCAGGGCTGCTGGAGATGGGCCTGGGCTCCCTCTGGCAATGCAGGGCAGCAGAAAGCTGCTCCTCTGGCAATGCACTGGGCAAAGGCTGCTGTGCTGTCCCAAACCTCAGATTGGATCCAGGTAGGAATGTTTGGCTCCTCCCCTGGGCAGAGCATCTCCCCATGGGATGATGGAATTGGGTCAGCCATGCAGGGACACTCACTGGCCATGGACAGAAGATAATTAATAATTAATGGCCCATGAACAGCAGAGATCTCCTGGAGGGAGGATTGGCTGTGGAAGAGATAAAGAAAACTGCCCAATGAACAGGAGAGAACTGCCCCACCTCTGACAGATGGCAATAGAATACACATCCCCCAGTCACACCTTGCATTTGCAACCCAAGGCAGTGTGGTAAAGCAGAGTTTCTAAAAAAAAAATATCAGAAACTGGGCAGGTTTGTCATGCTTCATCCTAAAAGGGGCACCAGGAATGCTGGTACATCATACTCTACCACAGGGCATGTCCTGATGAAAAATCAGTTTGTGTTTCCAGGCCAAAGCTGTTATACCAGCCCACCTGAACCTCTGGCCTGGCAATCTCTGTCTCTCAAGGAGTCATTTAGTCATTTTTTTATGAGCTTCATGGGTGTTCAGGCAACGATTGTCAGCTTCAAAATCCCCACCCTGCATCTATTCTTACTAGTCACATCTCTTGAATTTGATAATGTTTTTGTAGCTGTGTCACTGTAAATTTTTTTCGCCAGCAAGTCAGTGCTCAGTCATGCATTAATGTCTTATACATTACAATGTTTATTCAATAGCTTGAATTACATCCCCTCTATGTCTCCAGAAATGTATTTTTTCTGGAAAATCACTGTCTTGTGAGGAGAAATCAAAATATGAGTGCTGCATGAATTTTATTATAATTATTTAAAGCACAAAACGTGATCTTAGAAACTTTGACTTGGTTTTCCTTGTGAAAGCAAAACAAGTAACTCGAAAAAGCAATCCAGAAAAATTATCTGTGCATCCATTTGAAGCTGAAAAACCAATTTGGTCCTCAAATGTAGAGTTCTACTCCTGCAGGGAGGATGGGGCTGGTATGCAGAGCAGCAGGGCTGCTCCTGGCTCTGGCTGCATCAATGTCTGTGTGGAGGCACACAGCCCCTGATGTCCCTGTGCTGGGGAAACCTGCCATGCAGGGAGAGGGAATGGCAGCTCAGAGCAGGCTCTCAGCAGGATCTCTGCTTCAGAGGGAGCACATGGCACAGAGAGAGGCTGGAAACACATGAGCTGCCTTTGGTGCTGCTACAGGACATTTACAACAGAGGCAGCACATGGGATAATCTCTCTGCACATTAATTTTCATTTCTTCTCCTGGCCTTAGCCAGGAGATTGTTTTCTAGTTGTTTATTTTAGCTGAACTCATCTGCAAAGGCCCATTTCCATTGTATTTCCATTAGACACAGATGCTATCACTATATGCCAGTGCATATTACCAAGCAATTAATCTGCAGAGTTATTATTGCCTGTTTTATTGAAAGCAAATATTCTTGAGTTCAGAAAACTATGTAAAGGCTTGGAGCAGCTTAGCTAAATTCCATGCTAAAGGCACAATCCTCTTTGGAAAGGAATTCTCTCTAAAACTACAAGCCTATGCTGCTATCTTGTGTGATTTCACCCCAAAATAAAGCATCACCTCCCACAGTTTGTGTCTTTGCAAGCTACTCTGACATTATCACTCAGAACTCTCACTCCTTTGCTGTTAAACTGAAAAGTTCTTTTTTGTGACATACACACAGGCCAGAGGTGACACAATTAAATAAATTTGTCATAAAAAATTAAGATCAGTAAGAATTTAATGGCAGATAAATTAGGATTGGCAGCCTTTTTCCTAGGGAGCAAAATATAAACTCCCTAAATTCAGTGAAGAGCGTTCTCCCCTGAGCCTTTGATCTGCAATCTTCAATCAATATTTCCTTCTTTAAAGACAGCCAGTCCAGAGTTACAATATTTGTAAATATTGTTCTCACTTGGTGGGGTGGCCAGAGGAAATCTGAGGGTGTGAAATGAGGCAAAGCCGTAATCAGCTCTTAGAAACATTACCAAAACCAGGATTTTCCAAGAACAAAATCATCATCCAGTGCTGTTATCTTCCAGGGGAGTTTAAAGGAGGCAGCCTGAGCTCCAGCCAGGTGGCAGCTGCAGGACCAAGGAAGGTCTCCTCCAAGGTTTCCCACCCCAGGACAGGACCACTCAGACAGGGTTTATTTTCTCTCACTGGAGAAGGGCTCCAGCTTGTCCAGCAGATTTCTAGTACATCTTCCAAAGCTGGAATTGCTGGAATTGCTTTTCCTGGGCTTCTGCAGCTTCTGACCTTTTAATTCTGCCTCTAATGGCTTCATCCTCCAGCCATGAGGAGAGCAAAAGCATTTACATCTCCTGCCATCTACCTTAACATCTTCTCCCAAATCTCTGTTCTCCCTTCACCCCTGTGGCACCCAAAGGTGGCAACTCAGGAAATAATTAATTTCCTCATTTCCTGGACCTGCTGTCCTGTCCCATGGAAAGTTGTCCCCTCCTCAGCTCCTCTACCTGCCCCTCCTGGATTGCAACAACATAATCATATTAAAATATCCCCAGATTGCTTCCAGACGCCACTCAGCTTCTCAGTCTACCTCCTGCTCCTCTCTTCCCAAAGTCCATCAGATGTTCTCATCTCCCTTCCCACCCATAGCACTGAATCCAAAAAGCAAATATCAGGAAATCTCTCTCTTAAGGAAAAAAAGAAAGAAAAAAAAAAGAAGTCCAGTCTTGAGGTCTCTCAGGATTCCCCTCAAAGACAACAGGATTGAAACAACTTGACTTTGAACTCTGAACAACCTGGGCCTTTTATTATTTTTAGTACTACTCATGTATTTCCTTGTCATTGCTATTAATTATGCACACTGAGAGCACACTGAGTGTCTCACTGCACTGCAAGCACACGGGGTGAGCCAGAACATGTCCCTCTGTGCTTGTAGTGTGGCTTCTGAGGAAGGCTAGCTTTCATTTGTCAGTTCAAACACGTTGATATTCAGACACTGCCATGGACATTATTTGTCTCTCTAGCTGATACCTGTTCCTGAACCAGCAGCAGAAAAGACAAGCTATAAAAAACATATCAAAAATGTCACCCTTTTTATTATGCCAGACCCTGTGTCACCATTCTGTTATACAAGAAATGTTTCACTAGAGGAACATGCATTTTTTTCATCTTTAATTAAAACAGTATGGCCACAGGATGTACTAGTACTGCACTATCACCAAACAGCAGACTGTGTTTGGAAAAGGTTTCTGAGGAAAACAGTATTATCAAGAAGCTAAATAGAATACAATAGGTCAAATGAAGCAAATGGGCAACTAGGCTAAAATAAGCCAATTAAATACACTGCTGTGAGGGCTGTGTTGGTCAATTGTTGCTGTGTTTGAAGATCTAGCCTAGATCAGGCTGTGGGTTGTCCCTGTCCCTGCACACCACCAATGTCCTGGCCTGAGTGGCAGGACTCTTCCAAATGAAGTGAGAAGCACATTCCATAAATTGTGGCTTTGGCAATAGCTGACAGAAAGGGCATTGGAGTGCTCTATCTGTCCACTGGTGCCAAGGAAGAAAACTTTATTTCTGGTACTGAAAAGGCTGAAGAGCACAAGCAGTGACACAGGCCTTGATGGAGTGAGAGGGTCTCTGGTGTCGAGATGACCCCGAGGTGTTGGAAAGTCTCTTTTGCCCAGCCCTGACACTGAAGAAGAAGACAGGATTCCTTGGCTCTGGTTCTCAAGGTTGTTTATTTTCTGTTATCTATAAAATTCTTTCTCCAACCTGCTGAGATCTGTCCAGCAGGTCAGGTTGAGGCACACTGACCGCCCTCAGCGTGGTGTTATCTTTTTATACTAAAAGTTACATGTACTTTATTTACAATAACTTTCCAATACCTATCACCTATGTTAGACAGTCTGTCTCTCTCCTAAACCAATCCAAAAGTGCCCCCATCACAGCAGAAGATGGAGGCTAAGAAGAAGCAGGAGGAAGACAGAACAAGCCCAGATTCCTCCATCTTGCCTCTTGAACCCCCATTCTAAAAACCCCACAATTCTACGTTTTCACCCTGTGATAAATTCACTAACATTCTACTCAAACCCTTTTGGCTTGTACATCTTCACACAAAGTTGGTAGTTTTTTCCAAGGGCTACAATCAAAGGCACAGGTGTTTTTGACTCCATGCAAGGGTCTCCGAGCCCCCTGTCAGGCTCTCGAGTCCTCCAGGGCAGCCAGAGGAATTTCCTGGATTCCAACAATGGAGAAGTGAAATAAACCAGGACATGGAGTAAAGGAAGGGTTCAGTGCATGCCTGGTGCCATTTTAGATACCTTGGAGTGGCTTACCTGGCCTTGGATGCCTCTTCAGACATTCCTGCCAGCATGAGGATATCTCTGGTAGCTTGGAGCACCTGGACAGGCACTAACTTCACGTGTTAAAGCAAATCAAGCCCACTCTGAGCCTCCAGCTTCCCAGCCACTCTTAAAATGGTCTAAAGGGCATTGCTGTTTATCTCACAGAGCACATTCAGTTATAAATCACATGTGCAAATGGACTGGAGGGTCCACACAGCCCAAAGGCCCTGGGTGCGCCCCAGTACCAGCCACTCAAACTCAGGCTGAGCCAAGGCTCACTCATCACCCTTGCACTAAAAAAGAAAAAGGAGTACAGCTGCCCTTAGTGCAAATAATCCCTCAGAACACACCACAGAGCCACCAGCTCACAGGCTGCGGAGCAGAGACCCCAAGGGAAAGACCTGGCAAAGTGTCACAAGACAAAATCCAGGAAATGGAGCCTTCCCAGCCAAACATCCTAATCCAGGGCTCAGGGCTTGACACAAATGAGAAAGTAACAGAGAAGCAAGGACACATGGGAACCACTGCAAGTGCTTTATAGATGAAGGATATCTGCACTAATGATAGCTGGAGACTTTGTAAAAAAGCAGGCCTACACCAGAACATTAATGATACAAGAGTCTATCTGAAGAAATCTTCCCAAACAAGAAGCTGGGGAATTAGATTTGAAAAGGGAACTCATTAAGAGAAACTTCCCTTATAAAATAAAGTAAAAATAGTTGCAGGCTTTCTTTAGAACTTGGCACTCCTCTGTGTTATAGGCACTGAGGAGGTGATTTTTCAGACTGACTGTAGACTTTTGCAATGTAGATTTGTTCACTTGGGTGAGTCCCCATAGGTTCCCACAAACTCACCAGAGACAAATGAGCACTTCATCTCACTTTAAAGCACATTGCAAAATACAGCAAATTAATTGTGCCCTAAAAATGTCTCCTTTTCTTCCCATGAGCTGTGAAGAGATCCTTGGCTTATTAGCTGAGATGTGAGATGATCAGCACACGTCCACACTGTGAATATCTAATGTTTATGTAATGTAAATGTTACATGAAGTGTTTGGTTCTATCAGCTGTCTGTGGCACTGTTTTACACTACAGAATCAATGCTTTATGTTCCAGGAGTGCACTTGGCTTTGGAGATTCTCTGCAGAAGTGGGCAGCAATAATTTCTTCAGTTCACATATAGTTTGAGATGTGAAAACTTTTTTTCCCTTGTGTACTGAGACAAAATGAGAGGATTTTCAAGTTTTTCCTAAGCCTCAAGGAAAATCAATGTGAAGTAGCCTGTGGCATGCTCTTTCAGGAACTTAAAAATTGTGGTGATCTTATATTTAAATTTCATTTTCACCCCATTTGTCCTAAAGGGATACTGCCTGCTTAGCTGGGGATGGGCATCTTAGCCTTCAAGGAGTTTATAATTCATTAGGACAGGGATTTTTTACATGGATTTCTCTTATCTCAGAGGAATTGTCTGTTTTCCTATTACTGTGTGTCCCACTGATACAGGTAAGACATTCCAGTGTAGGTAAATTGTCATTTACATGGGAATAATCTCACTGGACATATAATAGGGTGTGGTCTTGTCTATTGATGCTGAAGGAGCAAAACTCCCTTGCTTCACCTGATGTCTAAATTGTTAAACCAAAGCACCTCATCCTTGTAAATGAAATAATGTCAAAAAATCCCAACCAGCTTTTAACTAAAAACCAAACAAACCCCAAAACAAAAGAGAAGGAAAAAAAACCCCAAAAACCACCAGAGACACAAGTGCACAAACTGAGGAATTTAGAATGTAAAAAATGTGATTGGTTTGTCATCTCCTTCAGCCTCCTCTTCTCTTTTCTTGGGACATTATATGCAGATCATTCTTCTCAATGAGATGCTGTCACTAAAGCAAACCCTCCAATTATTATGTTTCAGTCATTTATTGCAGAAGAAGGAGAAAAAAGCAATATTCAGCCTTCAGCAAATCTTCTGGAACATATTTAATAACTGCTGATTAAATAGAAATGGAGACTATCAAAGAAAGACTTTTAGAAGCTACAAATCTTTCAAAAAGACATTAAATTGCTGCTCCCTTTCAATCTGCAGAAGCAGTTTTGATTCCTCTACAACCCAAAGAATCATCTGGCTCTGAACTGCCAGGTCTATGTCCTGTCACAGCTGGTCCTCAAAGCAATTTTTCCTTAAGTGACAAATTTTCTAAGCTCATGCTGGTGTGTTGCACAGCCCTGACTTTAAAGAGCTGCTTTTCCTAATCAAGCCCTTAAATCCTCACCCCGAGGAAAGATGAGATCAGCAACAGTTGGCCTTGTCCTAATATCTCCAAATACCATTTTCCTTGTCCAGGAAGACTTGAAGAGAAATTTGAGTTTTGTCCAGCTCCTTACTCCCATGTTCTCATTGCCCATCACTAACACAACTTAGCAGCATCTGATGGGATCAAGCCACGTGCCTTGAAGCTGACTTCTTTTAGGATATAATTATAAAGCTCTAAAATTTAGGAATTTTTCACAAAACAGATTATTCAATATTATTTGATTACTGTTAAAAAAGTAAATTTCCCTCTCAGGTTCTTCCCCCTCAACTTATTTTAGATTATTAATTCAAAACTAGGAATATTTAAGGTGTGTCCTCAAGCCACCGCAATTTCTTTATTATCTTTTATTTTTAACAGAGAACAAATAAATCTCATGTTTTAGAGAAAAAATGAAGCAAGAACCTGTTTTGTCAGCTTTACATGGGAATTATTCAGGGAAGACAAGAAAATTAGAAGAAAGTGGAGTCACCACAGGTCTCAGGGCAAGGAGAGGAAGGAAAATTGCCAGTGAGAAAAAGTCATTGTCTTTGAACTTTGTCAGTTCAAAGAATGAAGAATGAATGACATTTCTTTAGGTTTTTCCTGGGAGGGATCCAAGAGGTTCCATGACAAACTGCATCCTCTATTTCTCCAGTCTGTTAGACAGTAGACTGTTGCCTTTCCAGCAATTTGTGAAACATTTTGAGCTCCATCTCTCTCAGTAGGGTTTAAGAAGATGTCCTGTGGGTATCATGCAACTGGGGGCAAGAGGAAATTCTGGAATCAGGGCAGAGGAAAATCAAGCTGAGGGGGAGGCTGAGATAATGTCTACAACAGGACCAGACATGCTGTGAGGTCCACTAATTTCTCCCACTTTTTTGAATAGAAGTTTCACACATTTTGAAAAGACTTGGTTACAAATCCCATCTGTTCTCTCCCACCTTTATCCTCTCCCAGTCACACGTATCCCACATCACATCTGACCTCAGTCAATTAAAAAAAAAAACATTAAAATCAGCAATTAAACCATCTGCCTCATCTGAGATGCCTCCTGAAGAATGGATTAAATCATGTCCCTGGATACCTCTGTTCCTCTCCATTTCTGGAGCACTACCAGCAGAACATGGAGCCAAAGCCACGGAGAAGGAGCGCTTTGAATATCAAGTGCAGACTGCTCCTGACAGATTGTTGTAGTAGACCTTGAGTAGCCCTTACAATGCTTTCTTCATTCCTCTTTCTCAGCTGGGGTTAAAAATACCCACAACAAAACCAAAAACTATGAAAATTAAAGGTTGTAGGCAAGAGGCGTTAGAAGCAAAGACATTTATACCTCCACAGTTAAAAAATAATCAGATGACATGATAATGCTGGCTACAAAAACCTCAGAAGACAAAGATCTGGTGAGAAATTCTGCCCAGCTGTTTGCTTTGTTTATAAACAATGAGCCTCCTTTCATCTGGAGCCAAGTGCATGCTCTGGTTTCATTCTGCAGGGGCAGAGAAACCTTCACATAATCACAGTTTAATCTCTAAAGCTCAGAGAAGATGCATCCCATACAGACTGGCCTAGTAGCTTTTATACTGGCTTCTATCTTCTTAAAACTTTTTGAAACTCAGTATTCTTTCTTCTGCATTTTATAAATCAAACTGCATATATATATATATATATATAGGTAAATGTATGTATGTATATATATATAGTATATATATATATATATATATATATATTTGAACTATTTTGTCATATTTCCCCATAATTGAGTTAAACTCCTCAAAAAAGAGCTTTTTCTGCTTATCTTTCTTGCCTTCTGCTGATGGCTCCCAGAATTATCCCAGTTTCCAGGTCCTGGCTGAGGGCCAGCACCATGAATAATGACTCAGCAACTGGTGCATGCCCCCTGACATTACAGATGGCTGGGTTTACTCAGAGGTATTCCAACATATTCTGCAAGGATAATTCCAGATCAAAGGAGGTTCAAGGTATTAATAGCAGCTAAATATACTTAGAAATCACTTGAATGTGTTTTCCTGTGTTTTTCACATCTGAGTGGATTTGTTTGGGAATAGCAATCTGAACATGGCAGGGCAATACCAAGGATGAACAGGGTTTCAAATTATTTTCTTTTCTATGATTACTGCCTTGAATGACTTTTACCTGTTGGCAGAGGGAAGACATTATCCTTAAGAATATTTTTAGTGTGGTTCCTTGTCTTTCTTCTAGGACTTCTGAGCCTTTTTGTAGTGTGTGCCAAGAAAAACAGGTAAAGAAAGAGTCTATTTCATTAAGCAGCTGTAGAATTACAATTTGGAAACAAAGAGGAGAGAATAAAAAATGAGGAGGCAACTAATACCAAGAATCAGAGTGCATTTTGAAAGGATGGAACAGCCTTAACATAGAGCATAGCTGATACATGTCAAAGTTTAAAATAATTTTCCAGACTTTATGTCACTAGACTAGCAAAAGTTCCAAAAATTTATTTAGTGCAAAGTCCACTAACTAAGCAAGGAAAAGCTGCTGCTCTGAGCACCTGGACAAGAGGAAAATGTAAATCAAAATTGATTTTTGTTCTAATGCTGGTGCAGTGGCATAATAATGAACAAGACTATGGAGATTGGAGTATCCTCCCAAGAATTTCAAGTGCTGGGATGGAAAAGGTCTGAATTAATTCTGGGCCAAAAAGGGCTATTCATCATGGCAAAAGAACATTCCTTTGAAGTATGGAAATACAGAGGACATTTATCAATAAGGAGAAGCAAAGACTAAAAGACCAAACTCTTTGCCTCCTGTTCCTCTTCCAAGGCAAAAGGAAAAAGTCAGGAGATGCAAAATCCTGAGCCACTTCCAATGGAATGTGACCCCTTAGAAGTGAGGTTACACCTGAACAAGGTATCTGTCATCTATATTAATGTGTGCTCATCACATAAATACCAGCTTTTTATCCAGATAGGAATTTAACCCAGGGTAGCTTTGAAGCTATGAACATGCCTGAATTACAGTTTCACTGAAGGAGGGATAATATGGAAATTATAATCTGATTATCAGATCTGACTGGTGTCCAACTGCAGCTTCTGGGGACTCAGTGAAGATCAGGATACTTCTGCTCTGGGAAGTGCACAAACACATCCTAACAAATGACAAACAAATAATACAAGGGGATGATTCCAGTCACAGATTAAACACCTGAATGTGATGTAAAATAAAACCTGGTTCAGGACTTTGAAATAAACCCTATGATTACCTCAATTAAGTGATTTGGAGGAACCACTCAGCCAATTCAGTAAACTAGGCAAAATATTTGTGGAAACCTATCAATTGGGTTTGACTTTTTCCATTATTGTTTCTTCCATTTCTGAAGTGAAGGAGAGAGGGAGAAGAACATCCTTTGAGCTACAGAAATTTTGGAAAGAGACTGTGGGTGGAGAGATCACTGTCCTTTGAGAACAGCACAGTTTTAATTTCAGTTTCAGTCCTGAGAGAAGCAGGAGGTACCACCTTTCCCTCTCTTTCTCCTCTCTCCTCGTGCTTATTTTTCAAGTGCCAATGAGGAAAACTTCTGTGAGTGAAGGGATGCAGTGACTCATGCATCAGTTGAGTGCACAGCAGCAATGTCAGAGCTACTGTGCACTTAACGTGGCTCCAGGGCAGGATGACACAAATTCATTTCCCAGTGGAAAGCTAAAGTAAATTCTAATTCACCAGATAAGAGCAAACACAGCTCAAATGCCCATGTGCTTCACCTCTGTGCACACAGGGGGGATTATTTCATTTTAGAGTCACAGAATGGTTTGAGCTGGAAGGGAATTTAAAGATCATCCAGTTCCAGCCCCCTGCCATGGGCAGAGACACCTTCCACTAGCCCAGGCTGCTCCAAGCCCTGTCCAACCTGGCCTTGGACACTTCCAGGGATGGAGCAGCCGCAGCTTCTCCGGGCACCCTGTGCCAGGGCCTGCCCACCCTCACAGAGAAGAATCTTTTCCTAATATCTAACATAAATCTCTCCTCTTTTAGTTCAAACTGCTCCCCCTTGTCCGCTCAGGCATTGCTTGTGTCACTGGCTGTGGGAGATGAGGGCTGGAGAGCTGCTGGGGGCTTCCCCTGTGATGGGAAAGGGCTGCAAGCTGGGAAGGGCAGGGAAGGGGGGTCCGAGTGCCAGAGGTGGAAGTGGCAGCTTCTGCAGGTGGGTTCCTTTATCCTGTGAGCTTTGCTGCTGACAGCTGAGACAGGAAACCAGTGAAACAAAAAAACTCTGCCCAGACACACACACACACAGCTTCAGCATGTGCCTGCAGCTTGCCTTGCTTCTACCCACACAATGCGATTTTTCTTAGGGCTGAAACCTGTTCCCATGTAGACCCAAAATGTGGCATTGCAGACAATTTAATCTGCAGAAAGTGCTGATTCCTGCACACCCACAGTGCTGGAATTTTCCCATTTCCATGCTTCAGGAATTTAACAGGTCAGGAACTAGACAAACATAACAAAGTTATTCCCAGTGAGCAAACACCTAAAAAAAAACATCCAGAAGAAATAACAAAAAGGAGATCAGCATATAAATACTCCAGCTCAGACACTTGTAGAGAGCTGATACAGTTTTTAAAATACAGTGTTTTTATTTTTAAACTACAGCATTTTTCTAGGTATTTTTTTCTTTCTTTCCTGACTACAGGTTGACAAAACTCACAGGGGTCCAGGCTGCAGGACACAAAGCTGTGAAGAGGCCTCACTGCTCTCCTGAAGGAGCATGGTCTGAAAAAGCTGAAAGTATCATCTCTGTCTCTGAGGAAGGTGTTGCTGGATGCAGGACAGAGATAATCTCAGCAGAAAATGGGAAACCACTGTCCTGTGACAGGAAGGATTTCTCAGACTGTGTTATTCTGGACTATTCCTGTTCCTCAGTACATACATGCTATTCCCAAGTCTCTTCAGAGTAGGTAAAGGGGTGAAAATTCCTTTCAAAGATATAATAAGCAGTCTCTTTTCCCTAATATCCTTTCTCTGGAAAGATATTGCCACTATGACATAAAAATTCAACCCTTCCTTGCAAGATCTTAATGCATCTTTTTAATGACCTCATTAACCAAATTGAGGAGGGATGGGAGGGCTTGGTGGGTGTGTTCCTTCAAGTTCCCTTCAACTCCTGATGATCAGAAGGAAATTTGCAGCTGGAATTAGAAGGAGATTGCTGTGCCCACGTGGAGCAGAGCAATCAGCCACGTGTTCTGCCGTCCCTCCCTCTGCTTTTGACACTCACAAATGTCAAGCTATTATTATTTTTCCATGGCTCAGGAGGAATGGCTCTGGTTCAATATGCTCAGGCTCCTTTCCCTGCTCTTGCAGCCCACCAGGCTGCCAACCCCCCCAAATTAACCAGGATTGCTGCCTGCCTCAGCCCCAGTGCCTGCAGCCAGCCCACGCCTGTGCTGCTGGGATGTTTTAGGAACACCTGGAGAACTGAATCCCTTCTGTCAGCTGGAGAGTGAGGGTATTGCATTTTTGGGTATTTTTTAAAAGCCTGAGGTGATAGCAGCAGCTGGGAGACAGAGCTGCAGGGCCCCAAGTGTGTGAGCATCCTGTACTCAGCAGAATCTCAGCAGCCTTGGCAGACTCAGATCTGAGCATCCTGAGGCAGCTGCCCCCGAGGATGGAGGTGGGGATGCATCAGCAGGCACTGTGCTGGGAGATCCAGCTGCTGGAGCTCCTCCATCTGGGAATGGGCTTCTGCCTGCATCACCTGTCACAACAGCACATCAGCACATGCTAAATAGGTCTCTCTTTCTTCCCCCTAAAGTGCTGGAGGATTAGTAGCCAGATATTCATGTGAAGCTATCCAAAATTGTTTGATATATTGGATTAGTTTTGATATACTTTATTTCTTGGTTGTAAAATATTTGGGAAATGCCTTAGCTCCTGCAGATGGGATTTGCAAGCAGGAAGAAATTGCTCCCAATGGGTGACACCAGTTGGGTAATTTTTATTCTGGCAATGAGACAGAGAGAACAGAGTTAACTCCCAGCTAACTCAGGAGCTGCTCTGCTACCTGACACAGGTGCAAATTGCAGAAGTGACTGGTGATCCCTGAACCATGCCTGCAGCAGCACTGATGACTGTGGAATTGCATTTAGTGTGTCCCAGTATGATATTTTGTGTCATATTTTATATTGTAAACTGATAAGGTTTAACTGATTGTACCAGAACTGGCCCAGTCTGGACTAATGGAGGATCTGACCCAAATATATTTGTTTTAATTCATCCTGAGCTGCAACTCCTCAGGACTTTGGAAAGATTCACTGGGGTGTTTTCACTTGCATTGTGTGAAGTATGTGTCAATGTAGACAGGCCAGAGCTATTCATCAAAAAAACCTAAATAAAACATTACTTCCCCACTGGAAAACAGAATTTCATCTCAACCACATGCACAGAAAAAATGTCAATTTCTGACAGGATTTTTTACCAGAAAAAGAAGTGCAGAGATGTTTGTCTGCTTTCATCAGCTCAGTTATTCTCAGGAGCTATGGTTCCAGGTTTCTTGTGATCTCCTGAGTATCCAGCCAAGCTACATCTTTCATGATGTCTCATTGCAATGCCCCAGGAATAGGCATGCCTCAGATCTAGATCTTTCAAGCTTTTATTTCTATTATGGTGATGTGTGAAAGTGCCAGTGCTGCCCCCCTGAGATAGTGAAAATGTCAGAAAAGACAAGAGGCAGAAAGTGAATATATGACAAACAGCAAGATGAAAGGGAGAAGCAGAGCAACAGCCAGAGCAAAGAGTTTGCAAACTTCCTTCAATCACATGTAGGCACAAGCTCACTGCTGTGAATCACAGAAATGTGTTTAATAGAAATAGCAAAACACATCTGCTGTCCCTTCTCTTGCACCTCTGTCCTCTGCCTCGTGGGGATTTTTCTGTAGGGATTTTAGCAGAGCTTTCTCTCTGGAGTTTCAAAGGAAGATGAAGGGCAGTCAGTAAATAAGGATCTTTGTGAAAGAAGCCTCTTTATTACTTGATGGCTCATGCTTAGCAACTACAACATGTAGGCAGCCAGAAAAGGATGAAAAAGCTCTCAAAAATCGTTTGGAAAAAAATTGAAAATTATATGGAGGAGGCAGAGTGTTTGTATGGTAAAGTGTATGAAAGGAGCCAACAAAGCAAACTCCCACCTCCCACCTGAATTTGGGGTCCTGTGCAGGAACTGCTTCACTCCTGGGAATGCAGACTTCTGGCAATTTGCTGGCCTGGGGTTGTGGAATGATGGGGATGTGGAATGATGGGGATGGGGATGTGGCATGGCCACAGTGAATGTGGAGCAGTGCTGTGTGGTATTCACATGCCCCCTGAACAGAGAGAGACATAATTCTCTCTCTCAAGTTTTTTCCTGGAGAAGCACAGGGGGAAAACAAATTTTATCTCTGCTTGTTGCTCCTGTTGTTTCGAACATGTGGAATGTGTTGGAAGATTATTTACCTGAAGGAATTTGGTAATTGGATTCTGCTGAGGATTGTTTTGTTTCCTTGGCCAATCACAAAAAGCTGTATCCTGGCTGTTGCCAGACAGCCACAAGTTTTGAGTTAGTGGTAAGAATGATATAGTACAGTATGTGTCTCTTTAATATAGCTGTAATGTAATATAGTACAGTTTTAACAAAGCACCTGTTCAGCATTCCAAAGCCCTGCAATCAGATGCCAATCATTCCCAGGCACCAGAGTCCTGATTTTATTGTAGTGCTGCAGTGCTGTGCTGAGCTCTGAGGTGTTCCTGCATTCCAGGGCTCTGCCAGCTGCATTGCCTTGGAATTAACCCCTGGCTCACAGGAACTGGGCAAGGGATGGTCCCCCAGGAGCACTGGGGAGAAGAGTGGGGAGCAGGGGAAAGGGGACAAGTGCACAGTTAGGTCAGACTGGTCTGATCACAGATTAAAGGCACCTAATCACAGTCTTGTGCATTTACTGCATGTCTGAATTTCCATCACAGCCACCAGAGATGGAGGACACAATTTAGCAGCTGAAACAAGATTCTGATGTGATTTAAGAGGCCCCAGTGCATGATATGTGGTCTCCACCACCTGCTTTAGAAGGGCACAGCTTTCCCATTTATCCTATATCATATTTATTAGTCTGCACAGATGTCCATATGTGCTGGGGATCTCTCAGGTTACACCAGGCAACACCTCTGAACCTGAATCCATCTTGCAGGGCTTTCTCTGAGCCATGCCTGTATTAACTACCCAAAGGTGAACTCATCTCTGGTGATTTGTGAACATCAGAGGCTCAGGTACTTTCTAAACATCCATCAATAAATACTACAATTCTACAGTCTGGTGGTTTAGGTGTACAAAAAGCAAGTTCCAGCCCTGCAGAGATACAAAAGTTGGGACAGAATTAGAGTGGAAAAGGTAATTAATTTCTAACAGGCAGGGCTAGTTGAAAGAGAGTTCCTTGCCTTGGGTACCCAACCAATGCTTTAGGACATTTCTAGCAAGAATAAATAGAAATATTTCACACATAGACAGCCCTTGTGATTAAGCACAACAATAAATCTGGAGGTGTCAGGGTCACTTGTCACAAGAAGAGGGACATGTAAATGTATCTAACCATGACAAGTTTGAACATGTTATGGTGTTTTGGGTAGGGTTTTTTGGTTGGTAGCGGTTTAGTGGTTTGGTTTGGGGTTTCTTTCTTTTGTTTGGGGTTTTTTGACAAGGTTGTGGGGGTTTTTTTATTCTTTTTGGTTTTGTTTTTTAATACCTTATAACTAAGCTTTTCCTCTTACATATTTCCAAGGACTTTATAAAAACAAATTAATTATTTCCATAAGCTCAGTAACAGTGAATATGTAGGGCCAAATTCCAAAGCCCATTTCAATCAGGGACTCTGTCCATTACCTTTGGAGCATCAGGAGCAGAGACAGTGAGCAAAATTCCTGACTGCAGTGTCAGAAGGACAAGCATCCCCAGTTCCTCAAGGTTTGCATTAGAATTCCCAAATTCATCACTTTTTAAAATTCCTCCAATTCCTTCAGACATTGTTTGTTAAGAAAAAGCCCAACCCTGGTTTTCAGCAACATCTTTGGTGTCATAGGGAGACCTGTGCTAGAAAATGAAGTGCTGATAATTCTCCAAAGCCATTTCCTTTAACACATCCTCCCACCTCCTCCTACCCCCTCCATGTGTCTGCTCCATCCATCTGTTTCATCTCATGAAATTCATGGATCATGAGCTCCCTGGAGCACGTCCAATTTTCTCTGCCTCTGTAGTTCAACATTCACATTTCCCCATCCTGTAGACAGGCATAAATATTGTGTAGTGAGCAGTTTGCCTTGTTTCCAATTTCAGCATGTCATATCCTGCACACTTTCTGTTGTTCAGGCTGGCTCGTGGGTTTATTTATCAATTAATACATGGCATTATGATCTCTGGATCCCTCCTTGGGTGTTATTGCTGCTGCTGGGCTGTTTCTGTGTAAATACTGAGCTGTTCAATAATCCATTGGGAAAATGGATCTGTGTGACACTGAGGGCTCAGCTACAGCACCTGCACCCAGAGGGGTGAAGGGTTTTGCACTGCTGGGGCCTCTCAGCCTGAATCTTCAAATGCATCTTGGTGCTCAGCAGCTGCTGCAGGGACATTCCCTCGTGCTGAGGTGGCAGCACTGCTAATTTGCCTTTGTTAATTTGCCCTTTGTTAATTTGCCTCTGAAACTTGCCCTTTGTTGAGTTTGTGAAGTCCCCAGGATGAGGTGAAGAGATAAGGAATCTGACTCCATGTTCTCAAAAGGCTGATATATATTATATTATATTATATTATATTATATTATATTATATTATATTATATTATATTATATTATATTATATTATATTATATTATATCATATCATATTTAAACTATACTAAAGAAAGAGAAGGGATACATTAGAAGGTTTAACAAGAATGACAATGAAAACTCGTGACTGACTCCTCAGAGTCTGACACAGCTGATGGTGATTGGTCATTAAATTAAAAACAATTCACATGAAACCAGTCAAACACACATCTGTTGGTAAAAAATGGCCAGACCACATTTCAAAGCAGCAAATACAAGAAAAGCAATCAGATAATTATTGTTTCCATTCTTTTCTGAGGATTCTCAGCCTCCCAGGAGAAGAAGTCCTGGTGAAAGGATTTTTCAGAAAATATTTCAGTGACAGCCCTTCAGCTTAAAATCCATCATTTTGAGGAAATTATTGTGCTACACAAGAGTATTCAAAGAAAGCAAACAAAATATGGCAAACAGACATATGCTTTTCCATTGAAAATGGAAGCAAATGTAAGTGGGAGGCATTAGCCCAGCCTGGCCAAAGATGTTACAACCTGCAATAATTAAAAGCATTCCTTTGACCTTTGTATAAGAAAAGCACCAGTCATTCCTATTGATTTTACAAGCATGGAAGTCTTGGTCTAAAGTGCAATTTTGATTTAAAGGGGTCCCCCAACTGCAAACAGCCTTGGCAGTGGTGGGAGGACGTGTGCAAGAACTTCAGTAATAAATTTCTCGGGCTTTTACGCTGGAATTTTATTTCTCTTGTTTGTGAAGGAGTCACTGCCAGGGTGTACACCCACTGGCAGCCCTGAGAGAGCAGGGCAGAGTCAGCTGAAAAACATGAATATGGAGATTTTGATCTGTGACACTACTTTAAAAGAAAACCAGAGAGTGTATTTAGTTTGAATCTGACCTTATGGGTACAGTGAACTGAAGCTATCATGGTTTCTTCTGAATTTTTTTGACTGTTTTATTTCCAGCTGTATTTCTGTTTTCCTTCCTCTGTGTTAAGAAAGCAATCCCACGAGCTCACATTTTGCCAATCCAATCGATTCTGTAAGACAATCACTGAGCTTTGCAGCTGGTGGAAGCGCACAGACAAGCACCATCCTCTCTCCAGACATTTCAGAACTCACCACAGCTCAGCCTGAGTGAAGAAGCTGCAAAGCTCACCCCGCGCTCTCACCTCCTCACTCCCACAAAAACAAAGGAAAAATCAGGAAGGATTCTGCAAGCACATGGGTTGCTCCAGCTGTGATGACCCAATCCAGGTAAAAAATACTGAAAGTTACCAAGCAAAGATCAAAAGAACCTCCTGAGGTCTTGCTGTTCAATATCCAGCTTCTCACTGGAGGAGCAGGACCCATGCAGGGAATGTGCTGTCACTGCACCCGCTCTTTTCTTTCTGCATTAATCTGTAACTCTCTTTTACTGGATCTTCACGTATTTCCATGTATCTAAATCACATTCACTGCAATAAATAAAGGAAAACTTCCTGGGGCATCTAGTCTTTTTACTATTATCATTGATGAAAATCTGTGACTCAGGAACATTTACTTCACCGGGATTCAATTAAAACTGAACAGGGAGCACTCTGATGTGAGCAAATACTGACACAAATGAGAAATTCACCATGGACTACACAAATGTGATGCGTGTCCAACAGGAATCAATAGAAACCCAAGCACAAGAAAATAAACCCAGTGAAATGTAAATACACAGAAAAGAAAATAAACAGGGATTTTTTTAGACCTCGAGCCTGAAGACCATATTCTCATAACAAATTGCTGTTAACATCAGAAAAAAGGTCATGATCTACTTGATTCTCTGTCAGTTACCACATATGAGTAAACAAAATTAATCTTAGCTGTTTATTTTACCCCTCTGCGAGTTTTCAAGCATCTCTTTCCAGGACATGTTGCATTCTGGCCTAATAAAAGGCTGTAAGGTCAACTCAAAAAGAGAAAAAAGGAATTTTTTTTTTTTATGTGGACTTCTTTACACTATTAACAAGGGGACTGGGGAAAGCAGAAACCTGAGGAAAACATCCTGGCAATTCATTTATAGTCATCTGGTTCAACCATGGAGTGATATTTACTAGATTAAACACCTACACACTCCTCCTTTCCCTTGGTCCTGGAAAACAGGGTCAGAGCAAGCAATCAGAAAAAGAAAAGAACAGGGCTCTGGAAGATAACTGCAGAAGAGGAGGAGTTTGAATATACCAAGACAATCATGGGAAGTGCAAATCACAGATTAAACTACTGCTAAAGGAGATTTCTTGGAAGTGCATGGTCCTGAGATAGGATTGTGATTAGCTGCAGCTGGAACGTCCAAGACAATCTGGCAGTGTAAATAAATAATATCAGAACTCCAGCAGGGTCCCTGGCCATCACTGAAACCTCTTCCTCACAAGAGCAGTCACCTCGTGGTGCTCCAAGCACAGGACATTTAGTCTTCAAAGATGCAAGAGCACCACAGGAGATAAAATATAAATAATAAAGTAGAATAATAATAGACATCACAAAATAGATAATAGAAATTATAAAATCATAATAGAAATAATAGAAATTATAATAATGATAATAAAATTATAAAATTATAATAAATAATAATAAAATAAATAAAACATAAATAAAAGAAATAATTAAACAATTAAAAATTAATTGAAATCACAGAAATAAAACCTTGTTTGTATTGGAAAAAAAAAACCTTTAGAGATCAGCTAATCCAACCCTGCAGTGAGATGTTAGGGACACCTAACATCTAACCTAAATCTCTCCTCTTTTAGTTCAAAATCATTCCCCCTTGTCCTATCACTATCTGTCTGTGTAAAAAAGTCACTCTCCCTTTGTTTTATATCCCCTTTTACATGCTGGAAGGCTGCAATAAGATGTCTCTGGAGCCTTCCCTTCTCCAGGCTGAAAAACCCTGACTCCCTCAATCTGTCCCCATAGGATCCTAACAGTCACCTCTCCCCAGAGAGGGGAAGGGATTTGTATCCAAGCACATAAAACCCCCCTCACCCTACAATTTACAGCCCTTTTCTCTGCTCTGAACACTGACTTTTTATTTACACCCATTAGCCCAATTTACTGCCTGAATTTTAAATGCATCTGTCAGCAGCACCAGGAATCAGCATTTCCATGTGGGGCTCTGTTCCATTTATCTCTTGGCCAGGTTGCTGAGGAGAAGGGGACCCAAAGCATCTCCCCTGCTGCTCCTCAGCATCTCCATGCAGTAACACACTCCTGCACCTCAGGACATTGAGTCCTGTGGGAGCAGGGGAGTGCAGGATGCCTCCAGCTAATGACAAAAACTACACAACTTTGGATTATGAAATGTTCCCAGGCTAATGCTAAATGCAGGTTTTCTGCTCCTCTCTAGGCTGGAGCTCCAGTAGGAACTCATCTCAGAGTCCAAGTGAGGTTGGAAAGTTGACAGGGGTATGGAAATTGAGTTCATCATGAAATGAGGACCATGAGAGATCCCAGATCATAGAACAGAAAAATAGGATTAAAAAGTTTGGAGAAAGCTTACATAGGTTGGTGTAGGGGGATACAGTATGGGTAAACAAAGGTGGTATAGAATGAAATCTTATCTCCCAACAAGTTGCAGCTGGACCAATCACTAAAGATTAGGAGCAGGCCTGATGTTAACAGGCCACACCTGTAGCCAATAAGACCAGTGGTATAAAAGAGTGGATTGGTGGGATCTGGAGTGAGAGTTAGATGGGTACTGCAAGGACCAAAAAGAGTCAGTGCTTAGAGGAGGTATGAGGCTCTGGTGATATGGAATCCTTACACTATAATGATAATAGAACTCTTAATATATAAGACAACAGGTTGGGCTTATTGAGGCAGTGTAAAGGAGCACAGAGTGCGGCAACATGAAATAAAGATGGTAATAATGTTGTGACAAGTCATTTTCTATGGCCCCTCATGTCATCCAACCCTAATCATGTCCAACAGCAAAAACATAAATTGGGTGAGAGGAAAAACCCTCTGCAGATCTCTGCTAGCAGACTGCAGGCACTGTCTCCTCTCTCAGCAGATTACTAAGAGATCAGACAAGTCAGCTGCTCCTTCCACATCATCTTTTGGGAGGGAATATGGACCATTCTCAGGGCTGGGGATTCATCTGCCCTCAAAGTAATCACTCCAGGCTTTCTTCAGTAGTTAGTGGAGAGAGATTGACACAATGCAATGAACATTATCCACCTGAAAGGCTGGCTTCCCTGGGGCCACTCATTCATCCCCTGCAGCTGCAAGAGCCATGAAGAGATCCACCTGGAGAGCCACCTTTTGGGTGCTGAAATTAGAGAGAGACACCTTTTGGGTACTTAAATTGGAAACTCACCTTTCGGGTACTGAAATTGGAGAGACCCAGAGAACCCTCCCTTTTGGGTACTTAAATTGGGGAGAGCCACCTTTTGGGTGCTTAAATTGGAGAGACCCCCATCTTTTGGGTACTGAAATTGGAAACTCACCTTTTGGGTACTGAAATTGGAAACTCACCTTTTGGGTACTGAAATTGGACAGACCCACCTTTTGGGTACTGAAATAGGAGCAGATGCCTCCCACTCAGCATGCCTACGATCCTTCCCTTACCTTCCTGCTCTTCCTGAACAACAGATTGATCTTTTATCCTCTTGTTCCCTGCTTTATGACCTTGCCAACTGCAGTAGAGAGCCATGTCCCACTTCTGGTGCCACTTTAGCCTCCACAGCATGCATCCTTTCCAGCCCTCCCCAAATCCCGTCACACCAGTGAGAATTAAACTCATTAGTGAATCATTTTCTTCATAAAAAATTTGTTGAAAAGCAAGATGAATCTGGGGAATCCTGGAGGAATTATCCACATCTCAATGAAGGTTAACATTTCAGTGAGGATATTATGCTTTTTTTCAAGTTTCATCTACATTCATGTAAGCTTTTTTCCCCTTCTCTGATTCTTTTGTACAAATCAAAGTGTGCACATAGAACACAGATAAGAACTCACCTTATTTGATTTATATGTGAATTTCTCACCTCAGGTTCTCCTTTTAGTTAATGAAAAGAGGCCAGAAAAATTGTGCCTTCTTTATCTCTGACATTTGTACTATCTCTATATCATGTCTCTGTGTAAGGGTCTATTTCCCAAATCCAGTATCAGGGCTCATTTCCCAAATCACAGAACTGTTTGGGTTGGAAGGGACCTTAAAGATCCTCTCATTCCAACCCCTTGCCATGGGCAGAGGCACCTTCCACCAGACCAGGCTGCTCAGAGGTTCCTACACATTAGAGGCATTTCTGTGCTTTTTGAGCAAATCAGCAGGAAAACAGAAATAAATTTACATGCTTGGATAAAGCTGTGTTATGAAGTGATCTCTACCCCCTCCAAAAACAGGACAAGATTCTTTGAGATTTCCTTCCTCCCCAGTATTCTAAAACTGGAGGACCACAGCTGAACAATCTGTCTGTTGATTTTTCAGCTGAAGTTCAATTCTTGAATTTTTGCATTTGTATAATTGATTGTAAAACTTTGTAATTCATGCTAAGTTGGTTATTTAAAGATGTCGTCCAATCAGAGAATTTTAAAAAGTGCATTGCATTTAACTAGCTAAGACAGAGCAAATTACAATCAAATATACAATTAATATATGAGTAAACCTCATGCAAGCTGAAAATAAGATGTACATATTTAAGGCATGATAATTAACCACTGGAACAAATTACTGAGGCTCATGGTAAATTCTTTTTCATTTGGGAGTTTCTAAATCAAGACTAAATGTCTCTGCAAAAAGATATGTTAAGTTTGCAGTCATTAGGTGAGAAGCAGAATTATTGATGAAATTTCATATTCACTGTATTTCAGAAAGCCCAATTAAATGTTCATTGAAATCTTCCTTTCTTAATAAGGATTAGTTTATTTGGATGTCCCTTTTCAATAACAATGTAAATAACCATGAATATCATTAAAGTGTTAATATTTTAATATATTGTGCAATGATCTGGTCAAAGAAGCATTCTACTGTTCACATGCACCTGGAGTGACAGAGCCTAGAATTACTGCAAGGAAATATGCCATTAAGGTTCTTTTTATACACTCAAAAAGAAAATCAAAATATCTTCTTTCAAAGTATTTTGAGATCATTTTCATACCAATTTCAACATAAAATAGCAAAATTTCCCTTGAGGTGGATATTCCATGTTCATTTTCTATGACTAAGCTCCAAATTCATCAAAGAACACAATGGTAATAAAATAGATAATACAAACACTGAATTATGACCACTTGGGAACCTGACCTTGGCTATAATTAAGACATTAATATTTCTTTGAGCTACATTTTCCTATCATGTATTGATGTCTTATTGATTTCTTCTTTACATACCATCTTTAAAAGAATAGAAAGTAGATTTTGGTCTTTTTTTTCCTTATCCCTTTCTCAGCTGCTGAACTATTAAAGAAAAAGACAAGATCATAAGTCAGAAAATTAAAACACTGCAAATACAATGAAACAGTGAAGGAACAAGATGGCAGAGAGTAAAGATGTTTGACAAAAGGAGTAAAGAAAGAGTGTGGGAAGCATAAATATTAACAAAATCAGCAATAATGAGGGCAAGCTCTGTGAAGGCAAGGAGGAGATAAAGTTTCACTGGGGAGGTTGTAACACTGCACACCCTGGGACAGCCAGGGCTATGGGGAGAGAGGAATGGTGAGAGGCAAAACAAAAATTTGGCTTCATATTATAAATAACTCATAACTCAGGGTAATTCCTTCATGCCACAGTTCTTTCCAACCCCATCAAGTTTATCCCTGATTTCCAGCTGTGGTTAGATGAGGCAGGCTGGATGGCAGGTGCCCACCAAAGCCACTCCAGCACTCCTCTCCTTACCTGGAAAAGGGAGAAAAAATATATCTGAAGGCTTGGAAAGGTCAGGGAAAGATCACTCACCAGTCACAGGAGAAAGAGACAGTACTGGGGGACATCAATTTATCATCAAATCAGAGCAGGGTAAGGAGAAATGAAAACAAATATTAAAACACCTTCTTCCTGTCCTTCCCTTCTTCATGGGCTCAAATCCTCTCCCAAACTCTCTAATTCCTTGCCTCTGGTGGCACAGGGGGCTGGGGACTGTGGACAACCCATCACAGATTGTCTCTGTCACTTCTTCCTCCTCAGGAGAGGATCTCCTCACACTCCTCACTTGCTCCAGCATGGAGTGTCTCACAGGGAGATAAATCCTCCATTAACTTCTCCAGTGTGGGTCCCTCCCGTGGGGTGCAATCCTGCAGGAACAGGCTGCTCCAGCATGGGTCCCCCAAGGGGTCACAGGTCCTTGTGGCATTCACATTCTCTGAAAAATCCCTTCCCCCAGGGTTTTTCTCCTGGGAAGCTGAGATGCCGCAGAGAAAAGGAAAACAATTCTTATCTCATTTGCCTCTGCTGTGTTGTGCTCATGTGGAATGTGTTTGGAGATTGTCCACCCACAGGTGATTGTTCCATTGGATTCTGCTGTGAGTTGTTTTCACTCTTTGGCCAATCAGGGCCAACCTGTCTTGGGACTCTGGAGAGAGTCAGGAGTTTTCATTATTATCTTTTTAGCCTTCTGTAAGAATCCTTCCTGTATTCTTTAGTATAGTGTAGTATTCTTTAATATAATATAGTATAATAAAATAATAAATTAGCCCTCTGAGAACATGGAGTCAGATGCATCATTCCTGCCTTTGTCGGGGCATTTCCCAGCAAATACAATCGGTCCTGGCAGCAAACTGCTCCAGAGGGGGGTTCCCATGGGGTCACAGGTCCTGGCAGCAAACTGCTCCAGAGTGGGGTTCCCATGGGGTCACAGGTCCTGGCAGCAAACTGCTCCAGAGTGGGGTTCCCATGGGGTCACAGGTCCTGGCAGCAAACTGCTCCAGAGTGGGGTTCCCATGGGGTCACAGCCTCCTTTGGAGCTCCCTGGGCTGCAGGGGCACAGCTGCCCCAGGGGCTGCAGAGGGATCTCAGCTCCTGCCCATCCTTCTGCCCTGACCTGGGGTCTGCAGAGCTGCTCTTCCCACACATTCTCATCCCTCTCTCCAGCTGGAGGATGGAGGTTTTCCCCTTCCTTACACACATCACCCCAAACGCACCACCACCATCACCCAGCCTTGGCCAGGGATGGGGCTGTCTCAGAGCCAGCTGGCTTTGGCTCCATGGGCACGGGGGAAGCATCCAGCAGATCCTGACAGGAGCCATTCCTGCATCATCCTCTCCCAAAATCTGGCTGCGGAAACCCAACAGCCCTGCCCCAAACTGCTCAGCAGCGTTTGAGTTTCCACTACGAGAACACCAATCAGTGAGCTGCCACAGTGGGCTTAAAATTGCATGGCTAGCTTGTGATACAATTTTACGTGATAGGGGGGAGAAAAAAAATTTAATTCCACTGTTTAGTTCTGCCCAGAAGAAACAGATGTAGGAGCACTCCCAGAGCATATGGGTTAAATTAGTGCCTGCTGTGTCCCAGCACCAGCATTTGTCTGATTTAGTGACACTTGTTTTAAACAGTTGGAAGAGGATCCAGGCAGCTCTGGAGGTGGTTTTCAGCTGGATTCATCCTTAAACAGCAGCCTAATAAAATTCCAGTTTAATATTCAGTCTGTGCTGAGCTGCCACCAACTTTGGGTCACCAGAGGAGGCATTCCCTGAGATGAATTGAGCAAGTCACATAATAGCTGCACAATGTCCTTTTGATGATAAAATCCTAAGCAGAGCTGACATTTAAATTAGCGTCCCTGCATGTTTTCCAGCTAGATAATGATATGGGTAAGACAGCCAACACCTGTGGCACCAGGAGGGCTCCAGCTCCCAGGGAGCCATGGCCAAAGGTTTGTCATCATCCCAAACCATTTGTGTTGCAACTGATTGAAAATAGGCTCAGACAGTCAGAACCTGGCTGTCCTGGGAGGTGTTTTGGGTTAACAAGCCTGGGTTTAATTCTTTGAGCCTCATCCCTCCTGGGACTCAGTTGGCTTCACAGAGCTGAGGTTGTTGGTTGGTCCTAAAGCCTGGGGGGAAGAGGGATGAAAAGAGGAGTGAGCAAATGAGTAGATAAGCAAAAGCACAAAATCTCATTGCTTCTAGAGAATGGACTAAAGGACTAAAATTACTAAAAGGTCATTACAAGGACACAGAGCAATAATTTCTGAGCATTGAATTTAGCAGTGCCTTTCTGAACTGCACAAAACAGCTCCTCTTCCCCTCTGCACCAACATCAGCTCCAGAGTCTATTCAACAGCTGAAAGCCAGGGTGGTTTTATGCCAGAAGTGGTAAAATCAAGGCTGTTGCTCTGCATTTTCTGATGGATTTCAGCTCAGAATTGAGGAAGTGGCTGTGTGTAAAGAGAGAGACAGGTCCTGCACAGCCCCAGTGCCTGCCCGTGCCCTTCCAAGAGCAGTGGGTGGATTTCCTCCCACAAGGTGAGGCACCAGGCAGGGTTGTGGAGCTTCACACTGCATCAGTGTAACTGTTGTGAGGTGCAGGAGCTGTCTCCCCTTCTTTCAGCACAGTGGAGCTCATAAATATTATTGGGTATCAAGTGGGACCAAATGAATTGGCACAAATCAGCCAATTTCCCCCTGCTCCAGCATCTATTCTGAAACAGGAGCCTGACCCTTCCCCACTGCCTGATTTGATTTGGAGCATATTGAGGATATTTATGGCCCAGTGCCTTTAACCCTCATCAGACACTAAACCAAGAATACCCACACAGAGAGTTTCACTTCTCAGCCCCCACTGGCTGTAAATCAGCTTGCTCAGTGAGTCAAGAAATCTCCCAGAGATTGTTTCTGGCTGCAGGGGTCACCTTGCACAACCCTTCCCCATAAACAAGGGGTGCCATTTGGAGAGGATCCTTTCAGGGCCATCTGCAGGCAAACCAAAAGCAATTTTTTTTTTAATTTGAACCTACCCTTTGTATCTTTCTGGCTGCCTTTTCACTGATCTTGCCCTCCAGTGAAGCCCTGAAGATGAAAACCTGCTCAGCCTTTTTCTGCAACAGGCAGGGGGATGGCAACAGCTATCCAGTTTAAGGGAAAAGGCAGATCTCAGTGAACTCAAAACAAGGATGGAAAGTGGAAAATTCTGTCGCGGGTGAGCGTGACCTGGCACTGGGGAAAGAACACGAACATCAAAGTCAGATGGGTCAAAGCACTCAGCTCTGAGTCAATTATCATATTTTCTTAGGTATAAATCACACTTCAGACAGCCTAATTCCCTCCAAAAGGAATGGCACTTGAAAGTGTGTCCTTGGATAACCCGTGGTGCCCAGGAGGAGGCAGGCAGAGGGGTTTGGCTCTGGGGAGCTGTGTCACCCACTGCTGGCTCTGCACTCAGCCCCTGCTGCTGCTGCTGCTGCTGAATCAGGCATTTCATTTGGGCAGAGCAGACATGCAAAAATATGTGAATTTCTCTACAGCAGCACAGTGTTTGAAAATCATCCTGCTGATTTAGCATCCTGACCCTAAGCTGCTCCACAGCAGATTTAGTAAATATAGCCAAACTAAAAGAAGACTGTAATAAACCATTAAGTGCAAATCAAATAGCTTGGTTAATCACTGTGTAACTGCAGCTTTATACAGCTGTCTGCTTCCCTGAATTGCACTGGGATAAATCTGCAGTGGCAGATTTGACCCTTTACTTCTGTGCTTCAGTTCCCTGCCCATAAAAAAGCAGGATAATATATTTCCCCAAGGCACAGGGCTGTTGCAAAGTTACCTAAACTTAAAATGGTGATTCTCACTTATTAATTCAGTAATATGCTACTCAAAACTAGAAGAATGCAAAGAGCTAACAAAGAAAAGGCAAACTAAAACAAAACAGAACAAAACAAAACCAAGAAAGAAACTAACCCCACAAGTCAGGCTTCAAGAAATGCTGCTGTTGAGTTTGGGCTGAATGTGTGTGGGAGTGAGGGCCAAAGCATGACATCTTATTTTAATTAAATGAAAGCAATCAGTTCTCTCTGCTCAGGAGAGATAATGGAGAGCTGTACAGCTTGCTGTGGGATGTTAATCCCAAATAAAAAGCTGCTGTAGGATACAGCCCTGTGCCTGGAATTGCATTAACACAGCAAAGAGGAGTCTGGATCAGCTCTGGTCATACCCAGGGTTCTTCTTGGCTTTCTTTCACAAGATTTGATGCTGCAAATGTGAGAAGTGAAGCACACATCCCTCTTTTTTTTTTTTTTTTTTGTATTTCAGGTCTGATTTCGTGGTAGAAATTTCCAGAAAAAGCAGACAGACCTGGAAGGTACTGGTAGGGAAGGAGCAAGAGAAACAGGGAGTATGTAAAGGGAACAGGGATTCTTCTTCCAAAACTTCTCAGGAGACTGATCCCAATAAAATATTTCTGTGAGTAATTTCTTTCTTGGAGTTAAGTCATGGACTGTGCTGGAGAGCAGCGTGAATGCAAAGAGCATTGGGAAATCACACAAGAATAAACACATGCCTTTGAAGCTTGTCAAAACAATAAAAAAAGGATTATGCTCTGCAGCACAGAATGATCTCATGCATTTTGGGATGAAAAATGGGGGTTTCTGTTTTAGGGTGTTTGAAAAGCTGTGAGTCACTCCTGGACTGAGACACCAGGCAGATGCAGCCATGGAAGAGGCAAAGGTGCAAAGGTGACCCCCAGCCACATCACCATCAGGGACCACTGAGCTCTCACCTGGTGCTCTTGGAACAAGCCAGGTCATCTGTGCTGAAGAAAGAGGAAATCCAACAGTCAAAGGTGCAGAAAATTTACTCCTGGAATTGATAGGATATTCTAGTTTATGCAAGAAAAAAAAAAAAAAAACACATTAAAATAAAATAGGTGGCCAGTGCTTCTGTTTACTCTAGAAAAATGAAGTCTGAAAGGGATGAAATTGCAAAGCTGTCCTTGGGGATAAACAGCAGGGAAGAGAAAAGAACTGCTTAAGTCAAAGGACAGACCTAGCAAAAGAGAAAGAAGGTATAAACTGCTCAGAAATAAATAAATCCAGTCTGAAACTCAAAGGGAAAGGCTTCTTCCAGCCAGAGCATTGAGGTGCAGAAGTATTCAGCCAAACAGAGAAGAAAATCCAGCTACTTTTAACTTAGAATTGAATGGATAACAAAGTGGAGCAGAGTGGGTACACAGACATTTTTACTTGGTGAGGAAAGGGGGAAGGAAAGGGAAGGGTGTTGGGGTAACTTCAGCACTCAGAAGACAGTAAAAATATAAATACTGTCCTCCTTAAATAAATAGCTGAGCAGTTTGTAAACATTACAAATAATCTAACTGGCAAATAATGAATGGATGTCAGCTAATACAGATTTGTTAAGAAGAAATCATGTAAAGGAAATATAATCTCTCTCTCTGTGTGACAGGATAAAGGCCAGTAGAGAGAGGAGTAGCAAGAAATGCCTCTTTTACTTAAGATTTTTAGTAATGCCCTATATGATGTCCTCATAAACAAGTGGCAGAAGCAACTGAGCAAGAAAAAAAAACCACAATTGGTGCAAAACTGGTGGAATAATCAGACACAGAGAGTTGTCACAAGTTTGCTGTTAAAGTGATGAATGGAGTAGTTTGGCACAGCGTTTGCTGTGGGTCTTGCACTCTTCAGTGTTTTCATCAGTGAATTCCTGCTCTGTTTTGTTGCTACTATAAGACAGAAAAAAACTGCTTTGTGAGATGAACAAGTGTGAGGAAAATTGATGTGGACAAGTGCAAAATAATAACCCTCAGTAAAAGTCAAGTGAGGGAGAGAGAAAGAGGATGGGATCCAACTGCTTAAACCATTTCTGCTCACCACAGTACCTGGGAGACTTTGCAGATCCAAGCAGGATCAAGTTAAATATGCTGGTGCTGCTAAAAACTCCAAACAGAGCCTAGAGGTCCATGTGAGACACAAATTCCTTGGCTCTTAACTATTGGAAATGCCTTGATTCTCCAGGAGGAGAGGAGAGGAGAGGAGAGGAGAGGAGAGGAGAGGAGAGGAGAGGAGAGGAGAGGAGAGGAGAGGAGAGGAGAGGAGAGGAGAGGAGAGGAGAGGAGAGGAGAGGAGAGGAGAGGAGAGGAGAGGAGAGGAGAGGAGAGGAGAGGAGAGGAGAGGAGAGGAGAGGAGAGGAGAGGAGAGGAGAGGAGAGGAGAGGAGAGGAGAGGAGAGGAGAGGAGAGGAGAGGAGAGGGACAGCAAGCAGACTGCTGCAAAGAGATTAATCTATTCTTGCTGCCTCTTACAGAGGAGTGAGAATGAATCTTGAATTACAACAAAAATTACAGGCTAGGCATTTATGATAAATAATCTAATGAATGGTGAAGCATTTGAATTCATAATCTGGATGATCTGTCTTCTGCATCAGTGTTATTTGAGGATAGACCAGGAAGGAGGAACATGATCCTGAGGAAAGATTGTGTGACAATAGGAACAGCTACTCAAATTCCTCTTTTTCTCTGTTTTCCAGGTTTTGGTGAAATGGTCTGTGCAATAAAATTTCTTGAGAATACAGGCAACAAGGTTTGAGGTCCAAAGACCAAAGTTCATTTTGATATACACACGCACATGTCATTCATGCATTATCCTTACATATCTTGCCCTGAACTCTTGTGGACTCTTATTCTTACAGGGGCTTGCAACTGGAGTTCTGAAAGCTCAGCTGTGAAGGTTTTATATCTTTTGGCAGGATTAATAAAAACCAGTTATTCTTCAGCACACAGTTGTCAAAATTACACATCAGAAGGAAGTAGTGGCCAGAGGATTATGGTATAACAGAAAAATAATTAGAATATTTCTTGGCTTATCAAATTTGCACTTAGAAACATTTGGACTGTTTAGGACTAGGAGGATATTTATTTCTTAGGCAAAACATTGTTTCCAGCTCAAAGGATAGCTTCTGAACACTAAGCCAAACCAGAAGTTTTGGGTTTTGTTTTTTCCCTCTCAAAAAAACTTCAACTGTCTTATGAATGGAAATTCACAGATAAATGAGTGGTCATGCATAATTTATAATATTTGCTTTAACACTGATGAATCCCAGGCTCATTTTTTTCTCTCCTTCTGACTGAATGCTGATTATCTGACCTTTCTCACATGAACAAAGTGTGGCAGTTTGTGACCTGCTGCAGGAGGAGCTGGTGCTGTGCCTCACCACCCCACTAATCACATCAGAGGCTCATTCTTTGAGCAGTGTTGGGCACCAGCCCTCTCATGGCTGTGGGGCTGGTTTTGCACTAATCTAGTGCATCTCTGACTATCAAACTTTCAGAGAGGTGACAGATGCCAGCTCTGACTCCCTGCTGTCTCCAAGTCCTGCACCAGCAGGAGAAAGGTGATGTCTTTTCAGAGCCTGCCACAGGAAAGGAAGGATTTGGAGAATCTTCTACCTATTTATCTAATTCTATTTAATCACCTCCCCCCCTAAATGCAATTCTTTGGTATAATCTAAACAAGGGAACTGAAACAAACAGCTTCACAGCATGACTATAATCTATTTAAGTCATTTTAAAGCCAGCAGATGTTTTACAGCCTAAGATTTTCAGTGCTGTCTCTTTACAGACTTCTGCTACTCTGCAGGTGGCTCAAACTAGGCCAGTGACTGCAGACAATTAAAACTTAGAACCCTTCATTAGCATTCACCCAGGTCTCCAGGTCATTCTGATGCTTAAATGCACCTTCTGTCACAACTCACTCAGGGCAGGTCAAACTGGGATGGACCCTGCTCAAAGCCATCAGAGCCAGCCAGCCATGACCTGCTGCCTGTGGTCACAAGGAGACAGAAATAAACTCCCTGATCCCTTCAGTGACCTCTGGGTCTGGCAAAACTTAGCAAAGCCCGTCCTCCGTGCCAGATTTGAGAGATGCTTCCGAAATTTGCTTCTCTTCAGTGCCTACTCAGACCCACCTGTGAGTTTTACAATGCAGTGATGCTGCATTGGCAGCGTTTTGAGCCACAGAATCCTCCTAATTTCAGAGGTTTCACATCCATTCACACTCTCTTCCCACCACTTCACCTCTTATAAGCTGCAATTCCAATTTTCAGGGTCACTCCTGGCATCCCATGATATGCTGGTCCCTCTCACATGGAAATTCTCAGGCTCAATGAAGGATCACTTGCTAAAGGCATGCATGAGGCTCAGGGCAAGCATTACTGCAGGAAGAATTGATTTCCTGATGTAGTGGCCTCTGGCTTTAGGAATTTTAACAGGGGCAGGGACATGCCATGAGTCAGATGCAAATAAGAATTCAGCCAGATCAATGGCATCACACAATGATCTGCAAATCAGTTCCTGGAGTGCAAGGACACACAAAACAATGATTGAATTTAACAGAGGCTTCAAAATGTGGATAGAGCAGCATAAGTCTGGTTTAAACATTGCTGGCTTCAGTATGCTGCCCACATGCAGAAAACACCAAAGCAAACCATTTTATTTGCCATGTCATATTTAATGTAAACACCAGATACTACTTGTTTCAATATTTCATTGTACTCTGCAGCTGTCTGAATCCATAATTTTGTGTTCTAATCCAACTGAGTCAGAATTTATGAGTAGGTTTTTAGTAATGATCTGCCAAATGTGAAATGATTGTGCTGGTTGTTTAAATGAAAAAGGAGTGACCCTTTTCTCTGTGCTTTAACTCACCCTCCTGTGCTGCCTTTCTGAAGGAGGGCTGGAGCATGGAGCAGCAATGCTGTCTGTAATTTCCCCCAGGCTCCCCCCTGGTATTTAGATTTCAGCTCCTTGATTTTAAAAGGTCACTTAGCAAAAAGAGAATGCCACGTTATTCATTCCTCCCCACCTCCCTGGCTCATACTGTCTCTCCACTTTTTTGTGGAGACATGAAGAAATTAGCAGCCAGTGCTTGTTTAAAAACAGTGCCTGAACCTGAAGAACTGTAGACTCTTGTTTTTCATTCACTGTGCTCTTGTATTGTGTAAGAGGGAGATCTTTCCTAAAATCTGTTATGAACCCACCCCTCCCATCTCTTTCACAGTGTCTTGGTTTGGAAATACAGGTGTCTGCTAAGGAAGGCAGGAGACTCCCCTGAAATGGAAAATGCAAACCCCCTCCCTCCAAATTGCTATAAATTTTAAATTAAGGGGCTCTTGGGCAAAAATATGGGAGCAGAAATAACAGTTCTTTGCTAGGGAAGAAAATAAAAGGATAAAATGAACAATGGAGTAAACTAGAACAACACTGACAGAGTCAGAACACAACCTGACACCCTATGGGTCAGGGTGTTGGTAGCAGTCCCATTGGAATTGTGGCTGCAGCCCTCCTGCAGTGTCAGGGGTGGTTCTGTTGGAGCAGGGATGCTGTAGAAGGGTGTCTTGTTTTCCTCTGAAGATCCAGTGGAAGAGGCAGCTGCTGTTCCTCTGGGAATCCAGTAGAGAAGCTGTGCTGGTGCTCCAGAATCTCCAGATTATATCCAGGTAGGAATGCTTGGCTCCTCCCTCTGGGCAGAGCATCTCCCAATGGGATGCTGTAGTTCTTATCAGCCATGCAGTGACATTCAATAGCTGTTATCAGCAGATGTTCCTCCCTGGAGGGAGGAGTGGTTGTGGAAGAGATAAGGAAAACTGCCCAATGAACAGAAGACAGCTGCCATGCAGATGGTAAACAGAATACAATTTGCTTGGCAATCCAGCACATTCAGGCATCTTCTGCACACTTGCATTGAACTCTGTGTGCCACAGCTCTTGCCCAGAGGCAAGAGCCCCTGGAAGCCCTTGTCATGCCAGCTGAACTGGCCATGGCCCACTGGCAAAACAGTTCCCCTGACTGGAGTCCTTGGTTTCCAGCTCACTGCAGGGAAAATGCCCAGGTTATTGTAAGCCTTCCCAACATACAAAGGATGCAGCCAAGTTATGGTGAGATAACTAAACATGCTGCAGAAAGATGCTGGGTCTACTGGAGAAGCTCTTCATCTTCCTGTAGTGGGGAGATCAAACCTGGTAGCCTGAGTGGGTTCATCCTTTTGCCTTTGAATGCCACCAGAGAATGGGCCCAGCTGGAGTTGTTTATTTCATGTCCACATTTCTCTCAGCAGCGTGGCCACATCTCTCTTCACAGAGAGCAGCAGGCACAACTTCCCAAGGATTTATCCTGGGAAACACAGCAAGAAACCTCAGAGAAGAAAACAATTCTTATCTCTATTCACTGCTCCTGTTGTTTTGCAGATGTGGAATGTGTTAGGAAGATTGTTTACCTGATTTGTCAATTGGATTCTGGTGAGGATGGTTTTGATTCCTTGGCCAATTGGCTCAAACCTGTGACAGACAATCACAGGTTTTTCTTTAGTATTCTTTAGTATCTTTGCATGGTATAGTGTAGCATCTCTTTAACATAGTATTAATGTAATATATTATAGTTTTAATAAGGCAATTGTTCAGCATTCTGAATCAATGGAGTCAGATGCCGACCATTCCCTGCGTCAGGGGCTCCCTGCATTTGATACAGCAGCACCACCCAGTGTGGGCGCTCCATGTGGACATCCATGCTCCGTCTCAGCTCTCTGAGCCCTGTGCAGTGTCCCTGCTGACCCCTAATTGCCAATTGCCTCTCTCCTCAGGGTGCCCCAAAGGAGCAGAGGGTTCACAGCAGGGTTTTCCTGCCTGACGTCAGCCAGGGCTGCGCGTCCCCGCTCTGGGGCACGACTGCAACGCGGTCAGGGACAGGGACAGGCTGTGCCCGGGGCACAGGGAGCCCAGCTGAGGTGATCTGTGCCTGCACTGTGTGTGTGGCACTCATTGGATGTTATGCTCATTCTTAAATATTATCTCAGTTCATATCCTGCTGCCAGAAGAGGCAGGGGGGAGAAAACCGTATGGCCCTGCCATCATTTCTCCTCAGTGCTGTAGAATTAGGATGTGTGTGTTACTGAGAGCCTGCTTATCTGCAGCAGTACTTCAGAACAATTTCCTTCATCTGGTCATCTTGTGCTTCAAGGCTATTCACTTATTTAAGTATCTTTTAGCAACCAGTATCACTCAGGCAGCGAGGATGCCTGTACTTTAAGCAAGTTTCATTATTTCTTTGCTATGTGGTGTAAGCTCTAATATGCTCACTCGGAGAGGCTCTGGTTGGAGATAAATCAGGAAATGCTTCCAGAAAAAACTGTCATTTCTGTTCTCTTGTCATTGGTTCTTTATTGTAATTCTTATTTGTTGCAGTTCCCTGCAGCAATTCCTTTACCCGGATTGCTTTCTGGTGAACTTTTTGCAGTGAACTTCAGCTGCCACAGAAATCTCTCATCACATCTGCATTCCTGTGTCATCTGCACCCCGCTGTGTTAAAGCTGATGGGAGACTGAGGCCTCTAAATGCTGCCTGGTTTTCTTCAGTCCCCATTCTCTTGCTTGTACACTGCAGGGAAACACTTAAATTGTAAGTTCTTCACAAATAATGTGGTGGCCAGTCCAAATCCTGTTAACCTAATGGAAAGCCCCGTCAGTTTTAATGGACCTGCTCCTTACCCCACCAAGAAACAGCTCTGGTCTTCACTAACGCTGACTTCAGTGGGGATAAATCCATGTGTAAATATTTTTTAAAAGGGTGTGTGAATGAGGGACTGTCTCTGTGTGCCCACCTCTCATCACTCCCCCACGAGGCTGGCAGTGCCATGTGTCTGCTGTCCCCAGAGGCAGAAGGAGACCTGAACTGCAGCCAGGATGGACAAACTGCAAAGGGGAGGCAGTGAAGATAGTGAATGTGCCAAGACAGGCCAGGGGATACAACTCCAGCACAGCACTTACTGCTGCTCCTTCAGAGCATGGAAACACAGAATAGCTTGGGTTGGAAGGACCCTTAAAGGCCATTGAGGCTCAGCCTTCTCAGGCTCTGGTTTAGGCTAAAGTCAACTCATAAGTGGAACTCATAAAGCCTCTTCATAAGCGGAAATCTTCTAAGCCCATTTGGTGTATGAGACAACCCCCAAAGAGACATTTCTCTTCTTTAAGGGAGCAATTCCACAGTCCCTTTATTCCACCCAAGGCTCTGGGTGCTGGTATTATTTCAAATTCCCTCTGCCTCAGCCAATTATTCCTTTGTCTTTTCTTTTTTTTGTCATTGCTAGATTTTCTTTGACTGTGGAGTGTCCCAGAAACTGGGCTGGCTGAAACAAAAGTAAAATCTACACACTTCCCTTCACAAAAGCCCCAGAAAACACCAAGGGAAATTCTCTGCCAGCTGAATTCCCCATCCAGATTCCTCATGGAAATGATCTTTAGCACAACAGGCAGGGCTGTACAGCCAAAGGGAAGAGGGGTAATAGGATTGCTTATTTTCTACACCAGCTGAGAGTGATGTATTAAGGAGACTGTAAAACAGAATCCTAGAGCAGATGAAATAAATCCCCCTCTGGAAAACACTTTAGCAACAGCAGAGGAAGCCCACACAGACTCTTTCAGCTTGAACAATAAAATCTTCAATGTCTATAATGAGGTGAAATGGATCCCACACAGGAGAAAGGAGATTTCCAAGGCACAGAGGCACATTCACATCAGAGCTGTGCAAAGCCAACTCTGCAGATTGAGGACAACCCAGAAAACTCAACCAGCTGATCCCCTTAATTTTATTTCATAATTCTGGAGTTTGGACCAGTCAGAGCCAGCAGGCTTCCTTCTGACCATAAAATAACTCTCTCAGTTCCAGTTGGGAGTGATGGAGGGAGAACACAAAGTGTCCATGTTTAGATTCATGGCAAAGCTGGTGTGAAAGGATGGGCTGTACTGGTGTGGCAGGAAATCCAACAGAAATTGAAAAGTTATTATTAAAAAAAAAAAACAAACAAACCAGAAATGGTCCTTCCCCCAGAGTTTTCTCCTTCTCACTGGACTTTACATAAGGAGCTGCTCACTCTGAACCAGAGCAAAGCTCAAGCTGTCTGAAGACCTTCTGCCTGCTGAGTCCAAGGAGACATGGGGGAGACACCACCAGAATAGCAATGATGGTGCTATAAAGGCTTTCAGCTTTTTCCTCTAAAGTAAATGCCTGCCTGCTTCTTGAAACCAGAAAAAAAAAAGGTGCAGAAGTGTTTTAAGGGTCTCATGTGAACAAGCAGCAGGCAGGAACTTCAGTATCAGCCAAGAGGGCTCTTAAGAGATCTGAGAGGCGCTCAGAGTCCAGAGATGCAGCTCCTTCTGCTCATCCCCCAGACTGGAAATCACATGGCTGTGAACCTGGGAATACAGCTGGTGTAGCATTCTATTAGATATCATAGAGGATTAAATCTGCCAAAACTTTAGTGATCTGGGTCAGGGACGAGGGAAGCAGAAGGAGGAGGGGGGCAGCCAAAAAATGAAATATAAATCCCAAACTCAGGCTGTACCCAAGCACTTGGACTGCAGCAGTTTGTACTGTGCTTGTTTTTGCAGGTAACACTGTCCAGACACCAGTTCAGAGTTTGCTCCATTATCCATTAAACCTTGGTGCCCCTCCAGGCTTCAACACCCTAAACATGGATCCAAGACACAGACACAGTACAAGCTCACAGGGACTGGACATCCAAAATACACAGAACAAGAGAAAGAACTTCAGCAATTTATTTTTCCTTTCCTTTTTTTTAGACTATAAATTCTTTCTCTATTTAAAACATTCTAAGTGTTGTGCTTTACCCTGAGACACTTTTTTCCATCAGCTTCAGTCCTCCTGAGATGTGCATGATGCTCTTTCATTCCAAAACTTTAAATGGTTTGATTTTCTAGCAAATCTAGTTCGATACAAGTATTTCAAAAAATAAATAAAAATAAGGAGAAAATAAGCCAACTATTGAGCCTTTTTTTTCTGGAAAACTGACACTTCTATAGCCATTTTTAGGGGCAAAGGCATGGAAAGAGTATATTGAAAATCATAAAAGAAGCCTGGACCCTGAAATAGGCACTATTAATCTCAGGGTTTGCAATTTAGGATTGATTCAGAGGCACCAGACTTAATAAAGGACCTCATTGGTGCACTCATAAGCCCACGTGCTCAAGGCTGAGGCAGCATAAAGAATTTCTGACTGAGCTGGGGTTACACTAGGACAGCTTGAGGACATTCAGACAGGATCTGGTCAGGGCTGTGGACACCCCAAGTGCAGTGAGGTAACTCCATCCTGACAGATGGAAATGCTGCAAATGGGCTGAAGAGGAAGATGGGAACATAGAGAAAGGGGGCTGGAACAAGGAATGGTGACAATTTTGGGGGGGAGGGAGTGGAGGAATTTAGTTTAACTCCAAATTTCGGTGTTGAAAATGAAAGTGGAATTAATGGAGAAGGGTGACTGATACCAGCCTGGAGCATTTGTATGCAGGGAGCAGTTATTTTTTTTTTTTCTCCATGGAAGACCTCAGAAGAAATCAGTTTAACAATAATAGTTTAACAATATTGTCCTCAGCAGAGACAGGTGGTGGACTCCTGTCAGGCTTGCTTTATACAGACACCAAGAGTATTTGCAATGGCATTGGAAAGAAATCAGCCCCAAGCCTGAGTCCTCCTGCAGAGCAGCAGCACCCCAGAAATCCTGCTGATGGCAAATGGCAGCAGGGGACTCTCCTCAGAGAAGTTTGGGCTTGTCAGAGCAAAATCATTCCAGGAAGCATCTAAACAAAGCAGGCTAATGCTCTTCTGTGAAAGGGTGAAAAATCAGACCAACTCAGAAATATTTTAAAGCACATTCAGCAGAGTCTGAGCTTAGTGCAGGGCGGTCACAGCCCTTCTGAAGGGACTGGAACCAGCAGAGTCATCTGTAAAGCAATGCTTTATAGAGCTTGGCTCCCACAGCCTGCAGGGATTTGAAGCATATCACAGGAGTTCATTTCCTGAGGACAAACATAATTCATTACCCGGATACCTTGTCCCAATATTTCTTGGTCTAATTCCATTTTAGGGGAGGCCTGAGTCCAGTGGAATTACATTGGCACAGGAAAGGAACTTCAGACTAAGAGGTTTCTTACTGCTAAATGATAAAGAGGCAAAAATATTCTGCCTTTTCCATCTTTTTGAAAAGTGCTTGATCCAGAACTGGCAGAAGTCAACAGGGAGTATTTCCATGGACTTAGCAGATGTTGGTTCATAACATCCCTGGGAACTGGAGCACTTCACTCATTTACCAACCACTTCCTTATGACAGATAAAGGAACTGCAAATGTCGGAATTTATGGTGAAAATTCTCACCAGTCGTAAAATGCAGAAAACTTAAAAGCAGCAGCACTTCCTATAAAGCTCCTGTAGCTGAAGTTGAGATTGTTGCTTTGGGGTAAATAATCTCTGTGTTGTCTTTAGCAATTTCAGATTTTAAAATTATAGAGTATTTTTTCCTCTTTTCCCTTCATAAACAAAAAGCTGTTGTTCTGTAACAGGCTTTCTAGCAAGTAATGAGATCAAGGTAAAAAGAAAGTTAAATATTGCTCCATTCCCCTGGCAGCATTATTTGAATGTTCCCAACATTATTAATGTCAAAATACCTTGGAGTGAAATAACAGCAGTTTTTCTGGTATCAGGAGGGGCTGTTTTCCTCTGCCTGCCTCACTTAACAGCGGATTGAACAGAGGAATGGGGAATCACCAAGGACAGGCCCTGCTAAGTGGGGATTGCTTGGAGTCCCAGGGCAGAACAAGCAGCTCAGAGCAAGGCCAGGGCTCAGAGAGAAGCTCTGCAAGGTGGGTGTTGTCGTGGGCATGCTTGGGTGTGTGGCATTCACATTCTCTGAAAAAATCCCTTCTCCCAGGATTTTTCTCCTGGGAAGCTGAGACGCCTCAGAGAAAAGGAAAACAATTCTCATCTCATTTGCTTCTCCTGTGTTGTGCTCATGTGGAATGTGTTTGGAGATTGTTCACCCACAGGTGATTGTTCCATTGGATTCTGCTGTGAGTTGTTTTCACTCTTTGGCCAATCAGGGCCAAGCTGTGTTGGGACTCTGGGGAGAGTCAGGAGTTTTCATTATTATCTTTTAGCATTCTTTAAGTATCCTTCCTGTATTCTTTAGTATAATATAGTATTCTTTAATACAATATAGTAACATAAAATAATAAATTAGCCTTCTGAGAACATGAAGTCAGATGCATCATTCCTGCCTGTTGCCAAGGCACTGGCAAATACAATACTGGGGCTCTGTCCCCTGCATGAACTCCTGTCCTCAAGGGAATGGGCTCAGGGTCAGGTCTGGAAAGCCCTGCCCAAGCACCTTTCAGGGTAAGGCTCAGGGTCAACTCTGTAAAGTCCTGACCAAAGCACCTTTCAGGGTAAGGCTCAGAGCAGGGCAATGGGTGGTGCTGCCCAGCAAGGACAGACAAACCACCAGAGTCCCTTCTCTCTGAGTTGTGCAGGTGGGGGAAAGAAAACAAAATCCTTAATCTTAATTTATGTGCGTATGTACATCTACGTATGTACATGTATGTATGTAAATCCTTAATTTATGTACAAGAACTGTCTGTGACAGGAGATATTTTCAAGTCCACCTCTGCCTGACTGGAAAGGGATGAATGGCTGTGTGTCTTCCACCTCCCCAAGCAGCTGTTCAGCAGGCTGCCAACACAGCCTGGAACATGATTTCCTTCATCTCCCTAGTTCAGGTTGTCCCAGTGAGTGTAAGAATTAAATATTAATTGAACCAGAGACCTGTGTGTGAGAGAGAAAGGATAAGAAATGCTCTCTGGAGCAGCTTCACACAGAAAGGGGAAGGCAGGGACTGTTGCTGCAGGAGCAGACCTGGGTCTGCATCCCTTCTGCAGGTGAACACTACTCAGGTGTCCCTGCAAAAATACCCCTGGGAGGGCAAACAGAGCAAAAGCTTTGGCATCCAGCAGCAGGAGGAGATGCTGAAATGGTTGTGCCTGGGGGAAATGCATGCTCGGGGGCAGGAGGGGATGTCTGCCAGCACAGCTCCCCCTGCTCTGCAGAGAGCTTACAGTGCAATGTAATGCTCTGCTTCCAGCCACGGAGATCTGCACTGGAGTGCCCTCCATGGTGAAATACTGCAGCTGTGCTACTGCCAGATACCCATGCAAAACTTTTTAGAACTGGAAGTTTAGAAAAGAAGAGGAAAAAAAATAGGGTAAAAATATGAGGCAGGGGTGATGGGCCCTGGGATGGGAGGTGTTTTTCCTCTGCAAGGCACTGTCAGGTTTGTGCAAGATTTGGAGCTCATGAAATTGTATACTCATAACTCCAGGCAAGGAAGTATTTTGGAGCTCACAGAGCATCCAGGCAGCAAAATAAAGGCTTGGTTCTGGCAAGGCAGCCTCTGGATTCATTGCCACAGGTAATGGAGCCACTAACACATGCCAGTCACTTGGGGAAAGAAGACGAGCAAGGCAAACAGCTCTTATTTTTAGTTCGCAGTTTAGTTAGCAGCTAGTTCACACTGCTGCATAGCCAGTGCAGCATTAAACACAAGCTGGTGGGCTGCAGGTTTGTCTCTGGGGAAGGGAGCCAGGTTTTTGTTGTGTCAGGAGTAAAGGCACAGCATGCTGAACCTTCCAGGAGGAGACAGAAAGGGTGACTTGGGGACAGCCTCGATTTTAGGAAGATTATTTTCATCTGGATTGTAGGAACACTGAACAAAAAGGCATCAGCATTTGTTAGTTGCATAGCAAAGCCTTATTATTTGTCAGGGAATTATCTGAGTTTCTGGTAATGAGAGCTGGGAGTAACTTGTTATCAGTATTGTTGCATTAAATATCTATATTTTGACTGTAAAAGAGGAAGCACTAGCACTGCCAGTAGTGTGAAACCTCACAGGCTGATAATTACAAGAGCTGCTGCCTTTACCACAGCACTAACAACAGAAAGCAAATTAAGTGCTCAGAAGTTAAAAACGAAAGAAGAAAGTTGATTTTCTTTTTGCAGAGTTTGGAGTTACAGCTGAAGGAATTTAGGGGATGTTTGGTTACACCAACTGTTATTTATGACAACTGTGAATGAATGAAATATCCTCTGCATTAATCCCTGCTGAAAATACAAAGCTTTCCTATGCCTTATATATTTTCAAACTTCTAATGCAAAACAGATCCTTAGAAAAATACATAGACAAACATAAATATGAGGTGGGTTTTTTTTTCTTTGATGCATCCATACAGCATCAGTATCTATAAATTTACATTATAGCTCTACTGCCATCAAGTGATGAAAAGATATTTTAGTGAAGATATCAAAGAGAGAAAAAAAAAGAGAAATCTGTGTAAGTTACAGAGCTCTTACATAGAAATGAGACATATTTTATATTCACCCCTGCCTCTTCCCCATCCAGGGTATCAATGGGAGACAAAAAAACTCTGTGAACTGCAACCTAATTAGAGTCAGGGCTAATTAAAATGCATCTCAAGATTTAATTATTGTTTGTGGGTAGCATAAGTGAAAAAAAATCCCAAAATTCATGTCCTTTTGTACCTCTTGAGTCACATAATGGGGTGGGGAACAATAAAAGCAGCTTCTTGGTGCTGCCAGCAGAGCTGTCACAGCTCAGCACCACCTACCTGCCCTTTCCCTTTCCTTGGCTGCTCATTAGTGCCTCCCTGCTTGGAAATAGGGTTTGTGTCAGCTGAGGAGAGGGAGAAAGCTGAAGAACATCAGATGTGGCCTTTCAGTCCTTAAAGGGAGCTGAAAGAAAGATGGGGACTGACTTTTAGTGGGGCATATAGGGATAGGGATGGGGGTTATGGTTTTAAGCTAATAAAAGACAGATTAAGGCTCCACATAAGGAAGAATTTGTTGACAGTGAGGGTGGTAAAACACCTCAGGCTCAGAGCCCCATCCAACCTCACATCTGATGTTTCCATGGATGAGGTGTCCATCACCTCTCTGGGCAGCCTGATGTAGTTGAAGGTGTCCCTGCCCCCAGCAGAAGGTTGGACCAGATGGTCTTGAAAGGTCCCTTCCAACCCAAACCAGTCTGTGCTTCCATGGCTGGGTCAGATTAGGCTGTGTCTAGAGCATGGCTGACAAAGTGAGGGACAAAGTGAGGGACAGTGGGATGGAAAGTGCAAGGAGTCACATCTGGAAGGGTTTTCTGGTGCTCTGCTACAGAATTTGGGGTTTTCTACTCTCATAATCTCTGCTGCTCACAGTGACCCCAAGATGTGTTAGAAAGTCTCTTTTCCCAGCCCAGCAGTTGAAGAAGGAGTCAGAGCTCTTCAGTTCTTGGTCTCAAGGTTGTTCATTGTATCTTATCTATAAAATTCTTTCTCCTGGCCTGCCAAGGTCCACTCAGCAGGACAGTCAGAGGCACTCTGCCTGCCCTGGGGTGGTGTTATCTTTTTATACTAAAAACTACGTGTGCAATATTTACAATTACTTTCCAATACCCACCACCTATGTTAGACAGTGAGTTTCTACTCTAAACCAATCCAAAAGTGCCAACATCACAGCAGAAGATGGAGGCCAAGAAGAAGAAGGAGAAAGGCTGGACACACCCAGATTCCTCCATCTTGCCCCCTGAACCCCCATTCTAAAAACCCCAAAAAATCTATTTTTCACCCAGTGATAAATTCACTATCATTCTACTTAAACTTTCGTTTCTTGTAATTCTTCATACAAGGGTGGTAATTGTTTTTTCCAAGGGCTAAATCAAAGGCACAGGGGTCTTGGGCTCTGTGCCAAGGTCTCTGAGGCCCCTGGGCAGGGGCTCGAGTCCTCCAGGGCAGCCAGAGGAATTTCCTGGGTTCCAACATTCCACAGAGAGAGGAAAGCCAGCTGAGGAAAGCCAGCTCTCTGGGATTTCCCCACAAAGGTGGTGACCGTGCTGCAGCCCCTTCCTTGGCACTTCACTGGCACAATCTCCACGGTGGCTTCAAAAGAGCTTCCACCCGACATGGATTCCCCAGCCTCCACGATGATTTTGGCACCACTGACAGGGAAGGCAAATCTCTGACTCCTATCACAACACCTTGCTGCAAACACATGAAAAAAACAGTTTTTGTGGGGCACCAAAGGCATCTTTACCTTCTCACAGAACCATTAAGGTTGGAAAAGACCTCTAAGACCATCAAGTCCAACCATTAACCAGCACCAGTCTGTTCACCACTAAACCACGTCCCCAGGTGCCACATCCACACATTTATAACATTTCCAGGGGTGGTGGTTCCACCACTTCCCTGGGCAGAAAGCCTCAGAGGTTTCCTCTTATTCCTAAACCTGATTAACAGCAGAACTTCAGCCACTGTTTTGCTACACTTCCAGATGTTGTCCATCCATAGGATCTGAACTGGAAGTGCTCTGGGCTCATGCAAAGGAGTCCTGTTTCTGGAAACTGCAAATATCTCTGCTCAATACAAATAAAATACAAACCAGAGACTGACTGAAGGTAGGAACCCTGTAGCCATGATATTTTCTGAAAAATCCCTTTGCCAGGATTTTTCTCCTGAGAGGCCTCAGAGGAAAAGAAAAACAATAATTATCTGCTGCTGTGAAATGCAACAGGTGCATCTTTGATTGGTCCATGTTGGTTGTTTCTAAATAATGGCCAATCACAGTCAGCTGGCTCAGATTCACTGAGAGTCACGAGCTTTTATCATTCCATTATTTTCCTTTCCTTGCAAGCCTTCTGATGAAATCCTTTCTTCTATTCTTTCTGTATAGTTTTAGTATATAATTTTCTTTTAATCTAATACATATATCATAAAATAATAAATCAGCCTTCTGAAACATGGAGTCAAGATTCTCATCTCTTCCCTCATCCTGGGACCTCTGAGAACACTGCCACAGGAACCCCAAACCAGACTTTTTACAGAAATAAACTCAGTATAAGTAGGACTAAAATGAGATGTATTTCACAAGTTTTTTCTGCTTGGTTATGAAGGTATTGCATACTATTAAAAATGAGCTCACCAGAGGTTACATTGTGTGAAAGATAAAGGTAGGTTCAAGAAGGCAAAAAAAAAAAACCAAACCCTTGGGTTCAGGGCTCAGTTCCTAAATGGTCAGGATTAGGTTATTTGTTTGTAAGACATTTTGAATTCCTGTGGAATGAAGGACAAAACACAGAGGCACAGAGCCTGGACAGTGAGTCAGATTGCATGGAAGAAATAAATCAGAAGAGCCTCTAATGGCTCAGACCCCTTTGGGGGATTAGTGGCAGAAACAGCATTTGCCATCCAGTAGAATCCAGTAGGCTACTGAAGCCAAAGCAGATGTGACAAGAGCTGAGCTAACCATTTTGGGGGACATAAAGGGAAAAAAATGTCCTAATAAAGCAGGAGGACTAATAATGGACTCAGGATATTTGTTCCAATTGCCCAGAACTTTGTTTGGAGCTCAGCATCATCCAAAGAGACATTTATGGACTTAGGCAGCTGAATATCAGGTCTGCCTGTCATGCCTCGATCAACATAAATGGAGAAGGGAAACAATGTGAACAAAGGATAAAAAAGAAGGATGGAGACAGCACAAGGCAGTAAACAGGACAGTTATTTCACACTTTCTCCTCATATATTTTTTATTTATTTTCTGTGGGCTCCTGTCACAAGGCAAGAGTATATATTTTGTGAGCTAGGAGATGTTATATGCCTGAGAGAAGTTGCAAAGGGAAAGATGTATTCAAACACTTGGAGATATAATTTATTATTATATATGTATGTAAACACACAGTGATAGTATGAACACACAAAAATCTGCATGTTTATTTGTACATGTATACATAAAAATCAAAGAAAAGTTTGAGTGGTAATAAATACATATACACAAATATCTCAATTTTAGATAATTTACTTTCAACAGTCAGTGATTTCCAAAAGGCCATTTCCATGCAAGCAATGTAGCCTTTTCTTTGGAGTGCAGCAAGTTAGACAGGAGAATAAAAGTTCAATTAAGAGCCTGCTTGCCTGTGACTGATAATGGTCTTGACATTTGCAGAGTCTCCTGACAACAATGCCAGAGCAAAGTAGGGAAAAGGAAATCAAAGAACAAGTTCTTTGCAGATGGAGATGAGAGGGTTCAAACATCTGAGGCTTTGCACTCGTGGCTCAGAAATAACCTTTCCCACCACACGAGGCTGTGTCAAACATTTCAGCTGCTCAAGGAGAGGCGTTGAACTTTCGGAATAAAGTCAGCAGCTTTGAGGGGGCCTTGCTGGAAGGTGCTAAAGAAAGAAATGTTTATTTTACTAATGCCCTGATCACCACCACTGCCTCACACAAGGAGGGAGAGGAAGGAAATAACCAGCTGATCACTAAGCTAAACTTTGCTTTTGATCTTGTCAAGTAAAGTAGCATCCTTCTGATCTAACATCCAAAAGGTGAATTCCCAAAGGCCAGGCTGGGGTTCCCAGCACTCTGGGCATCAAAGCTGCCTCATCTCAACTCTTGACTGGGGCAGGGGGATCTGATGCCACCTGCTCTCCTCTGTGAGAGTAAACACAGCTGCAGTTTCAGGAATAGTTCAGATTAAATAAGGTTCAGTGGCTCTGCCTGCCTGGGATCAAACCAGCACTGCCTCTTTGAATCTGGCTGCCCCATTTGCTTCTGCAAATGCCTTGACTGACAAATTTCATATTTGCCAGAGAATGTCCAAACCACAGCCACCAGCCTTTGAGAAAATCTGAAGTTTTAGTGCATACCTATACAGAGAGATGACATGAAATGCATTTCAATTTGCACTAATTTTAGTGAGAGGGGAGTTAAAAAAAATTATTTTAAAACTCATCTTAATGGACCAGAAGCAACCAGAATTAGAGCCCCTTCCTTATTCAGTTTCCTGATTCCTGAGCCAACACAAACCAATTGCTCCAGCTGATGGCTGAGGTAGGCACAGAGCAGGAAGGAGTGAGGACTGTGTGGGAAGAGTGATCAAATGACTTTCTGAAGCACTGAAAATTGTCCTGATGCATCATAGCAGGGCTCCAGCTGGTTTAACCTGACCGCTGTGATAGGATCGAGTGCAGGCTGCTTTAGAGGTGAGTGCCAGCACATCCCCTGGGAAGTGTGCCATTCCCTGGGGGTGCAGCACCCTTCCTGACAGTGCTTAGAGGTACCCTGGTGTCAGAACCCAGGAAATTCCTCTGGCTGCCCTGGAGGACTCAAGCCCCCGCCAGGGGGCTCAGAGGCCTTGGCACAGAGCCCAAGACCCCTGTGCCTTTGATTTTGACCCATGGAAAAAATTAACAACTTTATATGAGGATTTACAAGCCACAAAAGTTTAGGTAGAATGATAGTCACTTTGTCACAGGGTGAAAAGTAGAATTTTGGGGTTTTTAGAATGGGGGCTCGGGATCCCAAGATGGAGGAATCTGGGCATGCCTTGCTCTTCTTTCTTCTTCTTGGCCTCCATCTTCTGAGTGATGTTGGCACTTTTGGGTTGGTTTAAAGTAGAAACACACTGTCTAACATAGGTTATAGGTATTGGAAAATTATTGTAAATAATGTACACATAGTTTTTAGGATAAAAAGATAACACCACCCTGAAAGCAGTCAGTGTGCCTCAACCCAACCTGCTGAACAGACCTCAGTAGGTCAGAGAAAGAATGTTATAGATAAGAGAAAATAGATAAGAGAAAATAAACTACCTTGAAAACCAGAACAGAAGAATCCTGACTCCTTCTTTGGCTTCCAGGCTGGGAAAGGAGACTTTCTAACACACCTCAGGGTCATCCTGACCACAGAGACTCCGAGACCCTGTCAGCTCACTGATGTATTTAGAGTATTCAGAGGTACCCTGTCAGCTCACTGATGTATTTAGAGTATTCAGAGGTACCCTGTCAGCTCACTGATGTATTTAGAGTATTTAGAGGTACCCTGTCAGCTCACTGATGTATTTAGAGTATTCAGAGGTACCCTGTCAGCTCACTGATGTCTCTCTAGTCCCCTGGGCCCCTCGTAGCCTCTAGTGCCTCTCTGCTCCCCAGAGCCTGTGGGGTGCACGAGCTCACCCTTCCCACAGGAGGCAGCTGAAGCTGAGACTCTGCCACAGTCAATGGTGTCCCAAGCCATATTTCAGCAGGGTGAGTGTGCTCACATCCAGGCAGCAGGGTTTATTCCACCTCTGAAACTTTATGAGGGCTCCTGGTTTCTAGCTGTGCTGTTTGCCTGGAGTGTGCTGTGGCTGGTAAGCCAGGAGAGGGGACCTGCTGCTGCAGTATGTCAGAGAGATTTACCATTAACTCAAGAGCTCCAGGCTGGTGGGTTTGGACGTGACAAGCCAGGCTTCCAGTCTCAGAGGCACAGGGCATGGCTATTTTGCTGTTTGTAGCTCGTTAATTTATTACCCTGGGCCTGCATGGAGGGTTCTTTTCCATGTCTGTCTTTCACATGACATTTTACAACGTGACACAACAGGGAAATTTTGGACAGAGAAAGTGGAGCCATCAGCTTGTCAGGTCCTTTTTAGCCAGTGGAGGGATTTTTCATCAGCAAAAGCTGAGTGTGTCTGTAGGAGCAGGCAGTGCATGCATGACCCCCACACGTGCATCATTCACACACCAATGTGCTTCACCCCCTCTTGTCAATCCACAAGGATCATCCAAACCTCTGCTCAGCACTCAGCTGCAATAATTCAAATTGCTAACACAGAGGAGAAAGGAGGGGTTTGAAAAAAAACCCACCTCCTTCAGCCGACAAAAACATGCTGTCCTGACCTCTCCTATTTGCTTCCCAGTCTTTGTCATTCAAGGCTGTCTAAAAAACACTTGAAGAGCAAGGAGAGTGAAAATGGGAGTCCTTCAACATAAGCTGGGTATTATTCTGCTGTCACTAAAAAGATTTATTCAGGGGTGTTAAAGAGAGTGTCTAGTAGGGTGAAGTGTTGCCTTTGTGGAGAGGAGCACCTCTACCAGAGGGTTGCAAAAAGAATGGAAAACACTTGAATTTTGGTGCTAGCTCTATCTGTACTTATAGAATTTTACTACCTCTCTAGGTTTTTTTTTCAAAGCCGGGATTTTCTAGGACAAATAAAATACATAACATCCATAACAGAGACAGATACATGAAGCAGTCAGACAAGGCCCATGCTGGAAAGAAAACATGCCCAGAACAACATGTCCAGATTCCTCTACAAGCAGAAACACAAGTGTAGTCTGTTCAAAACCTGCCCACAGACTTTCTTCTTTCAAAAGAAAAGCCAACTTATAAACAACAAAACTAAAAAACTAAGCAAAACTAAACAGAATAATTTGAGTAGAACCAAGGTGTTAAATTTGAGGATGTGCCTGTGTTTATGGTTTATTTTTATTGTCATGTGCTGTTACCAAAGTAAAAATCCACATCTTGAGCAACAGCAGGTGGAATTTCTATTTTAGCACAATTTTAGCTCATTAGAGAAAAGAGAGTCCAGCTTGAAGTTTTGCAGAACAATTTAAGAAGCAAAGAGAGAGGAGAGCAGCTGAAGTGGATCAGGCTATGGGCCTCTTATTGCCTATGAATATAAACTACAAAGGGAATTACATTGAATACTGGCAAAGTCCCACAGTTGTTCTCATTAAATGTTCACAGATGTGTCATTTTTGTGCACATTTTTGCTCTGATCAGTTTAAAGTGGCTCCCATAACACAGGATTTGAGGTTTTCCATGAGAGGCTGAGTTGCTGTCCTGTTTCCACCCCTCCCTCAGTCTGACCAGAGTGACAGGAACTCTATTCTTGACTCTTAAATTGAAATACTAAAAAGGATGTGCATTTCAAAAGGTTTCATATTCTTCTGGGAAGTGGATAAACAAACACACTGACTTGTTACAGCAAATACTTTGTACCTATTGGGATGTTCATCTTGCACAAGATATTGGCAAAACAACAAAGCAGGATGAGATCATTTTCTGAAGTTGTACCTGTCCAGGGGAATTAAAAGGGGAGAAAGAAAGAGGAAAGTTTAGTTTTCTTGAAGTTTATCTCAGTACTAAAAAATGGAATTTCATGGGCAATGCAAAGGTTTGCTTTGAGACAGCTGCAAGGGGACTGCAGATAGCTCAAAAGACTTCAGACAAATGTGTAGATTTTTTTTAAAAATGACAAATTATTCAACTTCTGTCAGAGAAATATCACTAGGCAAGAAATAATAGGAGCCAAGTCTTTGCATCTTCTCACTAGTTCATCAAGGTAGGACTGATTCAAGGAGAGAGCACCTGGTGCTGTAAAATAAAGGGGGAAGAAAACACCACACACCTGTGGATGGTGAAAAGCCTCAACTGGAAAGAAAGCTACACAGGAGTGTGCAGGTTTTGCCCTGACTGACAGAAAGAGAGAAAAATTTAGAAAAAAACAACCAGAAATCCTGTTCAGACCCAATTTGCTGAGGTGGAAGGATAAATGCTTGTTGAAGACATGGGTTTAATTTACAAATCTGGTTTGAAATCTATTTGGTGTATCTAGCAACCCCTCCTGCTCTCCCTGAGTCCCTTTTGTGTAAACACCACATCACACCAAGCTGGGAAGGGCTTTCCAGCTTTCCAATGGAGCAGCTCACTAAAACCTGAGTGATTTCTCTTGCAGCACACGTGGTTGGAAAGAAACACCCACTGGGCTGCACCACCAGCTGATGCAACCATGGACCAAACACCTGCTGCGCTGGGGTTCCCAACCCCACACCCAAACTTCTACATTTCCTTTGGTCCCAGTTAGTTTCAGGATCCAACTTCCATGTTCTTTGGCCCTGGAAATTGTCGGAACCCAGGACATTCCTCTGACTGCCCTGGAGGACTTGATACCCTGGCAGGGGGCTCAGAGACCTTGGCATGGAGTCAAAGACACCTGTGCCATCAAACTTAGCCCATGGAAAAAGTTACCAACTTCGTATAAGGAGTTACAAGCCACAAGAGTTTGACTAGAAGGATAGTGAATTTATCACAGGGTGAAAATGTAGAATTTTGGGGTTTTCAGAATGGGGGTTCAAGAGGTAAGATGGAGGAATCTGGGCGTGTCCAGTCTTCCTCCTGCTTCTTCTTAGCCTCCATCTTCTGCTGTGATGGGGGCACTTCTGGATTGGTTTAGAGTAGAGACAGACTGCCTAACATAAGTCATAGGTATTGGAAAATTATTGTAAATAAAGTACACATAGTTTTTAGTATAAAAAGATAACACTGCCGTGAGGGCAGGCAGTGTGCCTCCACCCAACCTGCTGGACAGATCTCAGCAGATCAGAGAAAGAATGAAATAGATAAGAGAAATTGAGCAACCTTGAAAACCAGAGCTGTGGAATCCTGACTTCTTCATCTCTTTTTCCAAGCTGGGAAAAAAGAGACTTTCTGACACCTCGGGGTCATCTCGACACCAGAGACCTCGTCAGGAAATCTGCATCCTGCTCTCACACTGAAGTCCAGCACGAGCCCAGCTTTGCAGGAGCCAGCTCAGGAGCAAGTCCAGGATAATCCAACAAGACACAACCTCTGGCACACTCCATAATTTATTTGGGGTTGGAGAGATATTGATTTCTCCTATTACTCCTCTATAAATGTTTCTTACAAACCCAGATGTAACCCTGTCCCAAAAATGAGGGATGGAGGGCAGGAGGGCAGGAAAAGAGGACGTGGCCATGTCACCCCAGACCCAGCACATAAACATTGTACCAGGCAGAGACATCAGGGGCTATAACCACCTTGTTTGTCTCTCTTCATCTAAACCTTCTACTTTTTCAGCTTGCCAAATCTCCCCAAACAAAACGAAAAGCAAAAATTCCCTGGATGGATCTCACAAAGGCAGTTAGTGATACTCTGCAGATTTCCTACTCTGCAGATTTCCTCCTGGGTTCATACCCATAGGCAGGAATGCTCAAGGAAAAGAAAAGCAAATCATAAATAGCAAATTCAGGAGAACAAATCTCAAAAGTCACTTTTGCAGTAAATGTCTGTGCATGTCAAAAAACATTCTCACAGGAAACAGGACTGAATAATTTTTCATGATGAGAAAAATATTTTTTTTTAAATCAAACAGGGAACATCTGCTTACAAATAAATGCATGAAACCTGAGATAAATTCCTGCAAATAAGTTTTCAAGGTTGGTTGAAGTTGCTAATGGCTACATTTGTCCAGCCTTTAAAAATTTTGCTCAGGCATCATTCATATTAGATGATCTCTTGCAGTGAGAGTGCAGAAAACTCCTGAAATCCTTGTCAAATCACTTTCATCCATCCCTGATATTAACCATTTGAGGCATTTCCACTTCCCTGCTCTGCTTCCTGCCACCTTGGAGAAATTGTTTTGATTCTTCTTCCTTTTCCTCAGAAATTATTTCACAGCAAAGGAAATAAAAAATGACAGCAAATCCCATAACTCAGTACCCACCAGAACATGCTCTTCCAGCTGCAGTAACAGCCTCACTCTTGGGCATTTCCTGTGAGACTGATGGCCAGCTGCCTCAATGCCCTGCAGCCTTGCTTCGAGCCATCAGCGCCCCCAGTCAATCAATCCTCAGGAAAAAAGAAGGGAAAAAAAGAAAGAAAAAAGAGAGAAAAAGCACTGGACTTGGCTTAAATAAATTAAAAAAAAAAAAAAAAGTGGTAGTGCAACCCCTTATGGATAAAACTTTGGATCACTCTTCTGGTTTCTTCATGTTCAACAGCCCTGGCCAGCCCAGCTGCCTCCCTGCACACCCTGGAGGGATAGTGGCCCTTCATTCATTTGATCTTCTCCTTGTCCCTCCCCACCTGAGGACAACCTAAGCAGTGCCAGCCATGGGGAATAAATTCCTCCTGCTGGGTGCAGGCCATGACCCATCACAGCAAGGTCCATCCTTTCATAAATGGTGTTTTACCTGGCACCTCCTGTCACCCTCAGCTCACTGAATGGTTTGGGTTGGACATCAAAGACCATTATTTCCACCCCCCTTCCATTGACAGGGACACCTTCCATTTGCCCACATTGCTCCAAGCCCCATCCAAGCCAGCCTTGAAGGTTTCCAGGGATGGGGCATCCACAGCTTCCCTGAAGAACCTGTTCCAGAGCCTCCCCACCCTCACAGCTCCTCTCCAGTGGGGCTGCTCTTCAGGCAGTCACTCCCAGCTGGTTTCTCCAGCCCAAGAATGGAGTTTTGTGCTTCCCTTTGCCAAACCTCATGGAGTTTAATTTAGCCCTTTCTTCAAATTAATCTGGGTCCCCTCTGGGCAGCCACTCTATCATTTGTCACATCAGACTCTCCTCCTAGTTTAGTGTCATCCACAAATTACTTGTTTTGGTAGCACAGCTAGAGTGAAGAGACCATTTAAATGCCACCCCTGGTGTGTTTGCTGGTGGTAGAGAGTTTGTGTAAATTAGAGTCCCCTGGGCTCCTTGCTGTGCTGCCTGCTGACCCCATCCTGCAGCTGCCCTAATAGATTTTCCCAGAGTGTTTCAATGCTGCAATATAAAACCTCATTTCATAGTGATTCCTGAAATGAAAGTGCCTCAGCATCTGCAGCCTGAATCATCTGTGGGACTGAGCTTCCCTGCAAGCTCAGAGCCATAAAACATCCCCTGCCCCAGCTGGGAGCAGCCATGGGCTTATCCTGTGGAGAGGTTTCTCCTGGGAAGATGAAGGAGCCCACAGACCTTTTAGTGCAAGAGTTTAATAATAAATTTAGCTTTTGGGCTCTTTTGCCTGTGAACAAGAGGCTGTTCCCCTGCTTTCTTTCTCCTTTGCAGAATGAGCTTTTTTATTTTTTCCACAAATACATTAGAACAATTCACCTGCCTTTTTCTTCCCCCTGCCAGGTCTCTGTGCCAATGAAATGGTTTCCCTCCTGGGCACAGATCACTGGCCTGTCTAGGCTGCTGTTGTGTTAGAAACAGGAAAATTATAACATTGCCTTTTACTTTTTCTCATTAATTCGGGTACAACTCACTTCTCTCCTTCCCTTTCTGCCCCTTGAAATTCACCTGTAAGTACCTTAAAGGAAGAACTGTTCTAACCCAAGTCCAGCAGAGAGGATGCTCTCTAAAAACAACCAAACTACCAAAAACCAGAAATCATTTCAAAGAGCATCACTGTGTTTTGGAGAGCTGCCAAAACCCTGTGAATGATACATAAAAGATAAAATGTCTGACAAAATCTGCCAGTGCTGCAGCAAACAGTTCAAAGAAAAGGCATCAATGTCCAATTACCTGCCCAAGGTGCTGGACTGCAGGGAAACATCAACTTTTGGGCAACCAAAGCTCCACACAGGTACTAATTGTGGTGGGCTTACTGTGAGAGGCAGGTTAATTTGCTTTATCCTGCTTCCCCGTGGTCACTTTGGGACCATTTACAGCACCTGAGAGACCAGGTGTGGTTCCAGCTCTCAGAGCAATGTGCCCAGCAAGGCAGGTAGAAGGAAATTTATTTACTTCAGCACCTGCCCAAGTTCACCCCATTTCCTACCTGAGGTACCATTTTGTTTCTGATCTGCACCAGAACACACCTGCCCTGAGTTTTGTTGCCTGAAAGACAGGGGAAACACCTCCCTGCTTCAAAGCAAGTCACAGATTCATATTTTTTACTGCCATTCTCAATCAGTGCTGTTTGCCTGGGGTATCTCCCTTCTCACTGCCCCCTCCTTACACCACACTGAAAAGGCACCTCCAGACAGGCTCTTCCCTCATTTCTATCTCCCTGTTCTCTTCTATGCTGCTGCATGAAACCAATCATGGACAGAAAAGAGCTGGGTGAGTCCAAAGTAAAGCCTCATTGACCATTTAACTGCATTTAACTGCATTTGACTGCAAATTCACACCTAATGGGAGGCTCCCTGTTCCCTACTTGCACACTGAGACAAGTTGCAGCTCTGGTGGACTTCTAATGTCACTCCCTATCCTCCTTCCTACAAATCTGGCAAGATTTATGTTCCAGAATTTAATAAATTATGAGTTTGCAAGCAATGATTAAAATAATGTATTTCTCTGCCTTTTTTTGAGTTCAGCTTGACCATCACTTCCTGAGCACAGTCTGAGTGACTCAGAGGGGCCAGTGATCTGAGCCCTGCCCAGCCCTGAACTCTCTGCTGACATTTCTTAATGTCAGTAAATAACAGCAACTTTTGTACATATTGCTTTTCTTTCTAGGCAATTTACTGTCTTTATTCTTTTTGGGTCTCATCCAGACTGAGATTAAAAATGGGCCAGCTTAGGCAGGTGATTTGTTTTGTGTGTGTCTCGTTGCTGAGCTTGAAGTCAGACCTGCATAAAAGTTGGTGATTTGGGGCCATTGGGCTCAAAGTGCTTTCTCTGACTTTCCCAGTTTCCCTCACCACAGATCTGCCACTCTCATCTTCGCTTTATCTCTGATCATCAAACTTCTGTAAAGAAAGGTCAGTGACATTTTGCAGTGTTTTGAAATGATAACATCTCAGACCTGGTCAAGCTTGCATTAAAATGCTCTTTTAATGACAAATAGGCCATCTGCACCCTGTCTTTGAGTAAATCCAGGAGCCCACATAAACCATTTCTATTGACAGCTAGAAAAATTAGCAGAGGCCAAAATCTTTCACATCTCTGCTTTTGTCCTCCCTCGGAATTACTGATTGAATGTCCCCTATTTTGAGTGAAAAGTGAAATATGGATTTTCTTTTCATCACCACCACTTGCACAGCTGCATCAGTCATTAAGCTGTCCTAAAGATCTGTTACCCAGGAACTGGATGCCAGGTATATATCATATCCTGAGGTGAATTGTGGCAAGGCATAAATTGATCATGAGGTTCATGCCTTTGAAACCCAAGTGAAAGAACATCAATTGTCATCAACTACAAGAATATAAATAGAAAAGATCAAATCAGCTCTGGCCGAAATGTGTTCTGCAATGGAAATAAAAAAAAGAAAAAAGCCAAACAAAGTAAAAAAATCACAAGTTACTTTGATCAGGGACAAAAAGTTATACTTTTCAAGGTAGGACATGAAATGAACATTTCTTAACTCAGCCTGTCCCTCCTCCATGTATTTTGTACAACTGTGTGCTACAGCTAAAACCTCAGGCTTCTCTTCTATTGTCCATGTTGAAAAGTCACTGCTGAGCTACAACTTTCTGCAGCTTAACTTCCTCCAAATATCAGGTGAAATGCAGCCACCATCCTTTCCAAGCTTTCTGCACTGCTGTCAGGTGTTCATTTTAAACTTTTCTGCCAAAGCTTCTGATGTAGTTGCAAAGTCTCTCTTATATCATTATGTCAATATACTCTTATTCCCCTTAAACTGCAATTTTCTAGGTTAAATAAGCAAAGCTATTACCTTTTTTTTTTAAACTAAGATGTGTTCTCCATCACGTAGTTCAATTTTAGTTAATCCTTCTTGAAAATGTGTGACTAGAACTGTATGTTATCATTCCAAATGAGATTTTATAGCACTACATAATTTCCTGATTCTGCTGGAAATTCCTTCTGTGAGATACGTTCACATCCAGTTTTCTCACTGTTTTCTTGAAGGTCCATAAACATCTTAAGATCAACAAATGCAACCAGGACTTCTTTCTTCTCCATTGATGATTTCCAAGCCTACAGCAGGAATTACTTTTTTTTTCTCTGAAAAAACTAAAGTATTCCTCACTATTACAGCCACACTAGAAAATCTGTATGTACCTGATGCCACTTTTTTTCCCTTTTAATATATAAATTTTGTTATTTGACAAGTGAATAATGGAAACTTTGTTAGACTTACATTAGACCCACAAGTCCACACGTGAGTTTTGTCTGAATTTTGTAATGGAGACTAATTAGTCCCAGGACTTAATTCTTTTAATCCTTTATGCCTGTGCTTAAATCTCTGATTAATGTGCTATATTAAAAAAAAAAGTACTAGGTTCATGTTTGCTGTAATTAGCTATGAGAACTAATACTGTTTATTAGTATTAGTTTATATAATACTAATAAATTATTATTATATAAATTAATATAATTTATATACTTTATAAATTATAAGTTTTAAATATTATTATTTGGTATTTATATAATTTAGAACTTCTAGAAATTATATTAATTTATACAATAGTTTATATAAATAAAATCGTTTGTATAATAAAAATAGTAGTTTTAAATAAAAATAATAGCATATATATTTATATAATATTGTATTATATATATAATATATTATATAATAATATATTATATAATATGCATATTATAATATATTATATTATACTATATTATACTATATTATATTATACTATATTATGTTATATATTATACAGTTTATAAAATGTATACAATAGTTTATAAAACTGGAGAACACACCATTTACACATGATACACCTGTAATGTGGGTCTTGCAGTGTGAAGCTTAGAGCAGGATACAGTTGTCTCATTAATTACCTAAAACAGGTCTCCAGGATGCTTTGGGGTATCTCAGACCTGGCAGATGCCACACAGGACCCACAAGAGACTTTGGCTCTTCTGCAGGACAAGGGGGGACACCCTAAAACTTGCTGAATTGGGCACCTGACTGAAACTCACCTTTATTCTGCTGATTTTAGCTTGGACAGGTGAAATGAAACTTGGAGCTGGTGAAAAGCCTCCACTGAGTAATTCAGCTTAGAGACTGAGTTGTTGTTTCCTGCAGAGACGTTAACAGGGACAGGTGGTGTCACCAGGTTTAGGAAGGAGATCTTTGGAGCTGGCAGCCCTCAAAGTTAGCTCTGGGCAGCCTGAGCTGGGCTCATTTCAGTGCACTCAGGCTTTCCTGCCTTCTCCAGCCACCAATGAGCTCAGGGATCACACCCCACCCAAAAGCTCTGGCAGAGGAGCCACTCTCCCCTCAGCTGTTCTATCCTGGGTTTTCAGAGCCCTTCACTTGGAGTTTGGCTTTCTCTGGAGCACTGGGGCAAAGAATTAGGATTTCTCTGGTCACACACAGCATTATTAGTTAGCTAACTAATAATGCTGTGTGTGACCAGAGAAATCCTAATTCTTTGCCTCAGTTACTGAGGCTATGCCCATTTCTATTTCCCAGAGGTTTTGTTGCCTGTGGAGATGAATGCTTGAGTTTTCAAAGTCAGCTGGGAGAATCTAAGAAGGAAGAAGTGACTTGCAATTCCCAGCAGGACAAATTAAATTATCTAATCACCCCTTCTGGCCTCAAACCCCGTGAAACCACATGAAAATAATAGAACAAGAACTTGCCTGTGTGACTGCTAACAAAAAGAAATGTTTCTGGTTCAGCTGCAGATAATGATTTTGACATCATCTCTGAACTCTTGGCTTTGCAGATGTCAGAAGCTTAACAGCTTGGGGAAGTTTTGATCTCTGATTCCAGCTTTTATCTGTGGAGGTGGGAGACCAGGAAGCACTGAGTGCAAAGCTGCCAGAAAAGGGCTGCTTGAGTCAGCAACTTGCAGCCCTTCCACTGTGATTGTAATTGATTTCAAGTCTCAGCTTACCAGGGGGAAAGCACCACGTCATGACCAAGCTGCCTCCTCACCCTGGACTCCGCAGGAACTTGGGAGAAATGTTGCCTCCAGGTTTTCTGGGACTGGGCTCTTCAATGGAGGAAAAAATAGTATAAGAAACCACTTGGTTTAATAACAACTGTGGGGAAAAAATGGGATTCTGGATTGCAGTGGATATTACAAATCTGCTATCTCAACAGAGCATGTAAAAATAAATGAAATTGTAACATAATTTCTCTAGATTTTCTATTCTCTCAATTAATTTTGCTTTCATGTTCACTGACACTGGTGCCATGCTGTAGCATTGTGCTTTGAAATGTTCCTGCCCCACTCCAGGAGGTCTGCTTGGGGTGGTGTCTCTGGCACAGAAGTCAAAACTCTTCAAATTAATTGCTCCTTTTATCCCCTAATTAGAACCATGCTAATTTCCTTCAACATCATTATTCTATAAAAAGCCACTCTCAGCTCCACATTGTTGATGTGGGAGATGGAAATCAAAGGAGGACCAGTAGAGAGGATGCACCACAGGCAGCAAAGAGACTCTCACTACTCTGCATCATTTTCTAGCATGTAAAGCAACAAGATTTTCCTCATAATTCCACAAATTCTTGTGCAATTCCCATTTTCCTGGTGGGAGTCCAGACCAATACTTATTAAACCCCAGTAGTGGAAAGCTCTTCCTCAGCTGGCCTGTACCACTGGGTGCTGCAAGAAATTTCTGCCTAAAGAGAAATAAAATTATTTCTCTTCTTCATCCTATTCTAAGGATGCTTCATGGCTTTGAATGAAGGATATGAGATTGAGTCTTAAATTGTTAAATTCTGGTTCCTCATACATAAGAGTAGATTTTCATAGCTCAGCTTCATTTCTGGGGTGTCATTGTTAGCTTGGCCATGCAGGTATTTCGCCAAATATGTTTAGTTTTCTCTGTTTGTTCTGAAATTGAAATGGTTATTGTAAAGAAAAGACCCACCTTCAAAGTTGGAATGGGAAAGGTCAAACATAAGGAGAACATTCAATTCAGGAAACAAAGATGCCTATTTAAAAATTAAGGACCAAACATGCTTTAAGGCAAATGACTTTTTGGGACAAAGTGCAATTTAGTCTTTACTTATTTTCATATTTCTTTATAGTTGCCATGAGAATATTTTAATAACCTCTGTAGAGTTTAAAATTATGCAGGTAATTGCTTAAAGTAATTTTAGTGCTATTAAAGATAACAAACCCCTTGTGTGAAATACTTTGCTAAGCAATGATCAGCAGAAAAGGGGTAAAGATATTTTTATTGCAAATTTGAGCTCTTTTTATAGGTGAGTTGAAGTGAGAATATAATTACATTATCTATAAAATAAAAGGTGTGCAGGTATTCAAACACCTACCATCTCAATCTTGGGTTGAGTCATGCAGAAAGCAGAGCAGAATTTTAAGCAGATCCCTTTCTCCCATTCAGCAGCCTGTGTGTGATCTCTGAATCCACCCCCAGTTGGCACTGATAATGTTTAAATTGCAACTTTATTCATCACAGCACATTCATAATACCTGAAACAGAATTCCTCCCAGATTACTTGGGAGACACTCAGAGGAACAAGTGAGTATAAATCCTGCACACCCTGCTTCCACTTCTTTTCCTGACTTTCTTGATTATGATTTCTACAAAACCATTTCCTCCTTTTTGGCTCTACTTCATGAAAAATGTGTCAGAGCAGTTGGTCTAGGAGAAGTTTGAGACTTTGATAAAACCAGTCCCACAAAAGCTGGAAGGCCCCAAGTGAGCCATAACAAAACTTGTTTCTCTGAGTTATTATGTCCTGCTAACGAGCTACAAGAATCCTCAGAACCTGAATAAACAAACAGAACTTGCATTTTTTGTCTCTTTAAGGCTTGTTTAAGGAATGCAAATGACACAAGCAAAGCATAATTTCACTCTTACCCAGTGAGAGTCGGATAGGTTAGCCAGGAGCTGTTCTGCTGTTCCACAAGAAATCTCAGTTTAAACAGATCCTGGATCTTTTGGGGTGTTGGATTTAAAGCCTGATGGGAGCTGGAGGCTGTGGTTTTGTTCCCTGTCTGTTGTATGTGTTCTTCAGCTCTTGGTCCTGCATCATGAGGGGACCTTCAGTGCTGACCTGCTCCAGGGAATATGTGAAACAAGCTGGGCAGCAGTGGCCAAAGTAGCTTGGAAAGGGAAAAGAAACATGAAAATATCAGTTTATCTAGAAAACAAACCAGATTTCTGTGACTGCCACAGCTCTGCTACCACCTGGGACGTGCTTTAGGTGAGTATTGGCCCAGCCACTCTACAATAACTTCTTGCCAAGCTGAAAAGTCAAGGGAGGCTTCTTCCACCCTTTTTTATTATGAGCCATTTCTCTCTCCTAAAACAGACCAGAAGAGCATTTCAGAGCCTGCTGCTCACAGCAGGAATTTACTTCCTTTCCCTTCTTTTCCTTTGCCTTCCCCCTGTTTATTTTTTCACCTCTCTGAGCAATGTTTCAAGGTGGAAACAGCTATCTTCCACCTCTTGAAAGGGGTTAAAAATTATTTCTTTCCCATTCTCCTCAATGAGCAAGATTGATTTTTTAGCCATTAGCTGCTGTGAGCTGCATGTTAATAATGAGCCTACAGTATAGGTAATAATGATGGATATTTTCCATGTGCACATATGGGTAGCCAAGCATTATTTCCCGCCATAGGCTCCCTGGAATGGCTCCTACCTCCAGGGACCTGCCATTTGGGACATACCCATGCCTTACTGTGCCATCCTTTCACTGGAGCTCAATGTATGGGGTGGCCTCAGTTCACAGAATTAATGCCTAATCACCACGATTTGGGGCATTTCCCTTCCTTTTCTTATTTATTTTTGACACAGGAGGAGCTGTATTATTGTAATTTTCCCTCCTGATCTTGTCTCATCAAATTTGAAAGGGTAAATTCCTTTTTGGTTGCTTTGGTTTGGTGTTTTGGGTGGGTTTTTTTGTTTGTTTTTTTTTGCTGTTTAATCCCTGAATATTTGCCACATGCAGGTGTTCCTGACTAGGGCAAGCAGCTCCTAGGAAAGTCACAGTGTCATTTGTATTAAGCAGTAGGAAAAAAAATATATAATTAAAATTTCTCAATATATTCCTTCACTCCTCTCCAGAAAAAAAAAATAATATCCACTCTGAAGAGGAACTGAATAATATCTGCAAGTAATGACTCAACAGTTCTTAATTTTACAGAGTGGTATTTCTGTCAAAGTAAGGAGCCAGTGAAGAATTGCTGTGTGCTCTTCCTCCTCTCCTTCACATCTAAACCAGTAAATGTGCACTGGTGGATCAAGCTGAGCATCCTTCCAAGGCTCTGCTCAGTCTCATCTGAGAATTAATAATGCTGAGCTGCATTATCCTGGACTGTGGGGGGATAGAATATAAGAAAATAGAGGTAGTGCAGAAGGTTATCTCGCCCCTGAAGAGTTGCAGCTGCACTAATTAGCAAAGATTAGGAACAGGCCTGCCCTTAACAGGTCACAGCTGTGTCCAGTGAGGTTGAGTGCTATAAATGAGTGGGTTAGGGTGGAGTTGGAGTTTGTTGGCTGTGCTGTGAAGGAGGAGTCAGTGCTGTGGGGAGCTGCCCAGGAGACATCACCAGGAAGGTATGGAACTTTTGCAATGAGATGGTAACAGTGAATGGTGAGGGGTCTGACTGAACACTGGTGCACAGCTCCAAAATCAAAGATGTTCCCAAAAGAGCAGCCTCTCCCAGAGGGATTTCAATTCCTCGGGTGAGTTTCGGCACTACCCAAACACCAGCGCACCCACTGGAATGTACTTAAATATTCCTTGCTGTGAGATAGGATTAGGAGGAAGGCAAAGTGTCCTCTCACAAGTGTTTCCCAGGGAGAGATCTGAGGCATAAATCTCCAGAAATAAGGCAAAGGACTTGTTAGAGAGATTTCATCCTGAGCAATGAAGCAACAACCTCAGTGACAAGGACTAAGAGGAATGTGCCTTTACCCCCTGTTCTTGGAGAAATTGAAAAGGCTTTTCAGCCCCCAAAAGCTATGTTTTAATAAAATATAAGTTAAAATAGTTAACTTTTCTAATAAGGAAAGCCTAAAGAGAGTAGCTTGATCAGCATTGAAATGAATGAAGCAATGCAATGCTTCCTCCCTGGCCAGCTGGTCCCTGCTGGGAGTGCTGAGGCTGCAGGCAGAGGACAAAGCTCTGGCTGAGGTCTGGATAACTGGATGGGTGAGGAAAACTGCTAGGTTTGACACAAGAAAGTGCTGAATGTATTAAATAACAACGTGAGCAAACAATGAATCTGCAGATAGTGCTGTAAGGAGTGGCCAGGTTGGTTTGGTACCTGGATGGGAACACCAGGGACCTTTTGGGGATCCAAGTGTAGCAAGGCCAGCAGCAGCACCTGGGGAACTAAATCAGCAATGCTGCCAAAAAATGAGATGGCAAATATCAGAAATAGCAAATAATCATGTAGAATCCAGCAAGTTTCAGGATGGACATAGCAAAATTGTGACCACTGGGGGGGGAAAAAAGTGAGTATGTGTGGGTGGGTTACTTGGGAAGGAGTGAGGGTGGAAAGGAGGAGAGTGGGGGACCCATTGTAGCCACACCTTTCTTCCATAATCAGGAGGGCCATGGGGTGTCTGAGGGAATGGGGTGGAGGAACACGGGGATGCTCCCACCTAACACCAACAGCCCTTCATAACCCTTTAATGGGCAAGAGGAAACAGCGATTGCTTTGCATATCTTTGTCAGATGAAAATCTCTACAAAATTGAAATATTCTGCTTTTATTTTCCCCCTGTCTACCCATGCTCAGACTATCCAATCTCCTCTTCCCAAAAGGATAAATTTGAAACCTACTGCCAAAACCCAGTGGCAGTCTGGTTTTTAGAGTGGGGGTGATGGCGTTTGTGTGGCTGTAGCCACAAGAGGAAGACCTTGTGAAGGAAGTCAAGGCAGGAGCTGTGGTTTTGGAGATCACCAGGATGTCCAACTCTCTACACCGGGCACACATTCTCATACCCCACCAATACAAGAGTCTCAGTCTTGCTAAATCATTTTCAGTAAGAGAGTTCTGTTCTCCTGGCTCGTTTTGGCATTTTCCTGGTTCAGTGTGGAATTTTCTTCACTGCAGGTACAATATTCTGATATTTCCCCCCCTTCTTTTGGCCCTGATGCGCTCCCTCCTTTCTAGTGACCAACACAACCCCAACTAAAGCAAAGGCAGCACACTTCCAGCTTTTTGCCAGCTATAATTTATTTGACAAAGGAGCAGCTCCATGACCATTTTGAGGAGCCTCCTGACTCTGTGAGTTGACTTTGCCTAGGGGAAAATGTCAGTACAGGACAGAGCACCCATCCTACCCAAACAGGTCATACTTTCAAGTTTGTTTTTTGTGTGTGTGGCTTTTTGTGGTTTTATTTTTCCCTGTTACTTTTCTTTCTAATTTTCAAATGAAGAAGAATAACCAAGTACTAAACAGTGGGTAATAACTCTCACTTTATATCCCATCAAAGTGCTGGTAATTGTCCCCTCCTTCCTCTGAAAATTAGACACAGAAACAATAAGGTCTGGAGGTAAGATTGTAAGTACCAATTATTATTTTTTCTATCCACAGGGAGATTTTGGCTTGGACCTGACAGCCACCATTGAGTTATGTGCCACTTGAGCAGGCATCCTGGTGCCATTTGCAGGGACATGTGGCTTGATGAGGTTTTTATGAACAATTACACAATGGTGTAATTTACAGCTTGCAGCAGGACGGGCACAGCATGGAGAGGGGAAATCAGGAAAACACAGCACTGCCCAGGCAGCCTCCCCAAAAACCAGCAGCTGAGAGGCTGGGCATGCAAACCACATGAGATCCACTCTGAGAGCTGAGGAAGGCTCTCCTCACCTCAGAAGCTCATTCTAATGCTGAGAGCCAAATTAACACTGGCCACTTTACCTTTGGAAGGCAGAACTGGAGCATTTCTGAAACCACAGCAAGTTTATTGACATTTAAGTTCTTCAACTCACTCCCCATTAAATCTTTCTACCAAAAGCCATAATGATGATGGCTGTCATTATTATTATTATTCCTTGTCATCACAGTAGCAGCATTTTGTGAGCAGCCAGGGGCTCAACTGCATTGCAAAGTTTAGCCCTAACTTGTATTGATCCAGTTCTTAACCAAAAGCCATTTCTGAGATTTTTAGGTTTTTACTTTGTATGGATCAAAGAGCTGTGGGCTGCACTATAGTCACCCCTCTGCAGGGAAGTTGTGAGGGGCTGTTTAAAACCTACAGCTCATGGATTGAGACATCTTCCAGAGCTTGTGCTGCCAGTCAAGCCAGAAACTCAATTTCTCTCCAGAAACTCCACCTGAAGAGCCCCTGAAGCCAGCAAGGGTCTCACAGTGCCTCCCACTGCACATCAGACATGCACCAGATCCAGGCTCCGGGATATGAAGAAGAGGAAAAACTCATCTGACCTGAAATCTGACCCACCCATCTCCTCTCACCCACCAGGGCTCAGGTGACACAGCCACACCACAACTGTGGGGTCAAACTCCCTCTGCCAGGGGCTTGGGAAGCAAAGCAAATGCAAGTTCCAACCCCTGAGGCTTAAAAGAAAATGACCACAAAACAATATACTACTTCTGGACCACAACTCTCATTAGGCTCTCATGCATAGGCAGCTATCACTGATACTTGCTGTCTTTTTTAATTTAAAAATGATCAGTTTTCTATGGTTTAAAAAAACAAATTAAAAGATGAGAGGTATGGTTTTGTCCAGCAAATCTCAGTAAGAAGAGGAAGCCAACAAGCAACTGCAGGTGGATACCAAGGTCAGGGAGATCTTTGTGGGCTCAGATGGGACTTGGACATGTCCCATGATTTATCAGCCTGATGGGTGTTTGTGGACACCATTTCCAGCTGCAGCATTTCCCTGTTCATTGCATACAGAAAATAGGTACACACCCAGCCCTCTGAACCCCTCTTTCTTCTCTGTCCCAAAGTGCTGCACAGTCATGTCTGCTTGTTTTGCGTTAAATTTCACATTTCTGTTTCGCAGGATTTAGTGGGAGCCTCTTCAGAAGAGGCTGAAGTGTTGTCTCCACATTGCTTGGTTTTACACATATCAATTTTAGCACTTTACTGAATTTCTATGATGTTCTCCTTTAACAAATGAGGAGAGTGACTCAGAGCTGTGAAACTGCCTGAGGGTACAATGCAATACTACAAGATCTGAGTTTCTTTGTTTCTAGTCCCTTACTTAATAGTAGCTCACAAACAGAAGTTATGGAACACCCAGCACCAAAAAGGGATGTTGAGGTTGCCACCAATGTATTCTTACTGTGTAGCCCTTTTTGCTGCAGGTGGGCCAACGCAAAGGGAATTCCCTCCAGCCTAGCTGCTTTGGAAGCTGTGGCATAAACTATAAGTAGGTGATCACAAAAAATTAATTAAACCCCCTTGGCACGCACTGAAAAAATAATCAGTGTTCTTTTTGTAGCAGACTCGACAGGTTTATAATAAGAAATGTTTCATTAAAGCAGTAAAGCTCATTGTCTGCAAATGTTGTAAAGTAAAATAAATGAGAATTAAAACTAAATCTTTATTAAGTTTTGATGGAGATTCTGTCCTTGAGCTGTAAATCCAGGGCATTCCTCTCCTAGAAAACCACTAGGAATGATGTATATGATGTACCACAGATGGAATATCTTCTTAGATAATGAAATCACTGAGAACTGTGGGTGAGAGAGCTGAATTTGTGCTACCTTTTCCCAAACTGCCAAGCTCAGGAGTCTGTGGATGACCTTGCATGTGCAGGGATGAAACCTGAGTTTCTCATGGCCAACAAAATAGACAGGTCCTTCCAAAATGAACTTTATTTGCTTAGGAAACCTGAGAGGAAGGGACAGCTACTACACAGAGCTGAAGCCAGCTGAGCTGTTCCACAAAATCCACCTGTCAGCCCTTTGGTAAGACCTCTCTTAACTCAAAGTGGGCACCTATGTGTTTCCAGGCACAGGTAACAATATAGAAAAGCCATTTCACAAAGAATTATTCTATATCTAGAAGAGGGTGAGGCTGAAATGGGAAATGTGGTGGAAAAGCTGGTGAGAGGATGAGATGTGGATGAAAAATGATTCTTCTGAAATGAGGCTTCCCCTGCCTGGCAAAGAGAACTGAGGGAACCTAATTCCTCTTGGGTGTAACAGGAGACAGAGAAAAGCACCCTGAAGCTGAAGGAAAACACTGACAAGAAGAAAAATTGCTGGAAAATTGGCCATTAATATATTTAAACTGGCAATTAGAAACAACTTCCACTAAGTCCCAGCTGGAGATTAAAGAAGGAAAAAAAAAACAACCTTAAAGACAGAGCTTCACCCTCTCTGAGAGGAGGGTATGAGGTGCTGGTTTTCATTACAGACAATCTGACACGTGAGACCAATCCCAACCCCATTCTGCTGTGTTCTCCAACGCTGCCAGTGCTGCCAGTGTAACAACTGAAAATTGAGGGCACTCAGCACTGGCCAGTCCCAGATTTGAGGGCAGCAGAGAACTCCAAGGCTCAAATTTGCTTTTCTCATTTGCTGAAAGTATTGGCTCATCAGAATCTGAGAACAGCCAGCTGGGCAGGGCATCCCCCGGCCCTGTTCATTTCCTTCAGAAATAATTTCCCAGAAAACATATTTCCATTTTGCTGTGGAGTCTCAGGAAAGTCCTGGATTGCTGTTTCACTTTTCTCACCTGCCCATGCAAACAAATTTTAGCTGCTGATTGCTGGGGCTGCAGTGGCTCCCTTTGGAAGGATTACAATGACAGCAGAAGGGGCTGATGAAAACTGTGACAATTCCCTCTTCCCCCAGCTGATTTGGAGCAGCAAACGTTAATGCTAAAATGTACAAATGGCTCTGCATGCAATTTTAATATGATAATCATATGAGAAAAAGAAAGACCATCTGTGGAAGTAGGAGATCTTAATGGGAGATTTAATTGACTTCATTTATCTAAGGGGAGATACACGTGTTTCAGGACCTCCAAACCAGTCAGGTTGACACCTTTGCTGTGCTAGAATTAATGGTTTGCTTGATGGAGGGTGCAGTACATCTGAGGGATTGTAGCTGTCAAATCCCCCTCTGAACAGGGAAAAGCAAAGTTGTAAATCACCTTTATCACCAAGATGGTGATTAAGGACAGAAAGTAGCATTTTAGCACAAGAAATGGATGAATGACTGTTGCAAGACCCCAAGGCCTCAGACCATAAAACAAATAACTGTGATTAAGCAGATCAAAAGTCCTTAAATTATCCAGGGCCATAAGGACCAAATTAAAACCCCAAACCATTTAGGAAATGGGCTTCATAACATTTCTTGCTATGAGCATCTTGGCAGGAGTTCAGGAACCTCATTAGGAAATGGGAGAGACAAATCCACTTTATTAAGACAAAACGATCACGTTATTTTGCATTTGTATGTCAAGGAGAAAGCAGCAGGGAGAACCATGGTTCTAACAGAGCACAACCCATCCAGACACAGGTGGTTGCCCAGGAAAGGCTCCAGTGCTTGTACATCCCATCTTCCACATCCACCTTAACATCTTTTGACTTCCTTTTCCTTTTGACTTCCTTTCCATTGTCACTGCCAGCAGAAACTGGCAAGGGTTTTATAATTAAACAGTGTTGCAAAATGCCATTTTGTTCACATTCAAGCTGTCTCTGTGTAAGAGGGATAGAGGTAATTCCTAAGGTCTTCTCTTTTTTCTGAAATTTTAAAATTAGCATTCAGATTTTCCAGAGGAAACCAGAAAGGTCAAGAACAGCTTGTCCATTGTCCTCATTCATACAAAAGGAGATGCAAGAAAGACCATCCTGTCTATCCTGTCTAGGGATGTCTCCCAGTGGAATATTTACTGTGATGCATCAATGAAAGAGACAAAGCAGGTGATGGCAGTCCTTCCTAGCAGCCCTAAAAAAATCCTCTGTGCTCTTGCCTGCACTCCATTTAGTGTTTGTTATACAAGGATTTCCTTGGAAAAAAAAAAAAAAAAAAGCAGAAGTAAAACTCTTACATATATCTGTAAATACTAATGTGCAAATATAAGTGTATTATCTCAAAGAGCACAGCTGTTCTCTAGCAGCTTCCCTCCTCAGCACCAGTTACCAAGATTTTCCCTCTCTTAAGTCTCAAGAAAGGCAGAGAAATTTTGCAGTCACTGAGGACCTGTTTGGAGCTCTCCTTTGCAGAGGCACCGAGATGACAAGGTGAGATGTTCCTCACTGAGGCTGCTGCAATTCATCCTGAGCCTTGAGAAGTGGAGAGGTGAAACAGCAGCACAAGGAGGCTCACACACCACTTTAATTCTTCAAATACTCTTGGAAAAGCAGGAGCAGCATGGGAAGGCACAGGTTTGCTCTTCAGAGGCAGAGCAAGTCATCTCAGTACTGGGAAGGAGGAGTTAAATACTCACAGTATTTAAGCCAGATTACACCAGGCAGATGTTTGCTGAACCCCACAGGGCTTGGCCCTTTGCAGGGTGGTCTGCTGAGAGCTGGCATCTTGTTTTTTCCCTTCACAGATGGATTTTCAAGGGTCTGAAACACAAGTCTGATGAGGAGCTCTCAGGTTCTCTAGCTGGTCACAGTTAGATATGTTAGAAGATGTGTTAGAAAGTCTCTTTTCCCAGCCCAGCGGTTGAAGAAGGAGTCAGAGCTCTTCAGTTCTTGGTCTCAAGGTTGTTCATTGTTCCTTATCTATCAATTCTTTCTCCTGGCCTGCCAAGGTCCGCTCAGCAGGACAGTCAGAGGCACTCTGCCTGCCCTGGGGTGGTGTTGTCTTTTTATACTAAAAACTACGTGTGCAATATTTACAATTACTTTCCAATACCCACCACCTATGTTAGACAGTGAGTTTCTACTCTAAACCAATCCAAAAGTGCCAACATCACAGCAGAAGATGGAGGCCAAGAGGAAGAAGGAGAAAGGCTGGACACGCCCAGATTCCTCCATCTTGTCCCCTGAACCCCAAAAATCTATTTTTCATCCAGTGATAAATTCACTGTCATTCTACTTAAACTTTCGTGGCTTGTAATTCTTCATATAAAGGTTGGTAATTGTTTTTTCCAAGGGCTAAATCAAAGGCACAGGGGTCTTGGGCTCTGTGCCAAGGTCTCTGAGCCCCCTGGGCAGGGGCTCGAGTCCTCCAGGGCAGCCAGAGGAATTTCCTGGGTTCCAACAAGGAGCAGCTGAAGAAACTGGAGGAAAAGAGACTCAAAGTGAACCACATTTCTCTCTGCAAGTCCCTGACAGGAGGCTGTAGCCAGTGGGGGTCAGTTTGTTTTCCCAGGTAAGTGACAGAATAAGAGGAAATGGTCCCAAGTTGCTCCAGAGGAGGTTTAGATTGGATTTAAGAAAACTTTCCTCTACTGAAAGGGCTATGAGGCACAGGAACAGGCTGCCCAGGGCAGTGATTGGAATCACCATCCCTGGAAGTGCTCAAAAGATGTTTAACTTTGGCATTTGGGGTCATGGTCTAGTGGTGAACACTGTGGTGCTGGGCTAATGTTAGAGGTCCTGTCCAGCTTTAATGATTCTGTGATCTTGTGTGAGCTCCCCAGCCCTGGTGGCCCAGGCTGAGTGACCCTGGTGACTCTGAGCAGGCTCCAAATTAAATTGTGTGAGAGGAGCACAGGGCACATTCCAGCCTCTCCCCAGTGGGAAGGGGACCCAGCTGAGATGCAATCCTGCAAAACCTTTGCCTGGACGCCTGGAAATCAAACTTCAAATCCAACAGCAGGCCTCGGTGCAGAGCAGAATTTTGAAGCATTTCACCACAGACAAACCTCCTTCACCCAAATAAATATCACTTTTACATAAATATAAATAAATATCACTTTTAAATCATCTTTAAACAATGCAGCAGCCAAGGCTTGCACAGTGCAGCCCTGCCACACAGGACTGCAGCAGAGAGGGGCTGTCCTGCTCTCACTTTAAATACTTCTTAGCAATCTGCTTTTCTGAAAAACACTCCCAAATAGCTTCTGGTACCCAGACAGAAGTTTTTCTGTGGAATACACTACCCTCTGCTGCTCACACGGCCTAATTACAATGCAGTACTGAAATTTCTGGGCTCTGTAGGGGAGAGCTGGCATTTGGTGTTAATCCTGACATTAATCCTAAACTCACAAAGGGTGGGAGTTATTAATTGCTACAATAAAAAGAAGTGGTGGCTTGTCTGCTTGTGATAAGTGGATTTATTTAGAAGGCATGTCTGGATTCTACCTGAACTTTCAAGGTTTTTCCTTAAGTCTACACTGAAGCAGAATTTGTTCTGTGCAGAAATTAAGGCCAAAGACTTTCTGCAGCAGATTTTATTGGGAGGTTCATGGAGCCACAAACACCAGTTCATACAAAATGTGTTTGCAAAGTGGATGATCTGTCAGTCCAGTCCTTCTGATTCAGTAGAGGACATGAAGCTCATATCAACTACAAAAAACAGCTTTATTTCAGAAAATAATAAAGTGATGGTAATTTAAGGACAACTGGAAACTGGCAGTTTTGGATCACACCCTCATATATTCATTTGATTTAATTTGCCCACAGAGAGGCACAAAGACTCTTTTATCCCAGGTCCCTTCCTTCTTTTCCTCAGTGCCTGGCACAGGCTGGAAGCTCTGCTGCCTGCACCCTCACACGAGGGTGAGCCAAAGAAAAGAGAAATGCGGGATCACTGCTCCTTCTCAGAGAAAAGGAGAGCTCACTCTCACATCTCCTCTGTGCTGGGACCTGCAGAGCATTCCACATCAGCCTCCTCTCACCTGAAAACAACCCAGGTCAGAGCAGCTGCATGTGAATGGATGTTTCTGTGGTTAATTTCTGGATGTTTCTGAAGTTAATGCTGCAATTGCTTCTCCATTTTTGCTGCCTGAACCAAATGGCACCAAACTCTCCTGCCTTTCAAGAGTCACCCACAGGCTTTTGACAGGGATGGGAGGAGTGAAAAATAAACGCCGGGCTCGGCTTCGTCTACCTGCAAGGCTTGGGCTGACAATACAGAGCATGAAATCAATGGATCAAGATCTTTTGACTGCTAAGTGCCTCTGCAGTCATTGCTCCCAGCTACTCTGGGATGGATCATACACAGAGACCAAGGCAACTTGCTGGTTCAGTACCTTGAACAGCTCTTTAGATGTTTCTGCTTTTCAGACCCCTAGAACCTCAATGAATGTCCTTCTTATTGCTTTACCTCCTACCACAGACCCAGAATCTATTCCCAGTGAAGCATTTTACTGGCATCTCTTTGCTGGAAGGAGAAAGATAACTCTGGGTGGACTGAACAGCCATGCCATAAGGTGAGATACATGCACCTCTCCTCTAATGATGCTCAAAGAAGCCCAGATTCTGCAGAAGGAGCTGAAGGAGAGGGACTTCCAGCACAACTCACTGTTGCAGCCACCCTTAGACCCATTTCTGAAGATCTTCAGTGACATGAGATTAACTCAAAGCTCTGGGCTGAGTCCCCTTGAAGGCTAATGAGCTTTAAATGCACAGGCAGTGGAAATTTATTCTGCCTGCAAAGCCAGGTGCATGCATAATTCTTTGTTGATTCAGGACCCTGTTGACAAGAATAAAAGCAACTGAACCCACTACACTTTGTGTGACCGTGACCGTGCTCAGAAGAACTTGTGAGGATTTTTCTTCTAAATGTCTTGAATTGGCTGTAATCAACTTTCTTTCCATGCACCTGTTTCATCCTGATTCGTGCAGAACAGCCCAGCACCTTGCATATAACAATGGGAACAGAAACAAACTGTAAAGGCCCTGGTGAGCTGAGTGTCTGATATTTATTACTTGTGGGAATTGATTTCTTCTCAGTTCAATATTGACCATTTTACGAGGATTTTGTTTGTTGCAAGAGGTAGCAAAAATCACAGGTAGGTGTGCCATTGGTTCTAGTGCCATTCTTCTACATAACTATCTCTTTGTCTCACAAGATACCATTGCCTAATGCATGCAAAAAAAGCAAGCAAAAATATTTATTTTAATTGAGTGAGCAGGAAGAAGATGATCTGACCCCTCAGCCCTCACATGAGATATTTGCCATGACAAGGATCAAAATCATTCAGCCTGCAACTGAAACGGCTCATGAAAAGTCTTAAAATGCAAACAGACATGATGCAAAGTCAGGCTCTCTTGTGGATTGGACCCTCAGGCAGTGTAATTCTATGTGGATTTGCCCAGGAATACTCAAAGCCCTCACACTGCCTTTTTTCTCCTGTTCTGGGGACTAGGAAAGAGTTCTCATCTCTAACTGGACACTTCTTGTGCCTCTTGGGTATCATTCCTACTCAATTTTTGATTTAAAATTTAATGGCAAGACATATACAAACAGCCAACAAGCTTTGCCTCCTTAGGAAGTCAGGCTAAATATTCAATTAACAAACCAAACAACGTCTAACTTTACATTGAAACTTCAGTAACTTATTAGCTTTGCCTTTGCAGGTGCTGAAGACAATTAAATTCCCAGCACTGAAGCCCTAGTCAGAAACTGAAAAGCAGCCAAGCTCCTAAGGCTGGGGCACTGGAAATAATCTGTTTCCCTGCCAAAACCAGAAGAAAGTTAGCAGCAACCAATTTAAGTTTCAAGGCAAGCTGCTTTCGTGTGTGCTGTTCATTTATTTGTCTTTGCTAGATAGGTTTTTGCTTCCCCTCAGTCCTTAGCTTGTACAAGGCTGCCAAGGAGGAGAATGATGTGGTGTGGGGAGGAATTGGAAGGAGTCTCAGGCAGCATAAAAGTGTTTGCTTTAGAGGCAGAGACAGAGAGGCTGAATCAGGTCCACGCTGCCAGATTACAGCAGTCAAACACACACTAAGATAACACCATAAAAAAGTCATCAACCACCTAATCCAGGGGCAAACCACATAAACCAGGCTGCTCAGGCTCCCTGCTGATGCTCTATGGGTTGTGCCTTGTGGTTACACTGGCTGAGAAGAAATTCACATTTTACTGTGCCAGCTCTGCCACCCTCGGCCGTCTGAACCTCAGGTTCACATGCTTGAAAATCCATCTGTAAGGGATTACAGATTAAAAGGTAAACCATTGGTCATTTACTAATGATTCTGACTTCAGGTCCCAGAATATTTTTGAGTTTTTGACTAATGGCTGGATTTCAGTTGGAGGATTAATTCTAGAGAGATATATGTCCACACATTTCTCCCTTCCTTCCACCAGAGGTGATGATTTCCTTCTTGTCATAGTAGAAGACATCTCAAGGCTAAGATATGAGAGCTGTCCAGAAAGTTAGAAGGAAAAAGGTTGGAAACATCCAGGGAAGACCCAGGCAGCTCAAGGCCAAGAAGTCTCTGCACAAAGGGTGAGGACACTGATCCCTTCTCCATGGTGACAGTGACAGGAGCCAGGGAATGGCCTGAAGCTGTGTCAGGGGAGGTTTGTGTGGGATATCAGGAAAAGGTTCTGCCCCCAGAGGGTGGCTGGGCACTGAGCAGGCTCCCCAGGGCAGTGGTCACAGCACCAGCCTGGCAGAGCTCAGGGGGTGTCTGGACAATGCTCTGGGGCACAGGGGGTGACTCCTGGGGATGGCTGTGAGCAGAGGGCTCAGGTGCACCAGCTCACAGCCACCTCTGGTGGTGTCAGAAGCTCCACAGCTCTCTGTTCCCCTGTCAGGGGATGGGAGGTACAGACATAAATAGCAACATCTGGAGACATCTGCTTTAGGACACAGAGCTCACTTGTTGGGCACACACTCTGTCAGCAGACCAAGAACTGTTTGCTGACCATCTTCTGCAGATCAGTTTCTATCCATGGAAATTTGCCACCTATGTTTGGTTTTGGGTTTTTGGGAGATGTTTTGTTGGGGTTTTCTTTTCCCACACATAATTCTAGCTGGGATGGTGTTTTTTAAATATTCACCATTACTTCCAGCTGTGCAATCAGTGATCATGTCATGATGCTTCAATATTAGCATATGCCTATGTAACATTTCTAATTAATATTGAATGTTTGGGTGTTGTTTATTTACAGAGCTCAGGAGCATGATGACAGAACCATTTAACCACAGAACAACCAGGCAGCAAGAATATTCTTCATAATTAAAAGCCTTTTCCCCATCCAAACACCTGTTTCTTATCCTTTAATTTGTATCTGCATGCCAAACACTGTCATGCTGAAATTCAGAAGTACAGCACTAAACAACCACTGGTCCTGTGGAATCAGCTCCCTGTCTCAAAGGTCACCTTGGAGAAATAAAGGAATAAAGATCGTGTGTCACAGAGGGAGAGGCAGGTGATCTGCAAGATCTGGAGGCAGGGAAAGGCCACTGCAGTGAGAGTTAAAGGTTCCACAGAGTGAATTTTCACACTCTGTTAAGACCCCTTTAGAACACAAATATGGGGATTTTTGAAGGAATTTTGAATGAGTTAGAGACTTCTGAGTTTTTGGATTATGAGGTTTATTTTCTTATCTTCTACATAGGCAGGAAGGGTGAGTTTGCCTCACATCTTTACCCCATGGTTCAGAAGGTCACAAGACCCCTAGTTATGAGACCTTTTAAGGATTTATTGACCAACAAAACACTGCCAACAAGGATATTTATGTTTTTTACTTAATCCTTAAATATTTCATCCTATGGACTCATGCTACAGTGTAAGCTTTCTTAGCCAATCATGTTATGACACACAAACCTACAGTCCTGCATTCTAAACTCTTTGTTTACCTTTGTAACTACTTTTATTTTTTTCTAGATCTTAAACTCTAAAACTCTAAACTATTTAACTCTATTTAACTCTAAAGTTAAATAAGCTTTCCTTTATTTAACTTAAAGTGTCTCTGCTTTAAACTATAAATCCACATTCTCACTTCTAGCACCTAAGTTTGGAAGCCTTTTCCAAGGTCTCGGATCAAACCCCGTGTTTAATTCTAAGCTTTGGTTTACAGGCCCAAAGTTCTGAGGGTTCCTTGCTGGTTCCTTCTGAGAATTCCCTGTTGGAGAGCAAGGTGCAGCTTTCCAAGACCCCAAGGACAGCCAGCAGCTCACAGATCTTGACTCGGGCTCTGATGCTTTGCACAGCTCCAGCCAAGCTGCATTTGGGAGAAAAACTTTCCCTTGCTGCAGTACTGACTGCAACATCCTTATCCACACCTCCTGGCATTCCTTCACCCCTCACTGCATGGGACAACTCCAGGGACAACTTCAGAAGGTGATTTAAACTTCAAGGGACTTGCCAAAATCGTGCCCACAGGGAACAGGGTTGGTGATGCCCCAAAATACTGCTTGAGCTGTAGCTGTGAGGTTATTACAGCTTCAATGGGGACAAAGCTTTAGACACTGACTTCATAGACCCATATGCATATTAGTTCCAGATTTTCTGTGCATTAAGTTAGGCCATGAAAGTATTTAGATCTCAAAGTAGAATCAGCACAGCCACTGAAAAGTACTTGAGCATTGATAATTAGCAGGGAATTTGCAAATTCTCTTGTAGCTGAAGTCTTGGGTAAGTCTATGGGACCTGTCTGGAATTTTCCATGTATATTTAGAAGACATATTATTGAATATATTATATTACATATATATATATATATAGATATAGATATATATAGATATAGATATATACATATATACATATATAGATATATATAATATATATATTATATATTGAATATATATTGAAAATATATATTGAATAATTGTATATATTTATCATTTATAAATTATATATCATATATATCATATATTCTATTTTTTATATATTGAATATATGTATTCATATATATAAATTCTATATATATTATGTATCTATTTATATATTATATGTATAATATATATTATATTTTTATATAGAGAGAAAATATATCTATTGAATATATATATATATTATATAGATGTGTATATATATTGAATATATATATTATTGTATACCCTATCATACAACAGCTTTTGCCACCACTCTTCACTGTGGCCAGCAGCTACCACAGGAACCACACTGCTCTAGTTCACATTCTGAGATCCATATTTCTGCCATGCTGGAATCAGAGTTATTATAAACACAGTGGGACTCCTCAGGGTGTAAAGGCTAACTCCTGTTTGCAAGATGAAGAGGCAAGGCTCAGCAAGTAGAACTAAGGTGCAAAGATCAAGTCATACACATTTCTCCCTGCACAGATTGGTACTGGAAATGAGGCGTGTCCAGATAACAGAGCACCAATCTAGTAGAGCCAGTAAAGAAGAAAAAGCTGAGTTTGATTTTAGACATCAGTGTGTGGATTTCTCTACTCAGCTTGGCTGTGTGACATAAAAGCACCTTGAAGTGACAGGGGTAACAGCATTTCTGCCAGGGGAAGCTGCTGTTTGTGAATTTTATTTTTTTTTCCCTGACTCCTTCAGATTTTACATTTTTCAGAGCCTGGAAACAGCTGAAGTGCTGTCGTTAGCAGTGAGCAGCCAAAGAAAAGGAAGGAGAAAAAAATTGAGCCATTCTTCTAACCATATGTCTGTTCCCCAGGTCTGTCTGGAGAGTGCAATTACCAATGGATAATCACTCAAATTAGAAATGTTAGACCCTGTAGGCAGCTTTCATGACTGAACACAAGGGATGTGCAGTATTAAATAGTTACTCTGCCTCAAGAGATAATTCTCAGTAACACTTAGTGGGTCAGAAATCATGGCTGCAATCGAATTCAGGTTTTACATCTTGGTCCAATAAAAATATATCAGGTTCAGTTTAGAAGTGGAAAAAGAAACTTGCATGCAAGCAGACATAAACCAGGAATTTTCTCTTCACATTTTCCTGCTCACCTTTTTTTATGTTTGCACTGCATTACAGAAACGGGAGGCTGGGACCTTTGCCTCTTTGCCATGTTGAATATATTGCAAGGTGGGTCCTTCTCACAGCTCAACAAGCAGTGGGGAAGGGGAAAGGAGTCCAACCTTCCCCCTTGGAAGCTTTCCCTATCCAGGAATGTGTCCTCCTTCTTCCCAGGTACCTCATCCCTGCTGATGCCTTCAGTTTTAGCTTTTATATTTTTCAGATCCTGCACTGCATTAGTGTATAACTCTATACTTCATAAAGTGTTAGCAAGTTCTCTTCACAGTTTGGTCAGACAAAACAATCCTTTTCCAGATGGGAACCAAGGTCATCATCTCAGCCTCAGGCCCAAAAAGTATAAGCAAAAGTGAATTGGGGGGAGCAAACTGAGGGGATGTGACTCCATTACCTGAAGCTGTAATTGGACAATTAACCCCTGATATGTAAATAGACCAAACTTATATTTGTCTGAAAAACTCACGACTGTGATCCATCCTGGGTGTAGCCTCTTCCAGGCTCCTGCACTGCCCAAGGTGTATCCTTTGAAGGCCTTTCAACAAATTCCTGCTTTATTTTCTAGCCCTGTCCAGCCTCTGTTCTAGGCAGCCTCTCCAAGGCATCACTGCCCCTTGGATGGAGCTGCTGCAGCTGGAATGGAGCTGCAGGGACACTGCTGGGAAGCCCTGGCAGCAGATGCAGAAGGGAGGCAAGGCCAAGGCTGGCCCTGTAGCTGAGCCCAGACAGCTCATGGCATAGACGACTTTCCTGTTGAGACCTTCTGGCAAGGGAGGTTCCAGTTCCCAGTCTGCTGAGACAGAGCAGAGCATGACCAGGAGCAAATAAGCTCTTGGGTAAGCTGTGTCAAGGGAAATTTAGGTTGGATATTAGGAAGAAGTTTTTTTACAGAAAGGGTGATAAAGTGAAGCGGTCCAGCTGGAGAAGGATTGTCCTTCTGGGATGTCCCTGCTGGCTATCCAGCACTGCTAGCAGCATGGGGGCACTGTCCCGGTCTCCGTGGGTTGGGACAGCACCTGAGGCAAACGCTCTGTGCTGTGACAGCTGTGTGACCTTGTGGTAGGACGTGGCTTGGCTTGGGGCTACAGTCAGCAGAAATCAGAGAGCGCTCTCCAGCTGTGATGAATCCAGGCTTAGCGGGTGCCAGGTGAAACCGATAACCAAAGCAGATGAGGGAGGGGTTGCAACAGCTTATAAGGAAGGAGGGACACAGGGGAGGAGTCAGTCCTTGGACAAATAGGGTTTCAGAGGGGAGTGGGATAGAAAAGATTGACTTAGGGAAAACACCAATGGGGATAACTTGAGGGTGGGGCCCCGGCCCCTGAGCCAATCACTCGATGCTCTAGCTGGAAGTTTCTAGAGAGTTCTAGAGAGAAGGGTGGGAGCGCAGAGTGACAGACAGGGCACTGGGGAGGGATTTGAGAAAGGGCACATTGATCTCCAAGGCAACTGGGGAGGAGTTGGGATAACTGGCAGCATAAAGGATGGAAGGGAGAACCAGGGCAGAACCATTGCATGATAGGGGGAACAGAACAGTCCAACTTATACAGACACAACACAACAATAAAGTTCTGGAATGGCTGCCTGGGGAGGTGGTAAAGTCACCATCCCTGGATGTGGTTGAAAAAAGCCTGGATGTGGCACCGGGTGCCAGGGTTTGGTTGAGGTGTTGGGGCTGGGTTGGACTTGATGATCTTGAAGGTCTCTTCCAGCCTGGTCATTCTGTGAATTGAAATCTTTTCTGTCTTGTCCTTTGTATCACAGGGCCAGCCCCAACACTGGGTGAGGTGCTGAGCCTCTGTAGCTGCATTTCTTGTCACAGAGAAAAGCGAGGCACAACTTCCCAAGAATATTTCTGGGATTCACATTCTCTGAACCTCAGAGAAAGAAAAAAACAATTCTTACCTCATTTGCTGCTCCTGTGTTGTTCACAAGTGGAATGCATTGTGGAAGATTGTTTATCTGAAGGGAATTGGTAATTGGATTCTGCTGTGAGTGTTTTGATTCACTGACCAATTGAATCCAGGTGTGTGTGTCAGGACTGTGGGCTGACAGTCACGAGATTCTGGGCAGTGGAGTTGAGTGCTTGGCAGATTCAATATAGATGTAATGTAACATAGTGTAATATAATATAGAATAATTTAATAAAGTAATTAATTAGCCTTCTGATAAGATGGAGTCCTCTTCATCGTTCCTCCCAGACATCAGGCAAAAATGTCACTGATAAGCCTTGGCCACTGCAAGGAGACCGTGCCATCAGTTTATATCTTCAAGCCCCACTCAATACCAGCTCAGTAACCCTCTCCAGGTAAGGGCCAGCAGGATGGATTTTTCCAAAGTGCTGAAAGGCACTTCTGCAAAACAATTTAATCTCCTGAGACAGAAAGACACATAAGTGCAAGGAAGAGCAGTTTGCCTTGCCCCCATCCAGGCAGCTTCATTTGTGTTCTGGATAGATCTGTGTCAGTGCTCCTGACTAATGCACAAAGCACTCAGTGCCCAGAGAGGGAGTTTTCAAGTTTTGAAGCATTAAAAACCCCCCTAAGTGGCAGCTTTAGCAGGTGACACTGCCACCCCAGAGCCATCATTATTGCCGCTTCTGAGAAGGGAAGTGGGCTGGCTACAAGCAGCAAAAAGAGAGCAAGGGCCTGCTCCCCAAAACCATAAAAAACAATCCCCCCTCAGTCTCCCACCATAGCCCTCTGAAGTTCAGGTGAAAGCCCCTAGGCTCAGAAAGCACAGTTGGGTAAATTTTGGGAATACCAAGGACCTTTCCTGGGATAATCCCACTTTGATTTTACAGACATCCAACTTGTTTTGGCCCAGACAAATCCCACTGAAGTGCTCCCACTGGTGTGCTGAGAGCTGTACAGTTTGAGCAGCATCTCACAGTCCCACAGTGCTCTCAGTGCTCCTGAAGCACCAGCACTGCTCCTTTGTGTGTCAGGGGATTACACACACATTGCTCCTGCTCTGTGCCCTCTATCTCCTTCCAAAAGCAAAGCAGAGGCTAAATTTCAACTCTGATGTATTAAAATACATCTAAAGGTTGGTGAGTTTCCTGCTGGAAGGGCTTTCCTTTGAGGAGTTTCATCAGGAGTTACAGGAGAAGCAAGCTCAGGTGATCAGTATGGATAGAGATGCACAAATTACTTACCTTCAACAAATGTTATTTGGGCTCCTCTTGATTAAGCAGAAGGGTAAAAAGCCTTGAGATGGATTCATTGGTTAAGCTGGGACTAAGTTTTTATCCCAGAAACTGTTTGACATCTACAATTCTTAATCTGTTCACAAGACAACCACTTTCAGCTTGACATAGTTAGAAATCAATGAGCAAGGTTAAAAATGATGCTGTAACTCAAGGTTTTTGTGCCACAAATGCAACTGTGGTTATGCTAAATCAGTGGGATATGGTAGCCCAGATTTACTGCTGAGTGGCAGCACGAGCACTTAATTCATGGGTATTGCTCTGGCTGGTTTAGAGGTAAAAGGGTTGTTAAGAACAAGACTCTGGAGCAGGTCCCCATGGCTGTCATTCATCTTCCACCCAGCCTGCCAGGCTTCTGAGTGGGTTGAAAGAGACTTTGATTTCAGCAATAAAAACAGGTAGCTCAAATTCTGCTTACTTTGTTGCTGTGTAAGCACAGCTCCCCTGAAATGATTTTGTGTGTTTCAAAGCTATCAGCTTGGCAAACATATCTTTAACTTCATGAATGAAGTGGAACTGACTGGCTTCTTAAAAAAAACAGCACTCACTTTATTTCTTAACCTTTTATTACTGTTTGAACAAAATTGATTCATAATAACTAACATTAATATACCTGCAACCAGTTTTGAAGCACTTTATATCTACAGCTGCCCTGCCTTTGGTTCCTGGGTAAAAATACCTCCCACAGGTCCCTATGAATTTGGAAACCATCTATCATTTGTGCAACTGGGTTAAGAAACGTGATGAAAAGCAGGAAGTCAGACACCATGGGAGCTCATCAACATCATGTGCCTTGAATGTGGTTTAAAGTATGATAAAAAACCCACCTCAAAGGGAGATCAATTTTGATAAATTGTTTCAATTTTTTTTTTTTTTTTTTTTTACTCAAACCTAAGTTGAAATGACTCATTTGAGTTACACTGGGAAAAATAACTCTCTTTTCACAACTGCCATCACTGTGCCCTTTGGAAGGGAGATTTTCTAGTTTGCTTATGCAGAGGTTTGTATGCACCTGGATGTTAAAAGAGGAAAATGTTCATGCTTATCTGATGTTTTCCATTAAAATCTTGTCTTGGGGTTTTGTGGAGGCCTTGCCATGTTGATTCTTCCAGAATGGCTGAGAAAATTCCTCTCTGAAATTCACTTCATATGAAAGATTACATGGCTCCACTGCTATGTGAACTGAGGGTGACTGGATTATGCTTGGGGTTTTTCTGCTGGAAAACAGGTTTTTGTCAAAAGGAATTTACATTCTACAATGAAATCTTTTTTTGGCTGTCACCTTTAAATTCTTTCCCAGCAGAAAAATTTCAAATAAAGCAAATATTTTAATCTACTTTGCTTTTCAAAAGAACAGATTGCAGAGTGAAAGCAGAAGTGAAATGGAAACCAACTCTTTTAACATAAAAGTACAGGTACATGTTCTTTGACTTTATTTTCCTCAGAGGGGTAGAAAATAAATAGATGTATAATAAAATGAATTAAAGCAACATCAGTAGGGTTCCTGACATGTTTTTTAAAAGAAAAATGAAATATTGTTGTGTGTAGAGCTGCAGTTATAGATTTTTTTCTTCCTTTTTTTTTATGTTATGGTCATTTATTTGGAGAGTGAGGGGGGTTATTTCTATGGTTATGGCTTCTTAGGATTATGGTTCCCCATAAGATGGTACTGCTTCATCATACAGGGCTCTGAATTATTTCAATAGGTTTGATATAACTTTGAATTTCACAGGAAGGGGCTGGGAAAGTGGGAATAGAAAACTTCAGTTGACTTTTTTTTCCCCTTTCAGCCCTCAGCTCCTGCTCACACATGTTTATAGCCACTTCCAAGGATGATAACTTCTTTGAAAGGGTTGCAATTTGAGCATTTTTATGCACCCCAGGTGTATTGCATCTATATAACTCTTATTACCATATAACTCTTTCTAACTGTAAAGCTCCTTCAGGGAACATAATGCTGTTTGCATTAACTCAGGAGCTCAGAGCCAGTCAGGAGGACCTGGGGCACCTCGTGCAGGGCACTGCACATGTCCACATCCCTTATTCCAGGATGAAACAGGCCCACGAGCCCTTTTTACCCCTCATAATGGCCAAATAGATTATAAAAACATTTCTCTGCAGGAGTGGCTCTGGAGATAAGAAACATTCATCAGCATTCATCAGGGGGGAATTTAATTTCACCCAGCGCCGTCTCTGACTTTGCTGTTGTGCACCTGGTGCCTTCCCACACTCAGCTTGGAGGGGAATAAAACAACAAAATTCCTGGCAATGGAAAAACCAATAGCAGGAGGCAAGGGACTGAAATCTCCTTGTGCAGATGAATATTTACAGCTGCCACATAAACATCTATTTTCTTGGATTACACCAGAAGATGTGGTAACAACGCTGGAGGAAATTGCTTTATGAATTTAGTACTCATATGTTTCCTGTAGTGATTTCATTCATCTAGGTTTGGTGGCATTTTATGTGGGTAGTGAGCTCTGCTCTATCACTATTCTTATTACAGCTAATCATCATCATCATCATTGTTATTGTAATTAATTGCCAATTTCCTCCTAAAACATCTTCTGTGAAAATAACTGAGGAAAGATACAATAACAATAGAACTATAGAGGCTTTTAGGAATTGCTTAAAAGTGGTCAAACTGTCTAAGATCTCATGCTAAGGACTTCCTACAGCTAAAATATGTCTCTGACATTCTTAATGGCTTTCTGCTCAGTACCAAAGGGATGAGATTGCACTCAAATTAGGAATTTGTGTCCTTCTTCAAAAGGGCACACAGCAAGAGAGCCTGTCTCAAGTGCCTTGAAAGCCTCTCAAAGCTGTCCTGGTAGGGGAGAGAGGACTTGGCTGTGATGAAACAGAAGCTGATTTTGTGAGCACTGGACAGATTTTGGTGGGTCTATCCACCTACCTGACTGCCAAAGGCGAAGCAAAATGCAGACCCCTCCATCTGGGGTCCAAAAGATGGAGACACAAAGACACAATTTAATGACCCAGATTGGTACCTTGGGCTACCTGGGACGTGAGAGAACCTCCTGCAGTGGGCACAAACCACACAGCACCTATGGAACTCCGTGTCCTTCTGTCTAATTTGGGCATTTGGGACACCTCAGGCAGCACCTGCTCCCTCCTGTAAAGTCTCTGAACCCTCCAGGGAGTTTTCTCTGATCAGTATCTCCTCAATCCATGCCACAGCCAGAGCCATCTCGCTCCCAGTTGGACAAAGCCAGTATCTGTAATCCCCCAGCTCAGCACAATCAAAAAACACAGCACAGAACATGAACCAGGGTCAAGCCACCTCCCATACTGGTCCCTGTTGTTTTTATCACTAGACAAACAAAATGAGTGATATCAGCTAGAAGTAATCTCTTTTAAAACATTATGCTGAGAGATGTCTTTAAAGAGGTCTGGAGTCTACAGGCAGCCTCAACATTTGGTAAAAAACAATGAGTTCTTCAAATGTTCTCCTCTTAAAAAAGGCAATGAAGCCTCCTTTCCACCTAAAGACACCATGGAACTTGGGTTGTGTTTAACCTGATGCATCCCACGACACAGCAGGGAACTACAGGGGAGCAAAGCCCTGGAGTAGGTGGTCTCACTGCCAAGAAAAGAAAAACTCTTGAAAGAATGGGACACAGGGTCCCAAGGGAGTGGTTTTGAGTTTAATACATTAAAAAGCAGCAGGAATGGGCTCTGATTATTGTCTGGCTGCCAGCAGGTCAGACTGGGCAACCCAAATTAGGTATCAGAGAGAAACCATGGACAGAGTCTGGGCCCCCCAAAAGGCTGCACTGAGCTCACCATGACACTGCCAGGTGTCCTCGTGTTTTCAGGCACAAGGAAAGCACTGCTCACCACTTCAGCACTTGGGAGAGTGTTGCAATCCTGGATGCTAAGAATTTTAAACTTTCTGTGCTTAAAGGCACAGACCAACAAGAGAACACTGCATTTGACCTGAGGCTGTGGAGAAGGTTTCCAAAATTGATTAATAGCACTGGGATTACAGGTGTGGAGTTGGTTAGAAATGTGTAATATCACAGGGTGGAAAACTGAGAGTTTGGAGTTTTAGAATATAGAAATAAATATGAAGCAAGATGGAGGTTTTAGGGCAGAGGCAGGCTGTTCTTCTTTACCTTCTTCCTCCTTCTTGGTGGGTTTGGGTGATGTTTAGTAATTCGGTGGGAAAATCCACATTGTGGGCTTCCAGGAATCAGTTATTGGGTTAAAAGGGAAAATAATCTAGGTGTCAGTTCTTAATTGGATAGTTTAGTCTTAAAAGACCTTGTAACAAGAGAAAGTTAGGCATTTTGTGCCTTGCTAGTGAAAGGCTGCAGAACTCATGGTTATGAGGCTGTTTTACTGATAAGAAATAACAAACACCTGAGTCCAAACATGAAACTACCATCTCAAGTGCCTTCAATCCAGACCCAGAGAAACTGATAAGAGACTTGTCCCTGCCTGGGACAGGTCCCTCTGTGCCTGTGTCTTTCTTTTCCCACTAGTGCTTCAGGCCTGTCCCATCTTTCTTGGCTCCCAGTTTCATCCATGACCTTCCTCAGCTGTTTTTCCTCCCACCTCAGTCTCTGTGTGCTCTGAGACAGGAGCACATTTCAGACATGCCTGTGAATTGCCATGACTTGACTCCAGGAACATGCAGACACACTGCAGGATCCACAGCCCCATTTATCCAGGCACCACACAGATGGGTTTGAAGGGACAGCCCCTTTCCTGAGCTGGGTATAGAGGAAGAAAGAAAAAAAAGTTAGGAAATTTATTACAGTTACTTAGCAGCAGAGTAAGGAACAAAAATGCCAGTCCCAAGCTTGGTATTCTGCCCAGACCCTTTTACCATTCCTATCTTTAAATACATTTAACTTTTGCTGGCATTTTGTTGAAACAAACTTTATGGTCCATAACACCAGTGGCACTAAAATATGACAATTAATCACAGTCAGCCCCCAAGCTCCCACTGAGTTCAAGCATTTAGGTCACAATTAGAAGACACAATTTCAGGATCTCAGTTTAGTCAAAACATGGAAAGGCTGAACCAAATTTGATCTACGACATTGGCAGAGATGCAAGCAGCCCATTATTGTACAGCTATATCCATCATAATTTATCTGGGCTCTATCAAGCTCTGCTGTGTTCACCAGGCCATGAAGGCAAGGACTATAAGTAATCCTTGACTCTGCAGAGTCTAGCTAAAGCCTAGTTTGCCCAGCAACTTTTACTGTCCTGTTTCTCACACATATAGCCAGTAAAGCTCCTGAGAATAAGCACTTTAGGACCAAAAAGATCAATTTTTGCAGTAACAGGCTCCAGTAGTGCCAGACCAGCTGTACATTCAGCTCCCAAAGATGCTGCCAAAGCAAGAGCAAGCAGCTCCAGGGCAAGGAAGGGCTCACCCACAGCTTTCTTACAGGGGTCATGTTGCTCTGGTATTTACACTGTTCCTCACCAGCAGAGCAAACAGCACTAAACACCAAAAAAAAAGAGGAGGGGGGAAAAAAAAAACCTTTAACTGTCAGGGAGAACTCTTTCTTCTCTTACCTCAGTCCCTGCAAGGCCAATGTAGCATTTCAGAGAGGGGCTGCTAGGGGACAGAGAGGGTATTTGGGAGATGCCATTGGGTGGAGGAGTTACTGCTGAGGGCTCAGAATCAAATCAGATCAAACTTCAAAATCAGATACAGGGGCAGCTGAAAGACTGGCACAGGTGAAGCAGACAGGGCTAAAACTGCCCATTCAGATGCACATCCTGCTTGAGCTTCCAGCCTAAAGGATATTAAAGGGATTATAGAAGTTACACATTTGACATAGCAACTAAAAAAAAAGAGACATATGAACTGACTAGTCTCATGAAGTACAACTCATGAAAAGAAGCATTTTCCCTCTCTCTCAAAAAAGAAACAAACCAAAACAAAATGAAAAAACCACAAAGAAATAAACAAAAAAAGCTTAATGGTTGAAAGGGGAGGATCAGAAAGGCAAATGAAAAAAAAATTAAAAAAGACTGGTTCATTGTCTGGTAGCCACTGATGAATAGCAGGGCAGAAGAAGAAGAGGAAAAATTAACCCCAAAGCATTTTTGAGATTTCACCCAATGAGACTGAGGTTGCTTACAAATGAGCTGCACTTTAAGGCTCATAACCGCACTGCACAAAGCAGATCCTGGGGGAAAATTTATCCACTTCATCTCCCCATCCTCATGGGCTGAGTCTTGTCACTGCTCTGTCCATGAGGTGTGAGCAAGGCCATGGACAAGAGGCAAAGCCAGGTCTGCTGGGTCTCTCTTCCTCCCAGGACCCTGTGATCCAGCTTGATGGATTCTTTGCTTCTCTTCTGCCAAGGTCAGGATTAAATCTCAAGACAATATTTCTTGTTTGGACTCAGATGTTTATTAGTTCTCACCTATGTTAGCCTTATCTACCTATTAGTTCTTATCATAGTTCTTATCTATGTCACCACATGATACCTGTGGTGTTCTCATGTCTGAGATTCAACACAGGCCAGAGCCTTGTTGTTCATCGGTGTTTTATTGTGGGATTCACATTCTCTGAACCTGAGAGAAGCAGTGAGGGAAGCTTGTGGTATTTTCAGGGTGACAGGAAGCAATTATGAATCTGACTCCATGTTCTTAGAAGACTCATTTATTGTTTTATGATCTTATATTATATTAAGGAGTACTATATTAAACTATACTAAAGAATAGAGAAAGGATACTTACAGAAGGCTTAACAAGATGCTAATGCAAAACTCGTGACTCTCTCCTCAGGGTCCAACACAGCCAGACTGTGATTGGTCATTAAGTTAAAACAATTCACATGAAACCAATCAAACAACCACCTGTTGGATAAACAATCTCCAACCACATTCCACAGCAGCAAAACACAGGAGAAGCAAATGAGATAACATTGTTTTCCTTTTTCTCTGAGGCCTCTCAGCTTCTCAGGAGAGAAATCCTGGTGATGAGATTTTTCAGAAAATATGACAGTGACAGAAGCAGAGAAAGGAATGATCAAAACAATTCTTATCTCATTCGCTGCTCCTGTGTTGTGCCAAAGTAGAATGCAAAATGGAGATTGTTTACCCAAAGTGATGGTGTTTTGTTTCCTTGGCCTATGAGGGCTAAGAGTGTGTGTGTGTATCAGGACTGTCAGCAGACAGTCACAAGATTCTGGGCAGTTGAGTTGAGTTGGGTGCTTTGTGCAGATTCAGTTTAGATGTAATGTAATATAGTGTAATATAATAGAGAATACCATAGTCTAATAAAGTAATTAATTAGCCTTCTTGTGGTGTTTGTGAGGGTCCCCAGGATAAGAGATGAGATTCTGACTCCATGTTCTCAGAAGGCTAATTTATTATTCTATTATATTATAGAATGCGATACTAAAACTATTCTAAAGAAAGAGAAGGAATACATTAGAAGGTTTAACAAGAATCATAATGAAAACTCATGATTGACTTAGAGAGTCCAGCACAGCTGGCTGTGATTGGTCATTAAGTTAAAACAATTCACATGGAACCAATCAAACATCCACCCGTTGGTAAACAATCTCCAGACCACATTCCAAAGCAATCAGATAATTATTGTTCTCATTCTTTTCTGAAGCTTCTCAGCTTCCCAGGAGAAAAAAATCCTGGTGAAGAGATTTTTTCAGAAAATATGACAGTGACACCTTCTGCTATCAATGGAGTCAGATGCATGATTCTCTCCCCCTCAGCAGGGTTGTCCTGCTTTTCCTATATTTTATTGCTCCTGAGCAGCTTTTACAGGCAATTAAAAAACTCCCAGTGCCACACAGCCATTGGTCTGGTCTCTACACCCGCAGACCCTGAACCAGTCAAATGCCTGTATTTTAGGAGAGTTGTTATTGGTTGAAACCTCTGTCAGTCAGCCCAGAGGCTGGTTTATGGAACTGGGCTGGATTTCTTCTTTATAACTGGATTAATGCTAACCACTGTTATAGATGGATAATGAGATGATTGGCTCTCACAATTAAAAGATAATTATTGTGTGAATATTAGGAAAAGCTTTAGTGATGTATGGTTATGTTATTGTGGTTTAGATGTCCTCTGTTCTCCCCATAGCTCCCTTTCCCCCCTGTACTGTTGCCATCAGACAGCCTGGGCTGTCCAGGACAGGTACAAAGAAGGCTGCACAAATCTCCTTTACCTGGGGCAGTTGGGAGTGGAAAAGCTTAGTGCTTAGAGGGTGAGGCATGGCAACACCTGACCTCCAATCCAGTTACAAGAAAGCAGTTTCCACTGATAAATGGCACAGAAGAGCTGACTGACAGACTTTGGGAGGGGCCACAGTTGGCTGATGCAAATCCCAGGGGTATAAAAGACTGAGGATCCATCTTGAGGAAGAACTGGCCACATGATATGCATGAGGGTAGTTCCTGGTGCTGCAGATTTTTCCTTATAGGGTCCTTTGTTGTATTTTTGTTAAGGTTTAATAAAACTTTTTAAATGTTCAAAGTGAGCAGTTGTTTATCACACCACAGATGAGCCTGTACTGCAACACCTCAAAGAGGCAGCACAGCCTTGGTTACACCATGGGGCTGTCCAGAATGCCACCCCCACCCACCTGCACCTCCTGAAGAGAAAAGAGATCATGAGCCCCAGCCCTGATCACCGACATATGGCAGAGGAGCTCCAGATGTTCTCCCCTGCTAGGGGAGAACATCCCCTCCAGATGTTCTCCCCTGCTATGGGCCTACACTGTCCCTGTGTCATGCTCAGCAGGAAGGTTCTGCAGCCTGCAGCCTTGATCGCCACTGAAATTGCAAGATTTACTTTCCCTTCCCAAAATGAAATCTCATTTTGGGAATGGGAAATTTCCTTTCAGGAAGGGAAACAGAATCTTGCATACTCAAAAAGAAAGGCTTGCAAACACATTGGAAAGGAGATGGGATCAAATGAAATGCTATTGAAAAAAACCCCCAAAAAACCAGAAAATCAGGAGATTAAGCCCCTTCAAAAAATGATCTGTGAGGAAATGAGCCTGCATTGCAAAGGACCAAAACATGCCAAAACTAAGCTCACAGATGTTGCAAAAGCAGGGGGAAAAAGTCAAGGAGGAAGACACAACTTGGAGGGGAAGATATGAGGGACATGGCGGAATACTTAAAAGAAAAAAAAAAAAAAGAAAAAAGTCATCCCCAAAGTCAAAGCCATCAAAAGGCAGGCCATATGCCATCAAGTGCAGGCACATGCAGCAAAGCTTGCCAGAATTGATCCCTGATGAAGGCCAAAACAGAAAGGAGGACTTACAAACACTCTGGAAGGGAGATACCATCAAAGGAATTGCAATTGGAGAAAGGAAAAAAACAATTTCGGAAATTTAGTGACTACAAGAAAATGGACCAGGTGCAGTGCAAAGGACCAAAACATGCCAAAACTAAGCTGACAGATGTTGCAAAAGCAGGGGAAAAAGTCACGGAGGAAGACACAGCTTGGAGGGGAAGATATGAGGGACATGGCATGGATACTTCAAAAGAAAAAATCTTCCCCAAAGTCAAAGCCATCAAAAGGCATGGCATGTCATCAAGTGCAGGGACTTGCACCAAAGATTCCTCTCATGGTCCCCATTGAAATTGCAAGATTCCGTTTCCCTTCCCAAAATTTCCTTTTGGGAAGGGAAACAATCTTGCGAACCCAAAAAGAAAGGCTTACAAACACTCTGGAAAGGAGATAGGATCAAATGAAATGCAACTGAAAAAAAGGCAAAAACCCAGAAAATTGGAGGATTTAGTGCCTACCAGAAAATGATCTGTGAGGAAATCAGGTGCAGTGCAAAGGCCCAAGACCTGCCAAAACTAAGCTCAGAGATCCTGGAAAAGCAGGCAAAGAAATTAAGGAGGAAGACACAACCTTTAGGGGAAGACACAATAGACATGGCATGGATACTGGAAAAATATCACATGGATACGGCTCCCTATCCACCAGCACCCTCCTCCTGTGGCTCTGCCATGCCTGCTGTGCACCTGCTATCTGGACTCTGACACATCCCTAGCACTGATAGGGATGTCTGCTAGCTCTCAGAGCAATGGGTGCCTTGCCCAAACTTCCACATGTCCCCAGAATGACCTGATTTCTCCACTTGTTTGGGTTTTAAAGTCCCATAAACTGGTTGCACAGAGCCTGTTCTAGCTTGACTTTTGCTTATCTGTCACTGTCATATTTTCTGAAAAATCCCTTTGCCAGGATTTCTTGTCTTGGCAAGCTGAGAAGCCTCAGAGAAAAATGAAAGCAACATTATCTCATTTGCTTCTCCTGTGTTTTGCTGCTTTGGAATGTGGTTTGGACATTGTTTACCAACTGATCATTGTTTGATTGGTTCCATGTGAATTGTTTTGACTTAATGACCAACCTGTGTCAGGACTCTGGAAGGAGTCACGAGTTTTCATTATCATTCTTTGTAGCCTTCTGTCTGTATCCTTTCTCTATTCTTTGTATAGTTTTAGTATAGCATTCTATAATATAATATCATAAAATAATAAATTAGCCTTTTAAGAACATGGAGTCAGATTCATCATTTCCTCCTTCATCCTGGGGACCCAGCAAATACCACACTCATCTCCATGGTGAACCCTTTCAACCAACTGTGCTTAAGATGATTTACAGCTTTCCAAGAGCCAAAGTCAAATCACATCACTGGGTTATTTTTGGATTATTATTCATGAAGCTCATTCAAAGGGCATCTATACACAGTTGGGGAAGGGCTGGGACCCCCACTGTAATACATGAGTCATTTCTCAGTGGAGAAGGAAAAACTTACCATGTCAGCAGGAAGAAGGCACATGGGCAGAACCTTGAGGGAGAAACAGAACAGGGTTAAGGGAATGGAAATACAGGGAAATCTCAGGGGAAACAGAGAAGGCAAAATATAGAAGTGGAAAGAGTGTCAGATGGAGTGTTGTAAGGAATTACTCTTATGAAGATTTTCAAAAGCTCCAGAGCTTCAGAATGAGAGAAGATAATTCAGTTTGTAAAACACCTTTGCACCCCCTTCACACCCAGCTTTCTTCTCAAACTGGGGGTCCAGGTGCAGAAGAGATGCTGCAAGGATTCCCAAAGGGAATCAGCCCCTAAAGACATTGATCCATGAATAAACTTACCAAGTCAGGGCATGATTTTCCAGAAGGTGCTTGGCTGAGAGCAGACTGGATGGCAGATGAAGGCCAGTTCACCAGCCTACTACCATTGTTCTCCCAGGAGAGAGCAAGCATCCAGGTAGGGGCATCCACAGCACAAAGGAAAGCAGGCAGGAACATTTTCATACTCTTGCTGCACTGTCCATAACAAATTTTAGGTCCTTAAGGACAAAATTTTCTCTTGCACTGGGCAATATCAGCCTTTCCTGAACTATCTGGAACTTCTGCCTGATACTTGGTTAGAAAAGTACAAAGTGGCCTTAACTTTGTGTGAGCTGAACCAGAGCTGGGTTACATCAGTGTCTCTGCAGGGGAATTCAGGGGAATTTCTGTTCTGCAGGGGCTGCAAAGCCAGAGCCAGCCCTGACAGCTCCGAGGATGAAGGCTGGTAACCTGCACAGCTGGTTAATTCTCACACAAGGAAAGATTTCTTCCCAGGACAGACCAAAGCTTCCTAACCCAGATGCCAGAGGTTCATCTGCCTCTCAGGCAGGGCTCAGCTGCAGGTGGTTCAGTTTCATTAAAATAACAAAGTGTTAAAACCACCACTGGCTCCAAGCCTGTTAAAAAACATTCTTGGGCTCACCTGTGTCAACCTTTGCAGCTGCTTCCTTCCCCTCCACCTGTCCCCAGCCCAGGTGACTCTGCCACCCCTCCTGATGTCCCTTTCCCATGTGATGAGTATACTTTTGGTATAAAAGTGTCAGTTCTTTTAATTCACTATGCCTTTCTCAAGAAAATCTCCTGCTGAATTTTTTCCAGTTACTTCTGTATTTGTTCTGAGGGGTTTGCCTTTGTCACTTTAAAATGTGTTTCATTAGGAGGCTCCTTGCTCTAGTGTGGCTAAAAAAGCCTGAATGATAGACTCACCTCTTACAGCATCATTTGTATTCATTCCTTTCATCAGTTTTGTGGGGCTGATTCTTTTAATTTTCCTTCCCTGAATTCTTCTTATTGATGAGGTTTTCCACAGAGCTGACAAAAGTACAAAAAAATACAAAAAGTGCTTTTCCCCTGCATGGTGGCTGATGCTGCAAAGTCCATCACTCCAAGCAGGAATGTTTCTATCTGGAGCAGGGAGCCCCATGGATCAGCACCTGGCTCCACAAATGAAACAGTTTTGAATTTAACACTCAGCTCTTTTGCCATGATCTTGGTTGTAATCCTTCACAATTACCTCCAAGCAGCACTTGCCCCCATTCAAATGAATAATCTCCTGCAGGGGCTGGCAGGAACATGTGGAGGGAGGGGGAGAAAATGAAGGATAAAAGAAGGATATAAATAAAAGGAAAGATAATGCAACAGAACTTCTTTGTCTCCCTCCTTCCCTTAATTTTCCACTCAGATTATAATTATGGCTAAAAAAGTGCAGGTTGTTTACAGAAAATGCTGAAATTGTTGCACCAAGGTGGTGAGGGATGCCAGGAAATGGAGCATGGGATTGCTGCTCATGGACCTGATGATCCCTGTGGGTCCCTTCCAGTTCAGGATATTCCAGGAATGCAGGACAGGACCTTTCAATGCCATGAATCTGTGGTTCATGCTACCTTCAACATCAAACTGTTTTGAATTTTTGTCCCTTCTAAAATCTTAATTCCAAACTGGTCTGAACCTTTAAATAGCTCACTTACATCTTCCTCAAGTGTGTAGATAAATGAAAGGGAAGCCAAGAAATTAACTGAACATATTTTTCCACCTTCAGAGTGTTTAGGAAGCAAAACTGATTGTGAAGCAGAAGCACAACCCTCATATTGACCATGACAGGCAAGAGCAGTAGGATTTCCTTTCCTTTTGACACAGCTTGAGGATGAGTCACCCCACCTCTAGACCAGGCAATGAGTGTTGAAGAAACCAAGCCCAACCACAGTAAATAATTGAAGTGTCCGTGTAGACAAAGAGCTCAAAATACCCAAACTCTGCTGGGGGTGTCACAGAATCAGGCTGCAAACAGGAAACTCAAGTGTGGGACTACAGTAGGGATACAAACGAAGAGCAGCTTCATGTTCAAACAGCAAATTTCTGAAAAAAGACACTGCTGCCTGCCTGTGTTTGCTGCAGTGACCTCATTGCTGATCCTGCTGTGAGCAGGAGGCAGAGCCTGAGGTCCTTCCCCACTTGCATTATCCCACGATCCCCCAGCCACTCACCTCCTGCCGCCTTGGTTGTGTACTTAGCTGGAGTTTCCCTGAGGTGAAGTGTTCAAAGGCTTTGGTCAAAGCCCTTGCAGAACAGTAATCCCTGGTAAAAATCACTATTTTGAATGTTTTGCAGGCACTCACCAAACCAAGCAGACATTAGGAGCAAGCCTTGGGATGATCCGACCAGGTCTGCAGGATAAAAACGACTTAACAAGTGTTGAAAGCCAGAAAAACCATCATGGACAATGAGTGTGACCTCCTGGACACACAGACAAAAGCATTTTAGCCAATGTTCTGCACCAAACACTTCTTTACCATGACCACCTTGCCCATAAATGCAGAAGCATTGCAAACACCTTGAGAACTGAGATACCTGAAGGTCTTCATCCCTTAAGTGTAGGAAAGAGGCACTGTAACCCTTTTGCTGAGACAGGAGCTTATTTATTAACCACAAAAGGAAAGAGGAGCCCCCAGCAACAATTTAGGACCTCAGGGAAAAGCCTCTTCTTGTCCAGGCACCCTTGTTCTCCCCACAGGGCTCACAACCTGTGGTTAAAGCTGGGACTGAAATTCACATCAGACTGAAAATGGGTGCAAGACTGACCCAGGCTCAAATAATATCTTATGTATACCTTAAATCCCTTGGTGGTGAAGAGTGACACAACATACCCTCTAAGTCCCAGGTACAGGAAAAACTTGAAAACATTTCTAACATTTTGCCAGTTGAACAGATGAATAAATAGCTGAACACTTGGACCCATATCACAAAGGACAGAGTGCTCTGCCAGCACAGATCTCCTCAACAGCCACAGAGCACAGAAACACAGATGCTGGCCAGTTTGGACAGACAGGCAGCCTGACAGACACACAAAGAAGGAAGTCAGTTAATGAACATGGAATTTTTCATGTTAAAATTCACTCACACACCCCCTTTTTTTTTTTTTGAGTAACATTAGAAATGGGATTCAGCACAAGAGACACATTTTGGCATCCAAATACAGGAACTAGCTGGTTCTCTCAGTCTCAATGGAGACCACAGGGGCAGGTTGGCAAGCAGCTGATGTCTCAGGCTGCCCTCCTTGACCTCCATCTGCTGTCCTTTAGCCCATGAATCTCCCACGGGTGCTGTGGAAGAGCACTCCATCATATTCACAAGCCCCACGTGGAAGATTTGCCTATTTGGCATCTCCATGTGGAAAGTTGAATCCCACTTCTACATTTGTCAAAAAGTGAATTTAGGCACCTGAACCTAAAGTTCCTTCAGTAAAGGAGCTGAACAAAAGTATTCTCTTCCCCTTCTGTGCCAACTGTTCACACCACCAGATTTCTCTTCCTCTTCTGCTCCATCTTACAGTCTCCTAAAACACCCTCTAAGGGATCATTTGCTAGTTTGCAAAATTTCTAAAGAGCTTTTAGGGTCTTAAGGATCAAAAAAAAAAAAATCAATTATTTGATAAGTTATTAATAACCAGGATATCAATATCCTTATTGCCGATGAGCAGGATTTAAACTGTCCCACTGTGGAAGCAGTGGTTTCATTACAGGTGTGCTTATTTCATATTTTGCATGAGAGAACCTTGCCAGGCCACAGGAAAGAGAGCAGGAATGGTTTGATGCAGACAGTAGATGCACCACAGGTGGCTCAAATAATTAATCAAATTTTTGTGGCCTCCTGCCATTGCAGGACACTCTGCTGCCTGGGATCTATTATCTGATCTTTAGTGCTGCATCTGTGGAGAACAAAATATTCAAATCCTAAGGCTGGAATTCACTTGTCCAGCCAGAAAAAAATACACATAAAACAAACAAGTGAATAGGATAGAAATACTTCCAAATGGAATAACAGCAAGCTGCTACTCTCATCCTCTCTTTAATCACCTGGCTCATATAGGGACATAAAAGAGTCTCCCTAGGAAGAGTCCAGGCTGTGCAGTCCTTGAAAAATCTCCACAAACCTGAATTCTTGGGATACTCAGATCTGGATATTTGTCCAGTGTCCTAGGGTGACGTTATGATGCTCGTATCCCCATTCATGTGTTCTGTTACCTTTAAGACTGTATGTACCTTTAAGACTGTTCTGTACCTTTAAGACTGGCTCTGAAGAGGGAAAGTTTTCTTTTGGTTTTCTTATCAACCTGGCGGGACACAGAGACTGCAGCTTTGGCTTTTTCTGTTTTTGCTTTGCTCTCTCTCGCTCTTGCTTGCTTTGCTTCTGCTTGCTTTTGCTCATAGAAAATAAACAGGTTCTTTCCACTTCTCTCTGAGGAATCCTTCCCAAACCAGTTAGGGGGAGGGGCCATGGGGGTTTGCTTACTGGAGGAGCCCTAATTTGGAAATTCTCCTCCAAATTTGCCCTAAACCAGGACATCCAGCCACATGGGAACAGGGTGTTTTATCACAGAATCATGGAATGGTTTGGGTTGAGACATTAAAGATCACCTCATTCCAAACCTCCTGCCATGGGCAGGGACACCTCCCACTAGACCAGGTGTCTTCAAGCCTCATCCAGCCTTTGGATAAGACTTGAAGATCCAGCGGATCTTTAAGGGCCCTTGCAATCCAAACCATTCTCTGGTTGTGAACCAGCTGGAAACCATCTCTTGCCACCTTGCAGCCCCCAGACCTGGGGCAGCTCACTCACATTGATTGCAGAGGTGTGTTCAGGAACAAAACTCTTCCATTTCTTCCTTGTTCAGAACCTCCCTGGAAGCTTTGGCCACATTGCTTTGAAGCTTCAGAGACGGGAACCTGCTGCAAGGTAGGAAGGGTCCTCAGAATTCCAGCCCTTGAACCTTCTAAAGAATTGTCTCCTTGCTCATGCCTTGGCAAAGGTGTCTTGGTTTGAAAAGACAGGTGTCTGCTAAGGAAGGCAGAAGCCTCCCTTGGAATGGAGAATGCAAACCCCCTCCCTCTGAATTACTATAATTTTCAAATTAAGGGGCTCTCAGGAAAAGCTATGGGAGTAGGACTAACAGTTCTTTATCAGGAAAATTAAAAGTACAAATGCAATAGCAAAAAAAAAAAAAAAAAAAAAAACCCAAAACAAAACAAACAAAGCACTGCCAGAGTCAGAGCAGGCCCTGTCCCCCTGTGTGTCAGGGCGGTGGCACAGCCCCATCCCATGGGGGCTCAGCCCTCCTGCAGTGCCAGCTGTGGCTCTGCTGGAGCAGGGATCCTGCACAAGGGGGGAGTTTTCCTCTGCAGCTCCAGGGCTGCTGGAGATGGGCCTGGGCTCCCTCTGGCAATGCAGGGCAGCAGAAGCTGCTCCTCTGGCAATGCACTGGGCAAAGGCTGCTGTGCTGTCCCAAACCTCAGATTGGATCCAGGTAGGAATGCTTGGCTCCTCCCCTGGGCAGAGCCAATGGGATGATGGAATTGGATCAGCCCTGCAGGGACACTCACTGGCCATGGACAGAAGAGAATTAATAATGAACGGCCCATGAACAGCAGAGATCTCCTGGAGGGAGGATTGGCTGTGGGAGAGATAAAGAAAACTGCCCAATGAACAGCAGAGAACTGCCCCAGCTCTGACAGATGGGAACAGAGTACACACCCCAACTACATTTTGTAACCTAAGACAAAAGGAAACCCTTCAAAAGGCCTCTATGGCTGCTCTGTCTCTACTCCAGAGGATGCAGACCTCTCCTCATTTCCATTTCTGAGCTCCCAGCTTGCAGGCAGGTCAGGTATTTCTGCTTTTCTCCACAGCCTTGGGGCACAAGCTCCCAGAGTGTCCCTCCCAATGGAGGCACAGCCCCTGCCGTGGGCTGGCAGCCTCACAGGGACACTTCCAGCCCCTGCAGCTCGGCACTGAGGGAGCAGAACAAAGTTACAAGGCATGCAACAAGAACTTCAGAGTTGGCAGCAGGGCTTTTGGTCTAAACTTTAAGATGAGTTCCTCTAATCCAAACCATCTTCAGGCTTCTGCATGCCTGGCAGAATGAGACCCTTATAGTCAAGGGGAATGAAACAAACCCCAGCTCATTACAACTATCCTCTGAAAAAAAGAAACATGGTTTGAAACTGTAAATCCCAGCACTCTAACAACATAAAAATAATCTATCCAGCAGAAGATGTTCTCCCCATCCTGCAAGCATTATTCACACATTAAATCAGAACTGACAACACAATCTTTTCAGCTGAGCTGTTCTCATCCTTCTTTTCTTATCATGATCAAATAATTCCCCTTTTTAACAACTTCCAAATGTTCCTAGGGATGCGTTATTGAAGACTCTGAGAGGTTGTGTTTGGGGTTTTTTCAAAGCACTGAATAGACAGGATGTTAATGAATTGGAGAAGTATTAAAAATTTGTTTTGCAAAAAGAAATGTCTTTAACTCTATAAAGTGCTGCAAAAAGTATTGATTGTATTTCCATCACAACAAGGCAGGCAGGCAGGGGCTGATTTATGACAGCAACCCACCCTAACTATCTGACCAGATTTAATACAGTTGCCATCCCATGACACAATGATGTATACTTTGGTGGCCATATAGAAAATAATTTGCAAGGAGCAACAGCTCATTCTTTAGGCATCAGCCATAAAGCTGTCACGGGAGGGTCCCCAGCCCTGTCTGTGGGACAATGATGTAGTGAGGATGATTGCAAAGCCTCATGGGCTGGGGGGAGAATGGAGGATCTCAAATTTATGGGTAGGAGCATTTTCAAGAGACTCTGTTTCTTACCGGGTTTATTTAACCATAAACAAAGGTAACAATGTCTCTATAAGAATATGCAGTGTTGGCCAAAGTCTCACTTTTAACTGTCTGACAAAAAATTCAAATGGGCCCTTACTGTATAAGCTCACAATGTGGTGTTTGGTCTGGAGGGAGCTGGCAACAGCTTTCCATCTGGGAAACCAGACAAGGTTAAGGAGAGAAGAGGAGAGTGGTGTTCCTCAAGGAAGAACACCAATGCCCACGGGCTGCTGGGACACCAAACACTGTGCAGGAGATGCCCTGAGATACCTCCATAGCTTTGCAGGTCCAAACACCACCCTCACTCTTGGCTGGCAGGGTTAGAAAGAAGCTCCAAATAGATTGGAAATTAGGAAAAATTTCTTCGCAGAAAAGGGTGGTCAGGTATCAGAACAGGCTGCCCAGGACAGTGGTGGAATCAGCATCCCTGGAAGTGTTCAAAAGCCAGGTAGATGTGGTGCCTAGGGACATGGCTTAGTGGACACCTGGCAGTGCTGGGTTAACAGTTGGAGTTGATGATGTTGGAGGCCTTTTCCAACCTTAATGATTCTGTGATTCCCACTGGAGGAGAAGCCTGTTTTCTCATTAAGTGTTTCACACATGATAATTTCTACCATTTGTCATAAGCAGAGCTAATAAATACCTTGAGAAGTAATTTCTTTTCTGCACTTCAATGCTGGTTAAATGGTTGAGCAGTAAATACAAGCAAGCCCTTTGCCCTCCACCATTCCCCTGCTGCCTGCTCTCTTCTGCCCCTGTCGCTCTCCAACATCCCCATTTTTGGGGTTTGAGGTATTTTCTTTCATTTTTGCCATAGCTGTATCACCCCCATTTAGGGTGCACTGGCTTCCCCACCAAATCTCAAAATCTGATCCTCAGGATCACTGATACCCCCAGAGGTGCTCCAAGCAAACTTCAAGGTGGAAAGCAAAGGGGACAGGAGGACTGCAGGTGCTTCTGTGACTAGCACCACAGCAGGTTTTCCTAGGGAAAAAAAAATCCATGTTTTAAGCTTCTAAGGATGCCTTATTTGCCAGCAGCAAATAAAAAAAAAAAATGAACAAACAACAATAGCCCCTAAAGTTAACCACTGAAGACAGCCCCTGCTGGAAACAAGCTGAGCATATTTTCTTTAGTTGACTAATTCTTGTTTATCCTTTGAAGGCTGATGCCATAAAACTGACAATCCAATTACAATTTCCAGGCTGAAAGGATGGCTTCTAATTATATTGTTTTCCATCATTGTACGAAAGAGTGGATTAATGCTGTATGATTTCGTTCCCTGTACAAAATCAGATCTTGGCATTCTCAAGTGTTTTATAAAAGACACATTAAATAAATTATTAACTGTGTTTTTATAACAGAAATGGGCTGTACCATAAATAGGACAAATTGAAAAATAAGGATCTGCTGCTGTTTCAATGCACAAGGAATGAGGATGACATGTTGCATACTGAGTAAAATGGCACCAATTTAAAAGTGGAAAGAAAGCTCAGGTGACTTTTTGAGGTGTGGGAGTGGCAGCTTGACTTCCAACATGACTTTGGGAAAGTCCCTGGGCCAAGGGGAGGGAGACTGCAGCTCCAGGCAGAGCCAGCCAAGCTGCCCTGCAGGCAGGTGAGGGTGCCCACGTTTGTGCTCTGACCAGGAGAGGTCAGTGATCAAACATGCCTGAAATGTCACCATTTCAGAGGTTCCGCTGTCTCTGCCTTGTTTCTTACATGTTCCCCAAGCTCTGGATTCTACCACATGTCTAAACTTTGGGATGTGGATATGGATCTTGCCCCAGATTCCATGTTTCAGGACAGGGCTGAGCCACAGTCTAGGCTGGCATCTGTGAGTTTGGGTTGGATTTACATCCAAGTCATCTATACTCTGGGGAAGAAAAAAAATTTAGTGTCTGTCTTGAACAAACATAACGGTTGCCAACAGAAAGATAAATAAAATACACTCAGTTAAATGAGTGAAATGATTGGAGGCTCAATCTCCTGCCTATGGCTTCTCCTCCTTGTAGCCAGGGCTCCAGTCAGTAATCAGACTTGCAGTCTGAAAGCAGAACAAGGGAGGAGAGGGTGGCCTTGGGCAAGGCACCATCGCTCAGGGTACAGATCCTTCAGAGACACTTGTACAGGCACCCAGCTGCCTCCACACACACAGCAGCTGTCCCCAGGCACAGCTCCTGGCCCACAAGAGCCCCGGCAGCCTCTTCCATGCAAGGGCTGCCACTTCAGACCTCAAATCAGGGAATCACAGAATGGTTTGGGTGTGGTATTTTCTGGGTCCCCCATCATTGGGAGGAATGATGAATCTGACTCCATGTTCTTAGAGGGCTAATTTATTATTTTATGATCTATGTTATATTAAAGAATGCTATATTAAAACTAGGCTAAAGAAGAGAGAACGGATACAGACAGAAGGTTAAAAGATACTAATGAAAACTCATGACTCCTTCTAGAGTCCTGACACAGCCTGACTGTGATTGGTCATTAAGTTAAAGCAATTCACATGAAACCAATCAAACAACCACCTGTTGCATAAACAATCTCCAATCACATTCCAAAGCAGCAAAACACAGGAGAAGCAATCAGATAATATTGTTTTCCTTTTTCTCTGAGGCTTCTCAGCTTTCTAGGAGAAAAATCCTGGGCAAGGGGATTTTTCCAGAAAATGTGATGGTGACAGTTTGGACTGGAAGGGACCTAGAAGATCATCCTGTCCCACCCCCCCCTGCCTTGGGAAGGGACACTTCCCACAAGACTGGGTTGGTTCCAACTAAACCCAGTTGGCTCTGAGGACACAGCTGACCCATAGCCCTGGAGGACACAGCAGCACAGAGGATGCTTCTCTCCCAAGGAGCAAACAAAGTGGAGAAAAAAAAGTAAAGTCAGAGTTGCTAAGCCCTTGAAGAAACGGTCTGAGCCCTTTCTTGCCCGTTTTAAAAGGAAGGCAGGTATTTCTCTAAGGCAGGTCCCATTTGACTGCCAAAGCCACACAATTCAGACAACATAAAGCAAGAAAAGAAGACATTTCAACATCATGAGTGTAGTGAGAACACCATGAGAAAACCAGGCAGGTTCTTTAACACCTCCCTACAACTCGTACAAACAGATATGATCATAAATCAATCAAACACAGAAAAAGAATAAAGTGGCAGTGGTTTGCTTCCATCTTTTATTTCTCCAGCACACTTTGAGCTGAGTTCAGAGCAGGAGCCAAACCCACGTTTTGGAGTCAAAACCTGCCACCTAGAGAGCACAACAGCAAATGGAAAGGAGCAGGCTGGGAGGCTGGTGGGGTTTTTTAAAGCAACTATCTCATAATGTTACAGGTGTGCTAGAAGCTATAAATTTGCTATGCTGCCTTTTACAGCAACAAAACAGGTTTTAAGAGACCCTCAATGATGTATCTGCACAGCACAGACATCGTTACAGGATACTGCTCCTGCTCCCAGCACCAACACTGCTCTGTGGTTGCTCATTACAGCGCAGAAACACAGGTTTACTCCCAGTCCTAGAAATTTATGTGGCTTTATAAACAGAGAGGCATCTCTTGCCTTTTCTTTTGAGATCATGTCACTGCTGCAGAAATAAAGGCAGATTTAATGAGAGTTTTTGGATGTTCTGAGTGGCAGAGAATTGTCTGGGTCTGAGTCCTGTGAGTGAGCAATGGATGGTCAGCAGGTCCAACAAATGTCAGGAGGGACCTGGAGCTACCAAAAAAAAAAAAAAACCCACAAAAACCCCATTAAAAAAAAAAAAAAACAAACGGAAAACAAACAAACAAAACCCCAAAAAACCCAAACAAGCCCATGCAAAAAAAAAAAAAAAAAAAAAAAAAAAAAAAAAAAAAAACCAAACCAACCACACCATACACACACACACACATCAAACAAACAAACAAACCACAACCGTGGTGCTGCTGTCATCTTATTGCAAAAGTTCCATACCTGCTCAGTGATTTCTCATGGGCATCTCCTCACAACACTAACTCCTTTTTCTTCACAGCACAACCAACAAACTCTAACTCTCCTCACCCAGCTAACCCACTCTTTTATAGCACTCATCCTTATTGGACACAGCTGTGGCCTGTTAAGGGCAGGCCTGTTCCTAATCTTTGGTGATTAGTGCAGCTGCAAATCCTCAGGTGTGAGATTTCCTTCTGCACTATCTTGATTTTCTTACATTCTATCCCTCCACATGGTGCAACTCTGAGCAGTCTCCCTGAGTTTTTTAACTTGAGCAAAACTCTCAGATTCCACTTCTAGGAAAATATCTTGTTTGAACCTCAAGTTCAAGTAGGACAAGCTGACAAATATCCTTAGAAAACTGAGTTGCAGCATTTCTGAGTCAAGAAATTTTCCAAAATTGCTGGCATTGATTTCAGGTCAATTCAATACTAAACCAGATTCACAAAGAGAGCTCTGTGAGGTGTTACTTCAGATGAAGTAACCTCTCCCTAACAATGGAACCTAACAGGCTTTAATTCCTGTATCATAGAATCACCTCCATCACACATTCAGTCACAGGGCTCTGAGGCTCATCATAGACCCCAGGCAGGAAAGGAGGAAGTGGCAGATAATTTCAGGATTGTGCATTATTTATTTACCCTACATTATGAAATACCTTACCCCCACCACTCACCTCAGTCAGCCTCTGTGAAGGGTCCTCAGAGCCTTGGGCTGCACAGAGCAAAGGTTGGATGCAAATCAAACAGCAATTCCCAAATATGCTCTTGCCCGTAGCCTTAATTTAACTGCACCACCCTCTGCTGGGGTATAATCTCTGATAGAGAAATACAGTTTTAACCCCTTATTCAATAACTCAGGAAAAATAATTACTTAGCAATATGGCCAATAGCATAAACCTAATTTAATTGCTACTTGGAGTGCTGCAAGTTGATGGCCAAGACTTTTGGGGGTTTTTTTTGCTGTTAAAATTTCTGTGGAAAACATCCAACCTGTACTCTTCCCTCTTCACCAGCTATTTCTAGTCATCCCAAAGCTAGAGGCTGTCCCAGCACTCCCAGCCTTGCACAGATGCTCCAGGAGGAGCAGCCCACTGTGTACAACACCCAGAACCTGCTACTGCCAGGTATCCACAGCAGCAGCACAGCTCCTTCTGCCACCCTCCAGAATCACCTGCAGGCTCCTCCTGCCCATGGTATCAGACAGACCTTCCCAGGAAAAGCTGTCATCTAATCCTGACCAGCACCAGGCAGTGGGAAAAGGAAGGCAGAGGTAAACTGAGCAAATAGTTATGCTGGAGCACAAGATTTAATTCCACACTTTCAGCAATATTAAGACTTTGGACACCACAAGTTGGGCATTGCCTTGAAACCACCAGCACAGAAGGCAGTCTGAAGTTCTTATTGAAATGTATTTCTCATGGCTCAGATCCTGGCATTTTCTGGCCCAGTTTGCATTGACACCTGGCTGCTACCAGGCACTAGAAAGTGTTAGGGATCATCCAGAACCAAGTATTGTCCAGTAAGAGGAAAAAGCCCAAGGGGCTCTACATCCTTCTCTCTTTGTTGAAGAAAATCAGCATGGCAATAAATTTCCCTGACCAAAATGAACTTACAGAATTCATCTCTCAAAAGTCAAAGTGATTTATGGATTGACACCACTGTCAAGTGTAGATCAAGAAACACAAAAATGACTATTGCACAAAATATGGAAACACCAACATTGGCAGCATTTCTCTTGCACATAAAAACTCCCTGGGTTATACCAGGTTATAGTTATATAGGTTATTCTAACTACTAGGTTATAAAGTAACAACTGCTTTAAGGCTCAACACTAATTTAAGTTTTGCCTTTAAAAAAAGAATAAATAAACAATTTTCCAGATCAGATTACTCAAAATATTTATCCACAAGAACATATGGTACTAAACAGATGTGAACTTTTTCCAAAGAGATGCTGTCATTAATTAGCTGATATTTGTCAAGTGCACATTTTTAGGCAGCAAGAAAAAACTGTGCAAAGCAAACCTTTCTATCAAAGGTCAGGGTCCTTCTCCATTCTGAGGTGACATCAGAGCCAGGTTAGCACAAACTGCTGCCCAGGCTGGAGCAGATCCAGCAGCTGCTGAGGGACAGCCCTGGACACTGCTGCAAACCTCAGAACCAGGGCTGAATTGCTAAACCCAGCCTCAGACCTCAAGACAGAAGGAAACACTTCCTCAGGATACAGCAATCACTGGATTTATATCTCTCTTCTGAAATAGCTGGTGCCTCTAAAGGAGCTTCCAAAGAGCAATCCCTAGCAGGAAACTCCCTCCACCTCAGCTGTCCTGGAAGAGCATCTGTTACAGGGATGGAATTCAGGCAGTTCATCACAGAGCACTGCCCATCCCAAAGGGCAGCAGCACAGCACTGCCATGAGCTACTCAGATTATCAGGCTCATAAGAAGACTGCCTGCAGTTCCCTGACAGTCAGTGCTGAGGAACTGCACTCTTGCACAGACTGAGACAATTTAGCAGTGCTGTGTCTCTAAAGGGCACCCGTCAGTCATTTTGCTCCAGATTAAAACAAGCAACACCAGAAAACTGAGCAGATCTAGTAAAAAAAACCCTTCTCTGCTGTCATAGGCTCTATCTAATGATGTACTGCTCAATGCTGCTTTCAGCTGTCCAGTGACAGGGTGTCAGGCTCATTTCAGTAAATCCTGCCAAGGTGAACAATGCAGCACCTGCTCTCTGTGTCCCAAGGCTGGAGCACCTGGCTGGTGCTAGACCATACATCAAGTGCATGAATACACCTTTAGTGTGCACAGATGAGACCTGTCCCTTATGCACCTCACCAGGGCTTAGCTCTAGGAGCTGCAAATGTCAGAACTGACACACCTGCTTGCTTCAGGAAGAGAAATTCCACAGGGATTTATTTGAGTAGGGAAAACCAAGAACAGTTTTAAATAAGTAACAACACGGGTTTTCGTAACAGCACCTTTATAGGAGACAAGGTTAGCTTTAAACAAGTGCCAGGTTACATGAACTTTCAGTCCCCTACATAAAGCAATCTGGGGTTTAATCCATCCTGATGAAACTTGCAACACTGATAGACACAATACTTGGGCTACATCCACAGTAAAAAAAAGAGGGGTATCCATTACAGTGCTGGAAGTGGTTAACAAGAAAGTTACCTTATTATGTTCTTTTCTAGAGAATAATAATTGTTCTCCACTATGTCCCATTGTTACTTAGATTTCAGAATACAAGCAGTGCAATGCTAGTTAAGATAAAGTGGAAATTAGGGTAAAGTCAGCTAAAGACCAAATCATCTTCATAGTTACAGACAATTTTGAGTACATATTTTGCATGTGAAATTATATTAATTTTTATCAGTAACAATTCCATTTTATACACAACAAACAGAATTCCTTGGCAGTAGAGGACTGCACTGTGCAGGGCTAATCAGCCTTGAAGAGAAAGTCTGGACCTCAGGCATATCCAGCTATGTGGATCAACACCAATCCCTCCAGATCCAGCAGCTTTGGTTTAATGGACGGAAACTTTGGCCTATTGTTCAAAGGTACGGTACTGGCCAGCAACCAACGAGCAGGACTGGACTTCTTAAAAATAAACCAAGATGTGGTATGTGCATAAAGTCAGTGCCTTGATCCTTAAAAGCAGCTCTACAAGCAGCTTCACCTTAAAAAGAGGCAGTGCTTAAGTTACAAAAGATTTTGTTTATGATGACCGAAGAAACGGCTCTGCTTCAGGAATTCAAAGGATGGATCAGATTTAGTAGTAGATTTATTAATTTGCTGTGATTTACAACAGGGTGACAATGTCTGAAACAAGGAGACACCAAAACAGGTTTAGCCAGGAGGTTTATGGCTTCCCAGTCAAATTCATTGACCAATGTCAAGACATTGGGGCAACTGAAGATTAGCAGACATAAGATAAGCGGAGGCCAGGTGCTGCACTGGTGTTTTGGAGAAAGTATTCCAAAGTGTCTTCTTACAGCAATTTCCTTTTCTCAAACTCCTGCAAAGAGCACACAGATGTCACCAGCAGGGAAAACAGAAAATGCTTCTATTATTCTTTTCTATTTCAAATTACTTTGTATGTATCTTAGGAAACGTGATGTTAAGAATTAAAAATTTGTATTAAAAATTAAAATATAAAAAGCATAAAGTGTGCAAGTTAGGGGGAAAGGAAACTGAGCATTCTCCCACCTCACATTAACAAGCCAGCTCTGGAAAGCCAGACTGTAGTCACTGCCAGACTGAAATGCTGTCAAGGAACCATTTGCTCCCAGAAACAGCATAACAGGCTTGAAAAACACCAATTCTGCATCAGAACTGTAGTAGAATCCTTAAAGGACTCAAGCCAGGGAAGCAGCAAAATCAAGATTTTCATTTCAGTAAAGAAAAAGCACAACAAAAGAAGGGAAGAATCCCACAGCAGCCTGTGGAGATGCTGTACTATACAGTCACCACAGGAAACAAAAAATACCTAACAGAGCTGAATTATGCATCTCCTAGCTGTGAAGCAATCCCCTTTTTTGGATATGAATTAAGTAAAACACAAATAATCCCATTCCACACCTCAGTTTATCAGCAGCATATATTCAACCATAACTCTGAATTATATGCCAAGGTTCTCCTTCCTCAAATACCCTATTTAGAAATAATGTTGTCATATTTTACATTAATTCAGGCTCTTGCATCCAGAAAACAATTTCAACAAGTAGCTACGCTTGAAACAGAATGTAATCTCTTCTCTATTTTGCTAATTTACTTTTCTATAAAACAATATTAAATAAAACTGTGTGCACATATCTTTTATGCAGTAATTTTAACTTGTCCAGCCAAGAGAGTTCTTATGTTTAAGCAAGTTCACAGCAGCAGAGTATTTGAGTAAGAGATGGACTCCCAGCTCATATTCCCTCAGAAGTGGCTCCTTGCTCTAGATGAGCCAATGCCAGAGGAACCAACCTTGTAGATGGTGCTGCCCAGCTGGGCAGGGGACATGCTGACCACAACCCCTGCACTCTGGAGGGCTGCAATCTTCTCCTTGGCTCCCCCCTTTCCCCCAGCAATGATGGCTCCAGCGTGGCCCATCCGCCGGCCAGGAGGAGCTGTCAGGCCAGCTATGAAGGACACCACTGGCTTGGCATTGGGGCCCTGGAAGAGATAAATGTGTTATGTGGAAGAGGGTGAGAGGAAAAGCAGTTCCAGGTGGCAAACTGCTCATTTTGTTAATCTTTATTTTGTATATTTTTTATTTAAATTGTTCATTTTTTGTTTAAATATCAACTCGCCAGGCAAAGTTATTAAACAGCTCACACTGGACAAAGAAGTGTGGAGTACCTCCTCTCCTGATAATCATCATAAACCAGAAGCAAACAAACTTTAAATCTTTCTACAGACCATGTATACTACAAAAAAAAAAAATCACTACAAATATTGTCACAGGAATAAAATTCCAAAGTTGACAATGCTCTCCCCTTCACAGAACCACAGAACATGGCTGGAAAGACCTCTAAGATTGAATCCAACCTCAACAACACTCTTAATTTCAACTCTTTTTCTTTAAAAAACCCATGACTGTGTTTTTTGTAAATAGAGATGTGACTGAAATGAGTTTTCCTTGGTGTGGCAAAAGAACCTGGCTAACTATGAAAGTGTCTGGAAGCATGGTGTTTTAAGACTTACAGAATTATTTTCTTTTAAAAATGCTGCTGCATCTTCTTCAGCATTTCCTCCAATCTCCCCAATCAATATGATCCCCTCAGTGTGAGGATCCTTCAGGAAGACATCAAGGCAGTCAATAAAATTAGTTCCATTGAAGGGATCACCTCCAATACCTACAAAAAATATTAAAACCACAAGAGAAGAGTAACTCAGGATAAAGATATTGCACTTACAATTGAAGTTTAGAAGTAAATTTCAGCATGAGGAGTATTCCCACAGGCTCATAACAACAGGCAGCTCTGAAGGCTGTACCCAAGTCAGAGCATGTCAAATTCCTGCTCCAAATACCTCCCCCACAATTCACACAAAGCTTTGATATCTGAGTGTTCATCTTTCAAACCATAAACAAAATGTTATGAACACAGCAGGACCAGATGCCAGCTCCAGAATTTTGGTGTACAAAAACTACATTTACTTAACATACCCAACTAAATGCCTAAGAATGCCCTAATCCTTTAGAACTAAACTTCTTGGGACAGTCTGTTTCCAAATTGACATTGTATTTGCTGTCAGTTCTCTGTTCAAAGCTGGTTTTAAGGCTTTTATTAACCTGATGTAGAAATTAGAGAAGAGCTGTACTCTTCACAGCACACAGGGATCTCACTTCTCAACACAACTGCCATTCAGCAAATTCTACACTTGCAAAATAGGAATTCTTTTGGATGCACACTTGTGAAGGAAAAGCAGATTAGTCTGGGTCCAAGAGGCTGATTCTGAGGGAACCTACCAACACAAAAAGACTGCCCCAACCCAACTTGTGTTGTCTGATGAACAGCTTCGTACGTCAGGGTTCCAGATCTTGACACAATACCTTGAGGAAAGAAAAGAAGATAAACTTACCACTAACACAGCACATAACTAGAGGCAGCTGTTGTTATAGTAATGACAATCACTTCAGTAAACAACATGAGATTCCAGGTTTTCCAGCTGTCCTTGCCAAAACACTCTGTAAGATTATTTCTGTACTCTTTCTTGGTTTTTCCTCTTTTGACACTTAACTGAGAATGGACTAAAGCTGCCCAGAAAATAAATAATATTTTTGTCATGATAAAGCCTTACCAGGAGAGGAAACTGAAAAGCAAATAAAAGAAAATACTTCTTATTTTGTATGTCAGTAGCTGATGCACTGGACTTGAAACAGAGCTGCAGCTGAACAGTTAACAAAATAGTTCTGTATTAATCACATCCCCAGTATGGCCAGGCACACAAATATCTTCCAGAACAGGAAAATGCTGCACAAATGCAAGTTATCACTATTAAGGTATTTGTTGCTTCTCTACAGAACACACCTGGCATTTACATGACAATATCACAAGAGACCCAGTTTTAAATTCAGGGTGGAAGGTAGCACAGAGCTTTGAGCAGGGGCAAAATATTTGCATGGCTTTTTGTTCATTTTTCAAGTCGAGACTTCTGTTAGTACTACAAAAGGAAAGGTTTTCAGGAAAAACAGACACCATCTTCCATCTCTTTCAAGCCATATAACAAGGAATATAATGCATAGATTGCATGAACAGAGGAGGAAATACTCCACTAGATGAAGAACCTTAGTTTTATCAACTATTTACACTGTTGGCCAGCTCAGATGTGTTCTAGCACAGGGTTTTTTCCTTGCTATGTTTGAAAAGGCCTCCCTGTTTACCACTAAGATCAGATTGCCTCAGAGAAGCTACAGATGAAAGTCCAAAGACTGTGGCTATTTTTATACCTTGCATCACAGTATATTCACTTAATTATTGGATGCCTCACAGTAATAGAAAGCTGGAGAACACATCACCATAGGTCACACGTTAGATGAAACTGGGAGGGTGGCAAATCCACATTTTTATTCCTTGATTCTTGGATCGCCATTGAAAACATTTCCAGCAATGGCAGAGCTACTGGATTCAAGATGTTGAATATTCTTTTGCACTCGATGTGCCTTGCATTTAGATTCTAATAACTTGTGCTGCAACACATTTCTTGTATATATTTAGAAAATCAGAACAGAACTTTGATTCAGAAGGGAGTTTAGAGCAACACTGGCTGATGTTCCCTTTTACACTCATAGAGCAATGTCTCAGTGGTTTTTATAAAGGGCATAATTGCAGCCATTTGGTTTTTCAATTCCAGGTTTATGGGTATTGTGAAAGCTGGAGGTGGAACATGAGTGCTAACACATCCTCCAGCATTCCTTAGGTGCAGTCTAGTCTCAAGCCAGAAGTGGTTACATAGCAGAGGGAGCTCCTCATGCCAAAAAAATGCACTGAGTCCCTGTAGTTCAACAGCATTGAACAGGCTTTCCCACAATTAACACATTTTCCATCACAAACAAAGGTAATGCTGCAAAGGGTACTACTGTGCACAAGTGAAACTGGTTACCTTGCTGACAGGCAACAGCAGCACGTGCAATATTTCTGAAGCTCTACCGACATACAAATGGACACTTCAGAAGAAATTTCTCTACAGCTCCTGAACTGCATTATTTGAAAATAAAAAAATCAAGTTGTTATATCTATAGTTTACAACAAGGAGCTGACAGAAGTCAGGACAAGAGACTTGCATGTGTGTAACTCACACACACAGGGTGTGTAACTCATCACACACAGGGGCTGTGACCAACATTGCTTATGAACAAGTCACTGCCCTCCTGCCCTTTACCACACTGCCTGAATATTGGGTATATTTGTCACTTCCACTTGTGATGGTTTCATAGTTGTCTAAATTATGTTATAAACTTGTCTGTAGTCTCTTCTCTTTTGTGTAGTACTGAGATCACTAGAAGAGTAGGATCCCAGTCCCAACCAGCCAAGCTGTTGGAAGGAATAATGTTGGAGAGCTTAGTGCTCTCAAATCCCAAGAAAAATGGAAGTTTCCTCAAGGCTTTCCTTTGAAGATACCAAGTCAATCCCATTACCTACAGGAATTTCCAATTGCTTTGTCTTCACCATCAGCACCCAGTGTCTACTATGGAAGAATTCCAGATTTGGGCCTTCAGGATTGATAATGCTAAAATTCATGTACAAACTGAGGACAGACAAGCTGTCCCACAGTATTCTCAACTCTCTCCAGGGCAGGATGTGCCTTGCCTCACAAGGAAAAACACTAGAGCACCAAACTTGTGTTTTAGATGACGCATAAATATTCAAAAACTCACCAATTCTTCCTTTCTTGTGAATGTGACCAGGCATGATACCAATTTTACATTCTCCAGGCTAAGGAAAGAGTGGGAGAAGTCAGATGGACCATTCAAAGCAGCACTAGGAACAGTTCAGCCTTGGAGCAAAGGCAGAGCTCACTTACATTGATGACCCCGGGGCAGTTGGGGCCCACCAGGCGGGTCTTGTTCTGCCGCAGCAGCCGGTGTTTGACGCGCACCATGTCCTGCTGGGGGATGCCCTCGGTGATGCACACCACCAGGGGCATCTCTGCATCGATGGCCTCGTTGATGGCAGCAGCAGCAAACGGGGGAGGGACGTAGATGACAGTGGCTGAAGCACCCGTTTGTTCTTTGGCCTGCAAGGGGCACGAGAAAAAACACATCGTGCGTTTAGCGGGGCTGAAGAGAAATTGACAACAAGGCATTTAAAATATATCCACTCTCAGGCATGAATTAAGGATGTGTCTGAATTAATTAAAATCTCAGCAAGTGTTAAATTCCCTGAAGATGGGGCACAACCAGGGAACTGAGAACTGACCACTGTCTGGGAAGGATCTGCCCCGTGATCACCATCATGAATACTCTTACATAACAGTTGATAAAAATTCACCATGCACAGCAGAATCAATCAGAAACTAACTGCATTCATAAAGCAAGTGTAGCCAGGCTCTGTGAACTTCACAGTGAAAGCCAAACTGGTGCCTGAGCATCCTGAATGCTCCCTCTTTTACAAGGCTTCTGTTTCACTCTGTGCCCAGTGACATCCACGGCTCAAATATTGTGAGCAATGAAATAAGGAGCCCTTCAGCTTTAAACTCTGTGCCCTCCAGTCACTGCTGCAAATTACCTCCTTCACAGAATTAAACACAGGCAGACCTAGATGAGTTTTTCCCCCTTTCCCTGGAGAAATTCCTCCAACTAGATTGGTGCCATAGTCCAATGCCTGCTGGCTGTGAAAGGTGCCCTATGAGAGACAAAAAAAGTAAAGTTAGAAGGCATGTAATAGCAAATAAACTTAACCAAAAAGTTTGATGTTATCTATAATTCTGAAGGGCAATTTATGTCACTGAAATTTGCAATAAGAAGGGAAGTTTTCACTACACACACACACACACACATATATATATATATATAAAATCAGATATTTTGGAGAGTGCATCCACATGTTTTAAATGCATTTGGAATATGCTAATATGCTCTCTTTGTTTTTCAATCATAGCACTGTAGTTTCACGCTCAAGGGTATTCTGTTGTGTGCTGCTAACACACCTGCAGACACAGTTTCTTTCTCACATTAAGTCTGGCAGATGACAAACACTACAGTGAAATAGAAATTAGCATGCTCATCCACGACTAGCTCATAGTTTTACAAAAGCAGACTTCTCTGCCTGCAAATGTGTAAAAGAGTGAATCTGAGAAAATTATTAAATATCCTGAAATAAGAAGAGAAATTTAGTTTATAGGCACTGATATTGAAATGGATTTGTGAAAGAAGCACTTTGAAAATGGGCAGGTTTTTGCAGTTTTTTTGCAAATAGCCTTTTACAAGGAAACCCCTTCAGCTGTATACAATATAAAAAACAAAAATGAAATACACTATAATAGAGGTGACTCATAATCAACTTTCAAGTTTGTGCACAAGTATTTGGGCCAAAGAATGTCAACTACAGGGCTGAAGGGACCTTCCTGATGGTGAAGGAATTCCAGCTTCCTATCAACACAGAACAAAGGCAATATATAATCCATTTCATATACAACTATATTTTCTGAGCAATTAACTTTCTGACTGAAAGGCTGATAGAAAAAATAACTTCTAGCCATACCTGTTTGCCTGTAAAACCCTGACAGATAACCTTTGTGTTCTTGTTAACATACAGGTTTTTCCTGGATGCTGTGTAGGAGCAGTGTCGGACTCCATTCTGTTGAACTGGAGAGAAAAGAGAAGAGAGCACAAACCATTAATCCACTCCTTTGGTAGAGACTGAGTCAAAAAAGGTCCTACCAAGTAAGTGCATATCAATCAATGCTTGTATCAAAAAATCATGAGCAGCTCATGTTTTCAAAAGCAGCTCTGAAGCCTCATTCAGTGCTTGTCAGGCTAAGACATTAAACACCTGTAGCTCACCCTATTATGCCAATTACTCCATTTACTAGAAATTAGGAGAGGTTTCTCATATTGAGTACTCAATATCAGGATTCCTCCTGAGAGACAGAAATAATTTCTTAAGTACTGCTTTCATTTTCAAACAAACACGTTTTTATCTTCTCAGACACTCTGCAAAGTGACAAAGCAGAGCTAAAATCCTGAGGCTGTTACAGCCCTGGTACTATGTGACACCTCCTGTGAACAGAGCACAGTCCAGAGCAGACAATGAGAGACACTGAGGAGCTCGAGGGTCCCTCAGCCCAGGAAAAACCTGATGCTATGTAAGACAGCAAGGGATCTTTTCCCAACAGAGTCCTAGCTATGGCATCACATTTGGGCTCAAGAGGAAACACAGCTCTCCAGATACTCCACTAGAGTGATTTTCAATTTAGTTCTCACTGCTCTGGTGCTGAGAGAAGAAAACAAGACAACACAATTGTAGAAAAAGAGCAAGGCGTGTGCTGGCAACAAAAATCCAAGGGGAATGACTGCATCTGTGCTGAAGAGAAAGGAATGATGACAGCAAATGCACAGAATGTTACCACAGAAGAAAGCTTGAGATGAGAAAAGGCTTCTGGTATAAATAGGATGCACACCTACATTTATTGCCATATGCTTTTGCACACACCACAGCTTTGAGAGGATCAGAACCAATTTATTCCCTGAAAGTGTTTGACATAGAAACCTTAATTTATACATGGAGTGACCCTGGGAAGGCACAATCCTAACACAGGATCTTCAATGTATAAATCAATATGTTACTATTTACTCCTTTAGCTCTTTTAAAACTTTAGCAAGGAAGTAAATAGTGCAGTTGAAATCAAAAAAACAGATCCTGAATCATGGTCCCCAAAATATTCCATATACATACTCATCTGAACAAGGGAATACTTTTCCCTTTTTCTTTTTTTAGGAAGGGAGTAAAAGCTTTTAAGGAGAAAAAAGAAAAAAAAAAGTATCTTTATGATAATGCACAGAATTTGGTAAGATGCATTATTAAATTATTATAAATACAGAATTTATACAGGCTAGTAAATCTGCAGAAACTTTTTAAGATCCACATACACACACATTTCCATCAGAGCTTCAGGGCTCTCTCCTGCCAACTAAAGTTTAGTGCTACACTGCTTTTATGCTTCAGCTGTATTCAAAGGAGTGAACAGAAAAACCAAACCATGCCAGAAGCAGCCTACACACATCAGTGCTACTGCTAAACCTAAAGTCCTTACTCTGTTCTTAGAAAGTGCTGGCAAACCCAGGGTTTAACTCCAGCCACCTTCTGATGTTCTCTAAGGAGCTGCAGCAAATCCTCAACTTCACACAGACACAAAGTCAAACTCCATACAGAAAGGAACAGACTAGGATGCAGCAAACTTGTGAGGAAAGTGGCAAAAGTGCACTTGAGCTCAGTGACCTGCAGGGTTCCAACCTAAATCACCACAAATACTGCTGCAGAACTCGTTCTGCCAGGAAATACAAAGCAGTAACAGACAAAATCCATGTGAAATCCTTAGGAAAAGCCATAAAAAACCCAATTGTTTCCTAGGCTGCATCCAAAACAGCATGGGCAGGGTTAGGGAGGGGGTTCTGCCCCTCTGCCCCACTCAGGTGAGACCCTACCTGCAGGGCTGTGTCCAGCTCTGGGACCCAGCACAGGAAGGACCTGGAGCTGCTGGAGTCAATCCAGAGGAGGGCAGGAAGCTGATGAGAGGGATGGAGCTATGAGGATGCTATGAGGAAAGACTAAGAGAATTGGGATTGCTCAGCCTAGAAAAGAGAAGCCTTTGGGGTGACTCAATTCCCTTCAGTACCTGAAGGGACCTTAGAGGAAAGATGGAACAAGACTACTGACAAGGGCATGTAATGACAGGACAAGGGGAAATGGCTTCAAAATGAAAGAGAGAACATTTAAACTGGATATTAGGAAAAACCCCTGTACTGTGAGGCTGGTGAGACCCTGGCACAGGTTGTCCAGAGCAGTGGCTGCCCCATCCCTGGAGTGGTTCAGGCCAGGCTGGATGGGGCTTGGAGCAACCTGATCTAGTGGAAGGTGTCCCTGCCCATGGCAGGGGGGTGGAACAAGATGATCTTCAAGGTCACCTTCCAACCCAAAGTATTTTGTGATTCTGTGATTTTATGAGAATATGTCTAAGGTTGAGATTTAATGAACAAGGCTACCAGGCTGGCTGTGGGAGGGGAGAGAGAAGCCACTGCTCCAGAAGACAGCACAGGATGATCTTTGTCCTAGGCTGAGGACTTGGTCTTAGGCAGGGCTGCAAGGCCCTGCACCTGAATCAACTCAAAGGCACATCTGGTGAAGAGCAGCCTGCCTCCAGCAAAGGAGAGGCAAAACAAAACCAGGAACAGCTGGAATGCTGGTCAGGAGAGCAGGGAATTATCTGCCTGAGCCCAGGCACTCGGGCAATCCCTCACTGTCACAAGATGTGCCTGGTGACACCCAACCCTGAGCACAGCAGAGGATGATTCCCCTTGAGAAGGAGCTGTTACAGTCCTTACCACCAGCAAGGCCTTGGGGAGAACACTCCAGGCTTCCAGGAGAATGGCAATGACTGTTTGAAAATGGGCCTGCAAGGGGAAAGAACAAACAGGCAACATAAACTGATCCAGACCTAAGTTTTACAGAGTCTGTGCCCAACCACTGACAAATCCACCTGCCAAGAGAGGGATGCTTGCTGGCCACCTGTCTGTAACTGAGCAATTTCAGTACCTTGGAAAAAATAAAAATCACAGAATGGCTCAGGGATTACAGTGGGTCAGCTGGTCCAACCTCCCTGCTCAAGCAGGGTCATCCTACAGCACGTTGCACAGGATTGTGTCCAGATGGTTCCTGAATATCTCCAGTGAGGGAGACTCCACAGTCTCTTTGTTGCTGACAAACTGACAAATTTATTTCTCTACACCTTACAGCAATTGCACACTCCCAGTTCAACTGTTCATTCCAGATCTATTTTCAGATATTTATAACATTGCACAAAAATGTTTTTGAAAGCTTAAGTTTGCCAATCCTCCATTTTCAGAAGACAGCATTAATATATTTTTCAAGGATAAAAAGCTTTTGAGCATTTTCTAAACTATCAAAAAAAACCCCCAAAACTTTAGGCACTGATATCTAAACAGCAGCTTAAAGTTTAAGCTTTGTATGGATTTACCCTTGAAAACCATGTGCTTCTTACATTACTGTATGGCCTTCCTTCAGAGAAAACACAGCTGGTTCAAAAATCCTGGCTATAGATTTGAGCCCTTTGCTGTCTCCAGAGGCAGGCAGCTTAGCATGGGCAAATAAATGTCTGGAGAGCAATATATTTTTGAAGTGATTTATGGACAAAAACCCTCAAAATCACCTTGCAATCTCTGGGCTGGATGGGTCTGAGTTTCTGGGGTTTTTCAAATGGCTACAGCTCTGTACTTGTGCTCCTGCCCTGCCTGCAGCAGGCAAGGTTTGCCCCAGTTATCAGCAGAGGGGAGCAGCAGGGCCATGGGGCAGGATGAGCTTCTGCTCCACGTGGCACAAACAGCAAGCCCTGGGTGCAAGCAGCTGGCAACTTCAATAGTTAAGACAGATACAAGATGAGAAGGAAACAGGTGGAAAGTGGAAATGGCATGCCCAAGTTCACAGCAGGTATGAGTCAGAAATAGAAGCCAAGTCTCAACTTCCACCCAGGACCTGCTTCATAACTTCCAAATCAGTCCAGACAATTGATTTCCCTAACAAAAGCAAAAATCTGGGTGCTTAGGTGTAAATGCATGCTGCTTCATGAAGACTGGAGGAAAAAAAAAATTTAAAAATGTTCTTCAGCTGTGAACCAGCAAGGCCAAACCCATTGGTGATGCTATTTTAATGCTCACATCTAAATTACAGGCCAAGTTACAAAGGTGAAGGCTCCAGATGAAGTCCTAGAGCATAAGGACAAGTCTTATCAAATCCAACTCAACTCTTCCCAAAAGCACAGGGAAAATGTTACATTTCATCAAGTCAGAGTTCTAAGATAACATTACCATGTCCAACAGAGGCCTGTAACAGACCTTTAGCAAAGTATATTAAAAATAAAATAAGAGAGTGGACAATCTTTCCCAGGCACAGTGTTCATTTCTGCCCCACCCCTGTTCAGTTTGTGGTTTAAAAATAGAGCTATATACAAATAACAAGATTATTTATTTTGGCTTTTCAGTACTTTAACTTCTACTTAGCTAAAAAGTGAGATGTACTGTGGCAAGAGCCTACTTTGGCCCATTGTACAGAAAACCAGTTATGAAAAGAGCTCAAGTACCCAACCCCTGCTGTCTCAGGGGAGATTTGAAAAGCAGTATCTAAATTTAGCAGTGGGGCATTAGCCTGTATATGGAACACCAGCTGTTTTAGAGTCAAGAAACCTTATTAGAAATTAAGGGACAGAGTCCCTCCAACACCACACACTGCTGCTGGCTCCTCTGGTATTTCCAGGCAACGAGGCCCCAGCCAAGAGCAGAACTCACTGCAGTACAAATAACTGAAAAATCCACCTCATTTACCTCTTAGGAAAAACATCTCACAATCCCAAGGCTCAAGCAGGACTTAAAGCTCACTTGTGCATTACAATTAACAAGGCTTTCTAGAAAAATACCCTCTTATTTATCATGGAGTCCAAACAGGAATTTACATGTTAAAAAGAAAACTGATCCATTTACAAGGTATGCTAAAGCACACAGGGTATTTGAATACCATTTACACTGAGCTTTCAGGCCCTCCTTGAGCAGCAACACCTCTCAGGCACAAATGTCATTTAAAACAATGCAACTCAAGCTACATTTCATGCAATCACAGAATGGTTTGGGTTGGAAGGGACCTTTAGAGGCCATCCAGTCCAAGCCCTTCTCTATTTGGGTTGTGCAAAGCAGGTGACAGCACAGATATTAAAGGCTGAATCTCTTCTTCATCCAAACTATACAAAGCTCAAAACTTACTATTATCAGGACTTCATGTAAGATTTCCTATGGACATAAATCCAATCAAAGTGTCTCCTTCTTACCCATATATTCTTACCCCAAACAAAAAAAAAAAAAAAGGAAATTTGGAAGCTGAGGTAGCATCTGAGGCTGCTCATAAAACAAGCCCAGTATAAGAGGAAGGTGAAACAGCAGATTCCTCTCCACAATGACCTGAGCTGACACATTGCCAGAAGACTGAAATTCTTCCTCTACTGCTCCTTGAAATACCCACAGAACTTGGAGATGAAGGAAGATATTCCCTTTCTTTTCTATTACCTATTTAAGGAAAGAAGGGTAAGTGTAATTCTTCCTCTACTGCTCCTTGAAATAGTCACAGAACTTGGAGATGATGGAAGATACTCCTTTTCTTTTCTATAACCTATGTAAGGAAAGAAGAAAGCCTTAGAAATCACATTGGAGCTCCAATATAAGTGAGGAAAATGGAGGCCAGTGCAGGGGAAGCTCAGGGAAGAAAAGAAAAGAAAAGGGAGAAAAGAGAAAGAAAAAAAGAGGGAGAAAAGCACTTTATTTTCCATTGTATGAGGTATGAGGAGTGCTGCTTAAAAGGCTGCATCTTTCTTCCACACACACATCCCAGCCCCCCCTCTTTATCTCTCATCAGTGATGGGCCTTCAGCTTGCTCCTCAGAGCTCCTTTCAATGCTTTCTACAAGTTTAATTTACATTTTTATGACCATCTCTCCTTTCTCTGCCAACAAATGCAAGGCCTGAGGAAGACACAACAGGAACAGCTCTGGGGAGCTCCTGGCAGTGCAGAGGAGCATAACCCCATCCCCAGAGCTCACCCCCGAAGTTATCAGTTACATAAGCAGAGGATGCTCCTTGATGACAAAGAAGCCTTCATGCTATTGAGGGATTGTTCAAAATATCCTTTGTTTAAGAGGATTGTGCACTCCAGGATTCCTGTTTATCAGTGCCCAGGTTCTCTTCTCTCACCCTCCCCCTGCCAAATTCCTGTTAAAACCCAGGTCTGTGACCATCAAATAGGAGTGAGGAATTAAGTAAATTAATCAGGCTGCAAAGGGCAGATGCAATGCCTACATTACACCCACCACATTAAAACAAATCTACAACCAGTGGGAAATGGCATCCAGAAAAATTTCAGTTCTTTCAACACATCTCTCTTTCCTAATCAGTCTCTCCTCAACACAAATCCAGTACCTCCTGCAAGCCAAGCTGCTTTTCCCCAGGTACCCTCCACCAAGAATGTGAGCAGGTAAAGCTTTGTGAGCTGGTAAAGCTTTGTGAGCTTTCCTCCCTCCACACTGTTGATATAAAAACAATTAAGGAATTCTTCAGTTTGGGTTGTTATTTCTGCAGCAATCCTTTGCCAAGGTTACTCACATAATTACTGTAATCTTTTAATCTAAGAGCTCTCCAAAGCCTTCTAACACATCCAGGACATGGAACCCCTAATCCTGACTCTCCAGTCAGTTCAGATGCCTACAAAAACTCCTTAAGGGTATGGACAAGCACAGGTCTCTCCTGATTCTGTCCATACACCAGCCCTGAGCTGACCTTTGAACAGCACTCACCATTTATTGACAGATTTCATACTCCATTTCCACAGCTTCCTGATCTCAACCTTAGGGATACACACCCTGCATGTTTCCTTCAGCAATGCATCAACAAAAACAAAGTTTGCATCTCTTTTGCAACAGAACACACTGGACACTCATGATTTCAAATCACTCAGAGAAGTAGATGTTAACTGTTAGGTGAAAATGTATGTGCAAAGCCCAAATTTAAGTTTTCAGGAATCTTTAAAGGGTAAAGAGTATCAAACAAAAGATTTGCAATGAAGGACTATTTCATCTTGCAGGAGTTTCTGTAAAAGACTTCAGGAAAAGCTGCAAAAAGACACTTCTTGAGCCACTTGGTCTTTTCTTTCACTTTTTCCTTTCTACCCCTCAAAATGACTCTTTTAATAACCATTCCCTGAATCTCTTACTGCTATTAGTAAAGGGAACAATGTGGGGTTTTAACACATAAAACTGCACTCAAGAGTAGCTTTGCTGGGAATATAAATAATACTAAATTGGAAGGTGCTACATTCCCATCTGTTCCCCTCCATCAGAACCAATTCTTATTGGGCCCAGGGGAGCCAATTCAAAAAGCTGAAGTGGCAGAAATTAACAGCATAAATAGTTTTCTATTATCCTGCTTGTGGAGAACAAGAGGCAGGAATGGATACCCACCTGGACAGTAGGTGTGCCACAGGAACTACTCAGACCAGCCTGGGGTTGTAAGATCACATTACCTGACCTGCAAGTCACCATCCCAGCGAGACAAAACACTTTGTGTGCAGTCAAATGAAGTAGGTTTGAGTTTGTTCATTCATTTTCAGCTACAAGAACCACATTAATGCACAAATTTCTCTGTTTACATTCCTAGTGCCTGGGCATACCCACACTGATCTCACAGAGTGGTTTGGGTTGGAAAAGACCTTAAAGCTCATCTCGGTCCACCCCCTTGCCATAGGCAGGGACTCCTTCCACAAGACCAGGCTGCTCCAAGTCCCAACAACCTGGCCTTGAACATGTCCAGGGATGGGGCAGCCACAGCTTCTCTGGGAAACCTGTTCCAGTTTCCTCCCTGCAAAGAATTTCTTCCTAATATCCAATCTAAACTTACTCTCACTTTGAAGCCACTATCCTTTTTCTATCGCTATAAGTCTCCTTTTCAAGAGGATGCAGCCAAAAAAAAAGCACACTGGAAAGGAAAAAAAAAAAAAGGGAGAAAAGCACTTTATTTTCCACTGTGATGTTCAGAACAACGCATATTAAATGTTTCGAAGTACCAGTCTCAGACTGCTCGAATTCTTCAAAAAGGGAAATCTACAACCTTTTTCTTGGCAACAGAAAGAACTTTACCAGGCTGTGCTAAAACCACAGGGTAATTCACGGCTCTCCAGAGGCCTCCAGCCCCAGCTCTAGGAGCTCCCTCCGGCCCTTGCCCTTTGGAGCCTTTCCGGGGCTACAAGGCCGAGAAAACCTCCCACACGTGTGCCCCCACACGTGCGGCCGCCCACCCTGCACGGCAAACTTCCCATCACATTTACAAACAGCACCCTCGCAGCCAGGCGTGCCCCTGCCCCGAGCGGGGCGATCCTGCCCCGCTCCCAGCGCCCAGCGATGCAGGAGCAGCGCCGGGAGCAGCGCCGGTTCCCCCGGGCACAGCCCAGGTCCCGCCCCGCTGCCCGCGGGCCGAGTGCGCCCGGCCGCGCTCCGCCGTGACCTTGCCCGGCCTCTGCCCTGCCCAGCCCGGCCGGGCCCCGGCCCTGCCCGCGGCCCCCGCGGCGGGGCCGGGAGGGTTCGTCCCGGTACTCACGGCGGAGGAAGCGGCCGAGCAGGCGAGCGGCGGCGGGGCTGCAGCGAGACATCGTCCCCTCCGCAATGACGGCGGCGGCGGACCCGAGCTCGGCCCGCCCCGGCGGCGGAAGCGGCTCCGCGGGGCCTTCTGGGTGTTGTAGGCACGGGAGCCATGAGGGTGGGGAAGGGCTCCGGGATCAGCGACTCCAAGCCGCCACCCGGCACCACTACGGACGCGTCAATCTGTCCTAAAACACCGCCAGGGACGGTGACTGCGGGGAGCTTTGGACTCCCTCAAAGGCAGGGAGGCCCTGCAGAGAGACCTCAGCAAATGTGAGCGCTGGGCAATCACCAACCATGTGAGGTTCAACAGGGGAAGTGCCGGATTCTGCACCTGGGATGGAGCAGCCCTGGGTGTACGGACAGCCTGGGGAATGAGGGGCTGGAGAGCAGTGCCAGGGAAAGGCACCTGGGGCTCCTGGGCAGTGGGAAGTTGAAGGTGAGCCAGCAGTGCCCTGGCAGCCAGGAGGGACATCCCTGTGCCGGGGACATCGGGCCCAGCATGGCCAGCCGGGCAAGGGAGGGATTGTCCCGCTCTGCTCGGGGCTGGGGCGGCCTCACCTCGAGTGCTGGGGGCAGCTTTGGGTGCCACAAGATAACAAAAACATGAAACTGTCAGAGAGGGCCCAAAGGAGGGCACGAGGATGGTGAAGGGCCGTGAGGGGAAGCCGTGTGAGGAGAGGCTGAGGGCGCTTGGTCTGTTCAGCCTGGAGGGGACAGAGAGGAGACCTCAGTGCAGTTACAAATTCCTCGTGAGGGGAACAGGAGGGACAGACACTGATCTCTGCTCTCTGGTGACAGGGACAGGAGCCAGGGAATGGCCTGAAGCTGTGTCAGGGGAGGTTTGTGTGGGATATCAGGAAAAGGTTCTGCCCCCAGAGGGTGGCTGGGCACTGAGCAGGCTCCCCAGGGCAGTGGTCACAGCACCAGCCTGGCAGAGCTCAGGGGGTGTCTGGACAATGCTCTGGGGCACAGGGGGTGACTCCTGGGGATGGGGCTGTGCAGGGCCAGCAGCTGGACTGGATGATCCTTGGGAGTCCCCTCTAACTCAGCTTGTTCTGTGATTCCGTGACTCCATCGCCTCACAGGATCACAGGATGGGTCAGGTTGGGAGGAGCCACTGTGTGTTACCTGATTCAAGCCATGCCATCAACTGCCTCGAGAAACATTACTGTAACCAGTACAAATAATTGTGTATTTCTGGGCATAGATGGGGTGGGGAGGGCTATGGGAGTGGTTGAGAAAAGAGACAAAGTATTGCTTCAGAGCAAAAATAAACAAGCAAGTCATACTCTGATTTCTTTCTGATTTATTAATTAATTGTGTCCCTAAAACTGAGGTTGGAAGGAGGCTGTAATGAATGAAGCATCCAATGTTAAGCTTCTCATGAAGTATCTATCCCCTTAGGAGGACACACACACTGATTTTATAAGGAACCCCCTCACTACTAAAAGATTTATACCTGGATCCGTTTCCAAATCAATTTTTCCTTGAGGCTTTCACTAAGAGTCTTGTGGAGATTATAGAATTTGAGTTAGCTGCCGATGTCATTCCGTATACAGGAACATTTCACTTTTTTAGTGTTTTTAATAGGATCATATAAAATGAGGTAGGGGTTGTTGGTTTGATGGCTTGTTTTTTTAAACCTCAGTAGCAGAAACATCTCTTCAGCCCTTTGCATTCAAAACCTTACTGTGTATAGAGTCTTGATTCTGTAATTAACATTAATGCAAGGCATCATCACTCTAACTCTTAAAGTTTCAGGGTATAGAAACAAGCTGTACAATATCTAATTAGCCTGACATACATGGAATTGAGGAAAAGTAAACTTATTTTCAATTTTTTTAATGCAGTGGTTTGGTTCCTGTCAGAGAACACTCTGTCCCAACAACATTAATTTTGCTGATTTATTCAACTGCCTAGAAAGCACCCATTCAGCCCAGGGAGAAACAATACAGCAATTATCAACACTCAGGTAGCAGTGACAGGGGCTGCCTCACAAAGCTCAGGTCTGACCCAGTTCTAGTGGCCCAAGGACTGCTCACTGTCCTGGGACTGCAGCCCTTCATGCCACAAACATTGTGGTGAGCTTCCCACCAGGCAGAAATCCTTTGGGATAATCTTGTTGCCCAAAAAGCTGTGAATTCCCCATCCCTGGAAGTGTTTGAGACTGGACTTGATGGGGTTCTGAGCAGCCTGGCCTAGTGGGAGGTGTCCCCACTTATGGCAGGGGGTTGGACCTAGGGTGGTTTTTAATGTCCCTTCCAACCCAAACCATTCTGTAACTGTGTGGCAGGAGTCACACACTTGATCCATCAATAAACTCAGACTAAAAAACTAAAAGCTCCAGATTAAAAAACTTCAGGTTGTGTTCAGCCTGGCATCTGTACAAACTGCACAGTTGGTACAGCCACAAAATGGACTTTGTGGGCAGGTATTTAACAGCATCAAAAACACCCCTGATTTCCCATTCAGAATCTGAAGCAGGTTTGTCTCCTGCTGTTCCTGGCCAGAGCTAAAAGACATCCCATTGACCAATGCAGGTTCCAATAAGGGAGGGTTTAGCAGGAAGGCCATCCTTGGAGGGGAAACCTGTATTTAGGGAATTGCTAAACCAGGGACAAGTTCTTGAGCTGGTTTAGCCCTTACTCACCTCAGTGATGACTCTGGACCTACCTTTCTGGCATCAGCTGATGTCTGATTGCTGTCTGATGTCTGATCTGATGTCTGATCTTACCCTCAATAAAACAGCCCAGCAGCCTGAAATCCTCATGAGTCTTGTTAGTTGTAGTGGCATCATCACCTCCTATCACTGGAGCCTAGGGATGTGCAAATAAATTGATCATTCCCCACCATCTCCCTGGAATCAAGGCAGGAACCCAAATGTGAAACTAAACTTGGCCTCACGTTCCAGCAGCTAAGGGAAGATGCCCCTTCTAAAAACAGACAAGTTTATGGGTTTCTATAATTTAATTTATAGGCTGTAAGTAAAAACAATCCCAGCATCTCAGCCCTGGGAAAGTGACTGGGAGGAGCTGGACCACTGCTCTCCTTTCCTTTGAAAAGAGCACAGAGAAATTCAGAGCTGAGGATTCCCTCTGGAGGGATTAGCCACACTTGTGCTTTAACCTGCTTTATTTTTAACCTGCAGCCTATGGTTTTCAGTAACAGAGCTATGGCTGAGAGCATCTGCTGAGGAATTAGTTAGAAATTAACTTTGCTGGGACTTCTGTAACTCCAGAGAGCAGAGATAAAGACCAGTGAAGAGTTACAGCAGGGAGGGTGAAGGTGGAGCAAGAAAAGGATCATCCAGCTTGCTCTTTTTCTGTGCAGTCCCCATTATGCTTTCAGCAAACAAATTCTATATTTTGCTTCTGAAAAATCCTGCAAACTTTTGTGCTACTATTGGTATAGTTACTTTGGGGGGCTCAGTATTATTAATGCCAAATGAAAATAAAGAAGCACACAAATACTACCCTTGTCCCCTAAGCTGTGGCTTGCTATTTCTAAAAAGGCTGACATTTCTACAGTGCTTCACAAACAGGAGATCAGATTTCAGCTTGGCACCAACTGTGGTCACAACATCAACATTGGAAACACTGGGAAGTCCCAAGGATGGACACCTGCAGCCTGCCAGCCCCAAAATGATCCTTTCAGGTCCATCATGGCTTGGATTTCTCCTGGAAGGAAGATGCTGCCAAAGACCTGTGGTGATCTTCATCTAAATAGTGGGTTTTTTTATCTTCATCTAAATAGTGGGGTTTTTTATCTTCATCTAAATAGTGTTTTTTTTTTCCTTTGCTCTGTGATTTGAACCAAGTCTGGCTCTGTCACATATCAGGGGTTTATCAGAGCTTACTCATTTTATTCAGTAAATTTTGCCAGAAATGCTTTAGCAGCTCCAGGTCTTAGAGAAAAGCTTGACATTTGATGGGTTTTTGTAGCAGTTCACTGGGCTGCAGCCATTCACCTTCCACTGCCTTTGTCCCTGCTGGAGACAGGGCAGCCAAGCACAGTGATCTGGTTTATTGAAAACAGGGGTGTCAGACCTGGGGCTGCCCCACAGAGCTGGGAAAGGTCACATCCTGCAGAGCTGCACTTCCAGATCATCAGGTTGCACTGCTGGTAACAAGGAGTGAAGCAGACCAGAAGATGGGAGGGGTTCACAAAGGGAAAACAGCAGACTGGGACAAATTCTGTTCTCAGAGACCCTGCATGGGGTTTTCCTGGTGTTGGAGCAGGATACAGGATCCTGCAAAGCCTCTGCCATACTGGAAGAAGCAGGAGCAAAATGGGCTGCAAGTTCCTTGAAATGCATATGCCAGAAAAGCCTCTGGCCATGGCTTGTCCCCCTGCTGTCAGGAATTGAGTTTGGCTGTTAATTATTTCATAGAATCATGGAATGGCTTGAGTTGTAAGGGACCTTGAAGACCATTTCATTCCAATCCTCATTCTTTGCCCTGAAAAAGACTCCATCAAAAACCAATTAATCCCTGTGTGATTCTTCTTCTTCCGCGTGATCCCTTCTTCCCTGGAGGCCCCATTGGTTTTTAAGGTTTCAGGATTGTAGGGTGCATCTCAGCAGGAGTTGAGCTGAAAGCTGATAAAACCCTGACATCTAAGGGCCAGAAGTGCAGCAGTGGAAATCAGAACATTCCTTTTGACCTCAGCATCCCTGAAATGCTGTGGTTCAAGTGTCTGTACATAATTAGTCATGGAGCATTGATTTTTTTTTTTACTCCTGTGGGGTTTAAGAAACAATTCTGAACATCAGCGTCAGAAAATAAAAGAGGGGTGAGGACTGGGAGCACCCAAAAGCCACAGCCAAGAGGAAGGTCTCAACCTGACTAAATGTAGCACAGCCTACAACAGATCAGGTCTGGTCTGGTCTGGTCTGGTCTGGTCTGGTCTGGTCTGGTCTGGTGTGCCCAGAAGTCACAAACACATGGAACAATGTGTTCACCTTCACCAGGGAGAGCAGTAAATCCAGCTCCTTCCCTTTTGCCCTGTTCCCCCATCATTGTCATCAGCTATTTCCTTGGGAGATTGGTTGGGCCACTGCAGGACGACTGGGCTGGGCAGGGCAGGGTTCTGGGGTCCTGCAGCAGGAACTGGTGGCTTTTCTTATCCCCAGGTGACAAACTTGTCCCTCCAGCAGTCTCCTGGGGCTATTCCCTTAGTTCCAGTGATGTTCACCCACCTCTCCTGGAGACACATGCACAAAAGCACAGAGAGAAGCTCAGCTGCAGCTCCCATTTAATTCTGCATCACAGAGCCACAGAATGCTTTGGGTTGGAAGGAACATTTAAAGGCCCTCTAGGCCAATTCCCTGTCATGAGCAGGGATATCTTGCACTAGACCAAGTTTCTCAGAGCTCTGCCCAATCTGAATATATGTTAGCACCTTAAGAAATACTGAGCTGACAAATTACATTTTTACTCCCTTTTTGGATGCCATCAGCTCATTTTCAGTGGTCAGACAGGCCATGTGCAGTCTGGAAATCCCAGAGCTGGCCACAGCAGCTTCACAAACACATCTTTGGAATTTTTTTGCACTAAAATTGCTTTTCTTTTCAGGCACTGTGGGATTGATGAAAAGTAGAAGTTCTCTAAAGTCCACCATTTCTCTGGAGGCTTAACAGCCCAGAATAAAATATGAATATAGGTTTATTCCATGGCAGGATTTATCTTGAACCTAAAGAAAAAAATATATTTGCTCTAATTTCTTGTTACACTGAAGCCAGCTTTGTCCTTGCAAAAGTAACTGACAACATTAAAAGAACCCAGATGTTTTCTAAAGGGAAGACTTTTATTTCAGGTTTTTAATTTTGCAGAAATTGCAGAAATTTTGCTGACACAGCAATGTCAGTGTGCAAAGTTCTGCAGGACCAAGTTAATGTTCCACTGAAATCCTTTGATCAGGACTAGTTCTTGAATGTCTACAAAACGTATACAAATGTCTAAACTAAATCCACAGGGGCTAATCCTCATTTCACATCCTTGCAGTTAAAGTTGGAGCAGCAGTGGTGAAGGCACTGCTGTGGCAGCACTTGAGACCTTTGTGAGATCCCTCTGGCTATATCCTTTAAAGCACAAAATCAGTTTTCACTCAGTATATATATATTTCATTTTAAATATTATTTAATATATATTTTTCATTGGCCAGAGAAGCTGAGGCTGCCCCATCCATAGAATTATTCAAGGACGAGGCCCTGACCAGCCTGGTTTAGTGGAAGGTGTCCCTGCCCTTGGCAGGGGTTAGAACAAGGTGATCTTTAAGGTCCCTTCCAACCCAAACCACTCCACGATGCCCGGATTTTTCCGTGCATTGTAACAGCCACAAACACCACTAGATGTCATAGCTGCTTCACTGTTTGACTGCTCCCTCCTGAGCAGCCTCGGCTGAAGAACAACTTTCGCAGGTTTAACTGAGGAGCAAAATACAAAGACAACTAAGCAAAACCAAGGTTTTGTCCTCAGAAAGTGCAGGGTGATATAGGACACACTTTTCTTGAGGAAAAAAAAAAATCACGTGTTTCTCAAATCCTCTGATTTGGGGCACAAAAAGGCTTTGCAGTTTGTTCAGTATGAAGGAAATTCGTGTGCAGGACCACCCTGACCCTTTGAAATTACAGCAGAAAGCTGTGAAGAAGCTGATGTGGGACACAAACAACTGTGCTGGAGACAGGAAAGCAAAGTGACCACAGGATATTATTTTTGCCTTTATTCTGATAATTTCAGTGCTGGCAGTGACTTTCCTGCTCCTTCCCTGGGTACAGCATATGGCATTTGTGTTGTCACTGTGGCTGATGATGCTTGATGGTCCTGGAACACACAAGCAACCACCCACCTCCTCCTACTGAAATAGTGAAGAAATAGCAAAAACATCAACTGAACTTAATCAGGCCAAACTCAAGGTGTTTTCTGTTGCAGGAGCTAATTTTAGATGCCAAACTGCCACAGAAGCTGGCTCTATCTCTGCCCTATTTTAGCAGCTCATGGCAGAAAGGCAAATGATTGGAAGGTGAAGGAGCAAGCACGGTTGCTTCAGCCCATGTGAAGGTCAGGGAAGAATATTCCTTCTCTGTTCCCAAGGCAATCTGATTTCTGTCTCTGCTGGTGTCATCCATAGGAACCTGTTCATCCTCAGGTCTTGGCACTGAGGTTGCCACAGAACTAAAATACACTGTTTTCAGGGGGGAGGTTCAGACTCATTATCTCCCACAGGCTTTTAGAGAATTTTTCTCCCTCCCCTAAACACACTGTAGTCAGTGCACCAGCCTGTGCCATCATTGTGTGCATGAAAATAATAGCAAAGCTGAAGATAATTAATTCATTTATTCACTCTCTCATGACCAGTAATTGCTCCTGTGGATTTCTTTTTCACTCCAGTGACAACAATTATTGCAAACAAAACCAAAACTGAATTCCTGTGAAATTGCTGTTAAAGCATCCCCTGAGGGTGAAAAAACAAAACAAACAAAAAAACCAAAAAAAAAAAAAAAAAACCAAAAAAAAAACCAAAAAAAAAACCAACAAAAACACCAAACTTAAAACCAATAAAAAAGTAAAAGAAAAAGAAAGCAAAAGTGATTGTCAGAACAACAGCACCTTACTTATAAGAAGCAGTATCTTGGTGGGAGTGTTCTCACTGTGCTGAATTGTGAAAAAACTTTGTGAGGGGAAGAGAAAGGACAGACACTGATCTCTGCTCTGTGGTGACAGTGACAGGAGCCAGGGAATGGCCTGAAGCTGTGTCAGGGGAGGTTTGTGTGGGATATCAGGAAAAGGTTCTGCCCCCAGAGGGTGGCTGGGCACTGAGCAGGCTCCCCAGGGCAGTGGTCACAGCACCAGCCTGGCAGAGCTCAGGGGGTGTCTGGACAATGCTCTGGGGCACAGGGGGTGACTCCTGGGGATGGGGCTGTGCAGGGCCAGCAGCTGGACTGGATGATCCTTGGGAGTCCCTTCCAGCTCAGCTTGTTCTGTGATTCTGTGAAGAACCTAGTTTAACTTCAATCCTAAAATGGACATGAAATGGCAAAGTCCAGGAACTTCAGCTAAATTAGTTCATATCCCAACTGTCCTTCTCTAAAAGCTGAGTGCATTTAATGGAAAAACAGATTTAAAATCCCACAGAAAATCAATGGCACTTTTACCCTGAGTGAGCTTTGAGTCAGACCTGCAGTGGGTTTCAGAGGAACCCACTGGATGTGCTCCCATCTCTCTGGGAGATGTCCCATCACAGGGCTTTGGAAGCACAGGCAGGAGCCTGCTTTTTCTCAGCTCACTGGGGTTTCTGCTTGGCTACACCACTTCAGTGGGTGCCACAGGGGAGTGTTAGCTGTCTGCTCTCACACTCCACTGAAACACCCAGGCACATTCACCCTCAAACTGAAATATTTGCAGTGTTTAAATTCACCGGGACTATTGACAGGTTTAGAATGAGACAAACCCAGGTCCTGTAGGAGACCACAGTGAAGCACCACTCAACACACCTGTGTGTGACAAAATATGATTTTTATTAGATTTACCTGTGAGAAATATTTGAAAGGTGAGGTTTTAAATGGCTGATTCTGGCTGTGCTTCCTCCACATTGGGGTGGACCACAGAGCAGGGGTGGACCATGGGTTAGGACCCACATCTCTCCACTGTAACAGGAACCTAGAGTGGCACAAAGGTGTCTGAACTGCCTCAGGCCTGGGCAGAGGGTTCCCAGCCTCTCTACATTCACCTAATTTGTATGACTTGCCCATCACAAGATTAATTATCACAGTGGCTTTAGTCAAATTCCTCTTCCTCACTTTAAAGCAATGCTTTGTCCATCTTATTCAGATGTAGCCTAAAACCAACTGAGGCCAGTGAGTCTGTTCAAGCTGACAGGCTTTGCTAAATGAACTTCTCTGCTGGACTCAGTGGTGCTTTCTTTTGAGATGACACCAAACCACAGCTCTCCCAAGCCTGGTGCCAACTCCTTTTGTGACTGGAGGGAAGATAAACTTGGCCCACAATTTGCCTGGGAGAAAAGAGGGGAGAAAAGGGTGGTTGAGAATAAATATTTTCAACCACCCCCCATCCTCAATATGTGGCCCAGCTTTTTTTAAATCAATCTAACAAATCCTAGATGAAAACATTAATCATAGCTATAGATATAGATATAGATGATATATAGATATAGAGATAGATATAGATATAGATGATATAGATAGATTAGATGTAGATGTAGATGTAGATGTAGATATAGATATAGATATAGATATAGATATAGATATATATAGCTGATATAGATAGATTAGATGTAGATATAGACTAGATATAGATGTAGATATATAGATATAGATAGATATAGATAGATATGGATATAGATATAGATAGAGAGATATATATAGATATAGATAGATATAGATAGATATAGATGTAGATATAGATAGATAGATAGATAGATATAGATGATAGATATAGATATAGAGATTAGATATAGATATATATATATAGATAGATAGATAGATAGATAGATAGATAGATAGATAGACAGATAGATATAAATAGATATAGCCCCTCCTCTGCCCCATGTCAGCCTGGGAAGCACCCTGTGAGACCCAGGGAGACTTCCTCCCTTTGGTGAACTTCCCAAGCTGTGCCCATTGGACCAGCCCATCCTCAGGGCATGGAGCTGGATCAGAGATGCCCCGTGATCATCCTCAAGACACCAAAGGTTCCTCATGTGTTTTGCCTTGACTGTTTAGGCTGACTTCCCCAAGCATTGCTCATGTTTGTCTGGAGAGGCCTTGCCTTGTTTCCAGAAAAACAGGATGGTTTCAAACCATCTGTTTATCAGCAGGGGTGACAGCTACTATTGCCAGGTGAAAACTGAGATGCTCATCTCTTTTGTCTTCTTGGAACTGTATTGAAAAACAAACAGCCCCATGGCTGGTCAGGTTTGGTCACAGCCCAGAAATTCTCTTTAGCAACCTGGCTGCTAGCACCTGAGTGTGTTAAATCAGACCTCTGTGGGTGCTGAAGGCAATGACAGGGCTGATATTGGATGTAGGGGGTGACTGGCAAACAGCCCCATCCCCAGCACAGCCACTGTCACCATCCCTGTGATGAGGAGATAAACAACATAAATTTGAGTGTTTTGGCTTCATCTCACTCTCCAAAAATCACCTGTTATGTTTCTGCAGTGACCTGGCTGGTTCCCAGAAAGCATCCCCCACTCCCATACATTTCCATGGAATTTTTCAGCACATTAATCTCCATATCCTCCCCCTGATCACACCTCTGCACAGAACAAGCTCAGTGAATGTGTTCCATCAGGGATCCTTCTGTGAAACACCTGGATTTTTAAATCTGCATTTCACTCAATCTTTCAAAACATCTTTCCTCTCCATCTGGGAATCCATCTGCAGCTGACAGTGATTTCTGGTTCATCAGCTCCACCCACTTCACTGGAGCTGTTCCTGCTTGGTGTGGAGGTGAGGAACCCTCACCGTGGGTTGTCACCCTGTGATCAGAAACCTTTAACTAGATCATGTTTTCCTAGCAAGTAAGCAACAGCTTGGGCCAACATGAGGTACTCTGTATGCTTGAGCAGATCTGAAAAAAATCTCTCTACATCCTCCATGAATATTCTGAATCCAGGAAATTCTTGCAGCCATCCTTTCCACTTCTACACAGTCCTCCTAGAATCACATTTTCTGCTCTAAGCAATGCAACACTTTGCTAAAGTGTTAATGTAGTTCTCTGGTGTTGAGAGACTTGTAGGCAGGAGGGGATGTAGGTTGCTTTTGTCTGGGGTGGGCTGCCCCAGGAGGTGAGGGGTTCTGCCTAAAATAGATGGGGTGAATCCATTTTGTTCTTTCCATAAGGCTCCAGGTTTGTCCAAGCTCATGTAGCTTTTGAGTGGGAAGTTATGTGAGATAAATCCTATTACTGATGTGGGAAAAGTAGGAATAAGTTGTTCCTGGTCCTGCTCTATCCATCTATCCATCTGTTTGATCAGCAAAATGGGTGCAGAGATGGATCAATAGACAAATAAAGGAATTATAGCAGACAGCATTTGTCTGTGCTTGGCCAGCCATCTGGCTAAATAGCAATATTGATCCTGTAAATAATGACATCCCTGAAATACCTCACTTACTCCTCAAGCAATAAATACAGGCCTTAGGGCGTGAATTTCTCCAGTGAATTTTTCTTGGGGAAGACAGCTATCCAACACAGAGTAACAGCAACATGTGGATTCTCTCTCTCACACTGGTTTTATCTTATCTATTTCTCTTAAATTAGTCAAATGAAGACTAGAAAGCATCAGGCTTTTTTTCTGCCTCATTTCCTGAATATTTGGTAAAGAAAAAGCACCAGCTTTTTTTTTCTGTCTCATTAACTGAATATTTGGTTTGGAGCTCCGAGTATTATTTATCAATAAAAGTTTGAGTTTTCTAAGCATTCATTGACCAAACAAAGCTTATTTTCCCCTTTGTAACCAAAATGTTCTCAAGCTGGATGACTGAAATAAGCTTCAAGAGCTCACATTAGGCACTTGGTGACTGCACCACTTTTAGGCAGCTGAGTGGGAGAGCTGAGTTAAAACACAGAACACCTCTAGGAATAATCCCCTATGTGAGCTGCCCCCATCAAGGCTTGGAGAGAAAAAAGGCCCAAGGCCAAGTCAGTCCTGATCCAGAGGGATCAGGAGTCCAGAGGGAAGGTCTGGTGGGATCAGACCAGCCAGGGGCTTGGAGGGGAGAGCAGGGCTGTCCTGTGCTGGGCACAGCTAGCTCTGGGGGGTTCTGTGGTTGCTGGGGTGTCCCTTTGTGACAGTGTCCTTTGTGTCCCTTGGTGACAGAGGCATGTTCCAGGGCTCCTTGTGACATAGGGGCCCTGCTGTGCCCAGAGGCCATTGTGACCTCTGGGGGTTTTTTGGGCACAGAGGCCTGGTGTGCCACTGCCCCAGAGCACCTTTCTCAGGAGGCAGCAGCGGCCTGAGAACCTCTGCAGGACAGCATGACAGACACACCCAACCGGGAGAAGGTGAATCCCAAATCCTTGCCCACCCAGGGGCTGCTGAGCCTGAAGAGGTGAAGGATGAGCAGTGGGGCAGGATGGAGAGGCTGGTGGTGGCACAAGGCTGAGCTGGAGCTGTGCCAAGACAGCCCCCTCCACGCCATGCCTCCTCTGTCCCACAGATGAACTTCAGGCGGCCCCAGAACGAGCAGCGCTGCCCAAATGCCCCTCCTGAGGCAGCAGAGGCAGCAGCCCTGGGTGAGCAGGTGTCCTCAGCAGGGGCACAGAGCCACGTCCCACCCCTGCAGAGCCCCTGCTCTCCCCCAGGCCCCTCATCTGCCCAGGGGACAGCCCCGACCCTCAGCGGGCCTGGGTCAGCGCTGGAAGCGCCAGAGCTTGGGGAAGGGTCCTGGTCCAGCGAGGAGGAGCAGAGGGAAATCTGCCATCCCCTCCAGCCGTGCCCAGGGGGAAACTACGTGGAGCGAGAGCTTTCCCAAGGGGAAGTCAGCAGAACCCCCAAGCCATCCCAGGGGGAAAACAACAGCAGCAGAACATCCCCGCAGGAAAACTGGCGCCGGATCACAATCAGGACGGTGTGGGTCAACCCCGACTATCCGGAGCTCCTGCGGGACTCTCTCCAGGAGGAGGGGGCCACTCCTTCTGCCTCCGACGAGCAGCTGCCAGCAGCAGGGACACAGAGCCCCGGCCCGGCCAGCCCCTGCTGCTCTCCCTGCTCCTCCCGGAGCCAGCTGGCAGCCCAGACCCTCGGGGAGCTGCGGGCCGTGCACAGGCAGCCCTCCCGGCGGGCTCTGCAGGCTCTGTGCACCCTGCTCTGGTGCTCCTGCATGGAGCTGCAGCTGGATGATTAGTGCCCACTGCCAGATTCAAATCAGTTCGCTTGGGATACTTCAGTGGTCAATAAATTTTTTTTAATATTTGCAAAGGGCTCTGGAGAATTGTCACTGTCTGTGGGATTCACACCTGAGAGAAGCAGTGAGAGAAGCAGAGAAAAGAATGATCAAAACAATTCTTATCTCATTCGCTGCTCCTGTGTTGTGCCAAAGTGGAATGCAATATGGAGATTGTTTACCCAAAGTGATGGTGTTTTTTTTCCTTGGCCTGTCAGGGCCAAGCACGTGTCCAAGCTGTCAGCAGACAGTCACAAGATTCTGTGCAGTTGAGTTGAGTTGGGTGCTTTGTGCAGATTCAGTTTAGATGTAATGTAATATAGTGTAATATAATGTAGAATAATATAGTATAATAAAGTAATTAATTAGCCTTCTGATAATATGGAGTCCTCCTCATCATTTCTCCCTGCCACGGGGGTCACCTTGTTTACTATAATTGTCCCTGGTTACTGCACAGAGACTCCAAGCACCCAACACCTTCCCTGCAGGAGGACATGCCAATAGAAGATGCTGATTTGCCAGCAGTGCTCAGTGAGCCACCTCAGGACCCAGATGGGTTCCAGCAGCACCAGAGATTTGAAAATCAGTGTTTTCATGGTCGTTGTGGCCAAGACAGCCACCTGTCACCCCCTCACCCACGAGAGCCTCTCTGGGAACAAGCAGGAAAGCACAGAGGGCACCTCTCCACATTACCTCCCTGAGATCCTCTGCCAAGAAGTTCTCATCCAGGTGTCTTGGGGCTCTCCTGGACCTCTCTTTTCCCAGTTAACATCTGCCCAGTGGAATTGCCCCACAAGGACATGGGTGGTTGGGTTGGCAGTGTCCTGAGAGTCCTTAAAGAGTAATTCCAATATGCCATGTCCTGGCTGGAACAATAATGAACAACATCCTCTGACTGGTGTCCAGAATTCTGAGCACTTGAAGTGAAAAAAAAGTCACTTGAGATAAAGGAGCTTGGATGAAATATTCCCTGCTGACCTGGAAAATGGGAGATGTAATCAACTTTACTTTCAGTTCACTGTCTCTAGAACATTCATGATTTTTAAGGCTCAGGTATTAGATTTACTCCAGGGAAAAAAAATCCCAGCTAAGTAACCAGATGGGTTTTCCCCTTCACAACTTGACACAGGCCAAACTCATCTGTGGAGAGGGAACATGGAACTGTGCCTGCCTGGGAGCTTAAAAATATGTCCATCTGATTTTCAGGAAAAAAAAAATCCTACCTTTTTTATCCTTTATACATGAACCAAAAGTGGTTAAGTTGACAAACAGAAAAGGCAAGAAATTGCCCAGGCAGGATGGATGAAATGACACTGAACCTCTGAGTAATGTTTAGATGTGATTATGACTGTCACATGTGGCAAAACCTCCAGCTCTACAATCCAGTGAGCAGAGAAGATTTTTCTAATGATTCTACAGCTGAGGGTGTTCAATCTGCTGCAAGATTTTTGCTGATTTGCTTTAAAAGTGATAAAAGCTCTTGGCCAGCCTTGCTGGTGCTGAGGCCACGATGTTGGTGAGGCAGGGCATCCCAGGAACTGGAAATGAAGCCCACTGGGCATTTGTGGGCATCAGAGATATGAATCACAACAAAGCAACTCCTTGAGCAGCTTCCAAGGATCAGATGAGGAAGCAGCAATGGCCTTGGGCTGCTGGGGAGCCTCTGGAAGGAGGCTGGGAAAGGCTGTTGACAGGCAGGGCTATCACAGCAGCACCTGCACAGGAAAAACACAGAGCCTGAGCAGAAACCCCCAGTGCAGCCCCCAAAGCCCAGCCAGGGTCAGCATGTGCTGCTTGAGCTCTCAAATAAGGATGAAAGAAACGTTTCGTAATTGAAATGAAAAACCATAGCCCACAGCTGACCTGCAGAGAAACCTGCAAGTACCCTTGTCCAGAAAGTGGTGGTCTGTGGCAAAGAGGCTGAGTTTTCCCAAAGTGCTCATATGCAGTGGATCATACCCCAAAAACCCTCTCAGGAGAAAGTGTGATTATCTGCTTGCTCTTCAATTAGACAAGGTTTTGGTGCATTACTTATGAGCTGTTGGATTCGACTCTTCACTCTTCCAATCCTCACTAAATTACCTATAAAAGTCAAGGAAAGAATTATAATCTCCTCTTCAAAAAATAATACTCATTTAAGGGTTAAAGGGAGACAGGACTTTCTTTTTTTTTCCTGCAATAAATTAAGACAGTAAGAAAAGCATCCCAGTGTACCATCTAGATTTACAGCAGGGTTTTTCAATTTCATTTGTCATTGCCAAATACATTACATTGGGATTAAACTGTACAGGTTATTAAATACTGATTACAAGAAGCCAGCATGCTGTGGCAGGCAAATAAAACTTGCAAGTTACTGAAATTAAGGCTTTGAAAATGTTTTAAGGGAATTAATGTTTAATTAGAGATTTTGATCTATAAGGCATTCTAGTAATAGCTTCAGTAGGAGATTACACAAACCTGTGAGACATTTATAAGTAGAAAGGATACTTGATGTAGTATTTTCTTTAATTAATCCTGCACTGGAAGACCACCATGAGGGAATTTAGAGTTTGGTGTACAATAAAAAAGATCATTCCAGTCAGCAGGCACTTCAGCTTCTGTGGGGTTTTTTGCATGATCAAATTCATGTGCACATAATTTTAACAATACAGCATGAGATGAACTTTGAATTTAGTGTGATTAAGAATATTTCTAACTCTACATCCCCAAGGGAACTTGGATATTGACATGTTGGGAGGTTTACAGATCTGAGCTATTTGGCTTCATAGTCACTTTTTTTCTCCTGCTGAATTTCATCTTTCTGTTACTGACTTCCAGAAACAACATAAATCATCAAAAGCATTTTGCTTTCCAACATGATTGATGGTTTTATCTTTCACTCAGACATTCTTGTACAAAGTCTTCTCTTTCCAGTAAAAAAATAGTTTATGTTATTTCCTCTAGTCAAACCCAGTGACTGATCCTTTACTGTTTTGCTCACTACATTTAATGTTGATGGTCTGACATGACTTTCACAAGGCTGGAAGTATCATTAAGGAAGTGTAAGAGGTGTTTGTGTTGGTAGGTGTAAAATTAGAAAAGTCTCATGCTCTGAAAAAAATTCCTGGTCCCAGCTGCCAATGTTATGGAGTTACAGGGATGATAAAACTCCCATTAAAGTTCCTGGAAGGGGAAGTAAATAAACTTCACAAGTTTTCAGTACAAAAACCCAGCCATTTTAGGTCTTTAAGTTCATCTTTAATCTAAAATGCATCACCTTTGTACTGAGTGAAATAAAGCTGCAAAGACATTTTTGAGGATTTAAAAAGCTTGACAAATTGGAAAAATCACTTTGAAAATGAGAACATCTTTCCTTCTCCTCCTCCTTTCCAGGTGCAGCTGGACCACACACAGTGTCATTACACCATTTTTTTGTTAAATTCATACAGTTAAAAAATGGATCAGGCTTTATGTTTAAAATATATTAATACATATTACAGCTTACTAATATTCCTCACAGCTAATTTTTATCACTGGTTATGCTATGCTGATTTTCTCCTCATCACTTTAGCTGTAATTGTTTGGTTTAATACCCAGGGCACACATCCTCTATGCTGCCTAATTAATTATTTTCACCTTTTTGTGTCACATTTCTCAGATCAGTAATTATGTCAGATCATAAACCCCATCCTACACTGACTATAATAACTTGACAAATAGTAATACTTTCTATATAACATGGAATAAGGTGAGTTGTTTAACAAAACACATAATTTCTTTCTAGTTAGTTTAATTAATTTATCTTAATTATTTAACCTATTAACCACAGGTTAATTAAATTGAATCTGATGCACTCTCTTACTATATTTATATTGCTTTTTTTTTTTTGCCTGAATGGGACTAGTGTTTCATTACCTCTGTTGCTCATTAATTTTAGTGCTGCTGTTGCTCTTTCTTGAAACGTTTGTTTCCTCCAGGGCCAAGTTAATCCATAATTCAGAGCTAATGGTAAATCTCCCTGCATTACCCACCATGCACAACCCAAAAGGCAACAGGAGGGGGCTGGATCACATCAGGTAACAGAACCCACTGCAGGAATACACCCTAAATAGCCACCACCAGCCTGCCTTGGGTGTAAAAGGACACCTCCTTCCACCTGCTTTTGATGGCCATTTTTATCCCAATGCCATCTCCTAAAAATATATCCTTGCTTTTCTTCCCAGGGTGCAAGGGAGCAGGGTGGGAGAGAAGTGGCAGCCTGTTTCTAAAGGCTTCTGAAGGCTCTTTTGAGGAGCACCTTGAAAAACCAAAGCCCAGAGCAAATGCCCCAGTGAAACCAGCCAAGGTGGTAAAATCAAATCCAGCAAACTCAGGTGCAGGAGTTCTCAGGAGCAGCTGCACTGCCTCTGCCCAAGGCAGTGACAGGGAGCTGCAGTGCCTGCCCTCAGCTGGAGATCCACCACAGCTTGCTCATCTATGAACTGTTACCTCTCCAAAAACATATGTAATAATGGTGATAGCCTGGAAAAGCAAGGACCAGGGACTAGAAACACCTCTGCTGCCTGTACACTTCACTTTCTTCTAGCAGGCTTGTGGCAAAGCAGCTGAGCATCTGTATAAGCAGGCTGTGCTGGTGACAGGGCAGAGCCAGGACACAAAGCCACCCCAGGAGGGGATGGACTCCTGCACCACACCTGGATGTGCTGGCAGATGAAGATGAGGATGGTCATGACAGATGAGGGAGCCTGGCAGCCTCCAAGGGAAAGGACATGACCATTCCCAAAAGCTCCTTAAGTCAAACCCCATCTACTGACTCTGCAAATGTCAGCTGGGGGAGCTTGCACAAGGATTCAGACACTGAATTTTCCCCAGGGGTTTTAATTCCCCACAGACATTTTAATTCCAGCTGTGTAGTGCCCATAACCCACAGCCCAAGTCCCACCCCAGCAGGAGAATCTGCTGCAAAAGCCCCCACAGGATCCACCCCAGCACCCAGAGCAGCCCAAGAATCAGACCTGCCCATCTCCAGGCTATGGAGCCCCTGCTAAGCACAAAGCTGAATGAGATCACAGCTGGTCCAGGGCCAGAAAGTAATGGTGCAGTAATGAGTTTATTGGCTTTTTGAGAAGGAGCTGTTTGATTTCAGGCAGAGGAGAGTCAACAGCAGCATCCACTCCTGCTAATCTCATTTCCAGCAGCACACTGAGTGAGAAGGCACTTGGGCACAAAGCTGTGCTCGATTGCTCTCTGTTTATCCAGGATTACATTAGGAGCCCAAGAGCATCTGAAAACAGCCCCTAGCCAGAGCTAAGGCTTTGCAAATGGCTTCTGCAGCACCTGGCTTGTGGGAAAAGAAATCCCAGTGTTTCCAGCAAGCTACTGGCAGTTTGCTCAGTACAAGAGCTGGGTTTAGATGCACAGGTTTTAGATGTGCAAATTGAAGACAGTGTCTGTTGAGGAAAGTACTGCAGATAAGAAGTGTTGACCAGAAAATTTGTTTAATTTTAAAGAATTCATTTACCTTAAGCAAAGAGAAATCAAATGCAGAAGGGTGGGTTTGGCCAGGGTGAGGGATTCTTTCAAGGGGGAAGTTAAGAGAAGTTGGTCTGACCATGATCTGCCCCATTATCCACAAAATAACTTACTTTGAGAATAAAATTACCACCAAGTCTGGTATAAGAGCTCTTTATTTCTGTGTCTAAAACACAAAGAAAGGGCTTGCATTTCGACATCAGAACCATGCAAAGCACCTACACACCAAAAATGAGATACTGAACGAGTGTCTCTCTCCTGCTACATGTGGAAAATTTAGGCAGGAAGACTCCATTTTCTTGTGCATTCTGCTCTATCCTTCCACAAATCAACCAGCTCTGAGGGGTGATAATTAACCTTCATTGCAAACCAGATCATTTGCCACTGAACACTATTCCATGCTGCCCTAAGCTGCTAAAATATGCTCCTGTAAGCTTCATCAAGCACCCAGTTCTGGTCTTGGTCTAAAAGGACAAAGTCCCAAACGCCTCCAGCTACAGGACAGACTTTAATCAGAGGTACTGAATTAAATGACAGCAGAGTTTGGCTCAAAGGATGAATGTCTCCTCCATATAGAAGCCCACAAAAGGCCCTTATTAGTTTCCCAGAGAGGGGATGTAGAGACCACCCTAGGCTCAGAGAATTGTCATGTGCACAGAGGACAACCAGACATCCTGAACTATTAAAAAACAGTGGTATAGAAAAATAAAAGGCATAAAATACTGAACCAAAAAGGTTCCAAATAAGGCATCAGCAGGTCCCAACTGGATGTGCTCCTGTTACATACATCACCCTCCCAGCCAGGATAGTTAGGAACAATGCATTAGGATTGTATTTCTGACCTCCATCATTAAGTGCTACGAGCAACCAGAAGGGTTCAAGTTCTCTTAGAAAAAAAGAAAAACAAAAAAAAAAAACCAAACCTCCAAACACAAAACCAGGGAGTAATGTTTTTGGTTAAGTATTTCTTAGAAAAGAAAATAAAAACGTTAAAGCAATTCATTGAAACGACTCATTAAAAAAAGACAACATTCCTGTAAAGTAAAAATATATATATATATAAATAGAATCTATTTTTTGTTTGTTTGTTTTTCTTTAAAAAAAGAGACATTCAGTATCACATCAGCAGATCCTGATGGGCTTTCCCGCGGGTCTCCTGCGACAGCCGCCGCTCCTTAAGGCAAAGGTGGGGTTGGCACGGGGGGGACAGCGGGGTCCCCTGGCAGGCAGGGTCTGTCAGCAGGGCGGCTTCTCCCGCACGCTGACCGAGCCGTCCTCCATCCCAAAGTACACCCGCTGTGCCATGTCGATGAACAGCCCCGTCTCCACCACACCTGGGGAATGAGAGGTCACTGGTTACTGCCACAGGCACCATTCCTGCATCCTGTACCTGTACAGTATTATATCCTGTAGAGTTACTGCCAGAGTCACCATTCCTGCATCCTGTACCTGTACAGTATTATATCCTGTACAGTTACTGCCAGAGTCACCATTCCTGCATCCTGTACCTGTACAGTATTATATCCTGTACAGTTACTGCCACAGGCACCATTCCTGCATCCTGTACCTGTACAGTATTATATCCTGTACAGTTACTGCCAGAGTCACCATTCCTGCATCCTGTACCTGTACAGTATTATATCCTGTACAGTTACTGCCAGAGTCACCATTCCTGCATCCTGTACCTGTACAGTATTATATCCTGTACAGTTACTGCCACAGGCACCATTCCTGCATCCTGTACCTGTACAGTACTTTATATCCTGTACAGTTACTGCCAGAGTCACCATTCCTGCATCCTGTACCTGTACAGTATTATATCCTGTACAGTTACTGCCACAGGCACCATTCCTGCATCCTGTACCTGTACAGTATTATATCCTGTACAGTTACTGCCAGAGTCACCATTCCTGCATCCTGTACCTGTACAGTATTATAACCTGTATAGTTACTGCCAGAGTCACCATTCATGCATCCTGTACCCTGTACAGGACTTTATATCCTGTACAGTTACTGCCAGAGTCACCATTCATGCATCCTGTACCCTGTACAGGACTTTATATCCTGTAGAGTTACTGCCAGAGTCACCATTCCTGCATCCTGTACCTGTACAGTACTTTATATCCTGTACAGTTACTGCCAGAGTCACCATTCCTGCATCCTGTACCTGTACAGTATTATATCCTGTACAGTTACTGCCACAGCCACCATTCCTGCATCCTGTACCTGTACAGTATTATATCCTGTACAGTTACTGCCAGAGTCACCATTCCTGCATCCTGTACCTGTACAGTACTATATCCTGTACAGTTACTGCCACAGCCACCATTCCTGCATCCTGTACCTGTACAGTATTAGATCCTGTACAGTTACTGCCAGAGTCACCATTCCTGCATCCTGTACCTGTACAGTATTATATCCTGTACAGTTACTGCCACAGCCACCATTCCTGCATCCTGTACCTGTACAGTACTTTATATCCTGTACAGTTACTGCCAGAGTCACCATTCCTGCATCCTGTACCTGTACAGTATTTATATCCTGTACAGTTACTGCCAGAGTCACCATTCCTGCATCCTGTACCTGTACAGTACTTTATATCCTGTACAGTTACTGCCACAGGCACCATTCCTGCACTCTGTACCTGTACAGTATTATATACTGTACAGTTACTGCCAGAGTCACCATTCCTGCATCCTGTACCTGTACAGTATTTATATCCTGTACAGTTACTGCCACAGGCACCATTCCTGCACCCTGTACCTGTACAGTATTTATATCCTGTAGAGTTACTGCCACAGGCACCATTCCTGCATCCTGTACCTGTACAGTATTTATATCCTGTACAGTTACTGCCACAGCCACCATTCCTGCATCCTGTACCCTGTACAGTATTTATATCCTGTACAGTTACTGCCAGAGTCACCCTCTGCACTCTGTACCTGTACAGTATTATATCCTGTACAGTTACTGCCAGAGTCACCCCCTGCACTCTGTACCTGTACAGTATTTATATCCTGTACAGTTACTTGTACAGTACTTTATATCCTGTACAGTTACTGCCAGAGGCACCACCCCTGCACTCAGGTACCGTATCTGCAGGGAACCCCCAAGGAGGGGGAGGGAATGATGCATCTTGTCGCTGTCATATTTTCTGAAAAAATCCTCATTACCCAGGATTTTTCTCCTGAGAAGCCTCAGAAAAGAATGAGAACAATAATTATCTGATTGCTTTGGAATGTGGTCTGGAGATTGTTTACCAACAGGTGGATGTTTGATTGGTTCCATGTGAATTGTTTTAACTTAATGACCAATCACAGCCAGCTGTGTCGGACTCTCTAAGAGTTTTCATTCTCATTCTTGTTAAGCCTTTTGTCTGTATCCTTTCTCTGTCTTCTTTAGAATAGCATTAATGTAATATAATGCAATGCAATATAATATAATATAATATCATATCATATCATATATGCAGCCTTCTGAGAACATGGAGTTAGATTCTCATTTCTTCCCTCATCCTGGGGACCCTCACAAAGACCACACTATCTGACTCCATCTTATCAGAAGGCTAATTAATTACTTTATTATACTATCTTATTCTATATTATATTACATTACATCTAAACTGAATCTGCCAAGCACTCAACTCTGCACACAACTGCTCTGACTCTTGTGACTGTCAGCCCACAGTCCCAACACACACACACACACCTGGCCTTGATAGGCCAAGGAAACACAACACCATCACTCTGGGTAAACAATCTCCATATTGCATTCTACTTTTGCACAAACACAGGCACAGCAAATAAGATAAGAATTGTGTTTTCTTTCTCTGAGGTTCAGAGAATGTGAAATCCAGAAATATTCTTGGGAAGAATTGTGCCTTGCTTTCCTCTGTGAAGAGAAATGTGGGGACACTCATGTCCTCAGCTCTGCCCTCTGTGGTTTTGCTCCTTCAAAAGCACCAGTGCCTCCATCAGAGGTTTGGAGAAGTGTCCAACCTGGATCAGCCACACTGGGAGCTTCTGGGAAGTGTTTTTTGTGCAGCCACTTCCAGCAAAAACTCTCCAGAGACTGAGGAACAACTCCCAAAGCTCCCCCAACATTCACACTGCCCCACCACTGTTGCACCAACACAGCCACGAGAAAAGCATTTTCTGCTGTCTGATGACCCATGGGAGCAAGAGGAAGCTGCACACACCCACAGGACTGGGGATCACTCTCTTTGCCTTTAAACTCACCTGAAAGACTGGAAGACTTCCCTGTAAGAGATCACCTGGCTGACACTTGTTCAAATGTTAAAACTCAGCAGCTCTGGTGCTACCTCTGCAATTTGTAGCCCATTTGGAAATGTACTTTTGATTGCATTTAATTATGGGTGCTCTGTCACCCTGTTCTTCTAAGTTCTTCTGATGTTTACATTTTGGTAATGGAGTTTCTCACACACTTTTCATGTAAATAATGATTGTTTTGCATTCCTTTCTGGAGGAGGAGAGAATTGATGGACTGCTGGTTTGACCAGTGTGGTTGGAGAGGTTGCAATTTCATCCTCCAATCCATGGTCACTTTTGAAAGTCTATCAATATTGGAGTTTGGAAGTAAAGTGTCCTCTTTTTATCTTTCACATCCCAGCTTGTGTGTGTCATTCATTTCATGTCCTGTTGTGACAGTGCTCCTAACTTCACAGTGATCACTGACACACAGCCAGAGGCCAGGAAGGTGGACAGAAACAGAGACAAGGGCTACCACAAGCACAGGGTGGCCAAAACCCTTCTACCAGCACTGCATTTAGGCTTTCAGAGCCACACATTTAGGCTCATCTACTTCTGGGGAGGGAAGAAGCTCTTCTTCCCTTAGCAGGTCCATTTCTGAGCAGAAAACAGGTCCCATTATTTACTATTCTTTTCTCAAACAACAAGAAATGCAGGGAGGAGGGTCCTGCTGTGCAGAGCAAGCAAGCACTGTCTGCCTCTTGCACAGACACAGCTCTAATGATACAGAGATTTGTACAGCCATGGGCAGCAACTGGGTTAGGATATGGAGCACTGCACCAGGGCAGCCCAGACCACCAGAGATCCCTTCCAACCCCAACAATTTTGTGATTCTTCTGTGATAAGCACTGCTGGAGGAAGCAAAACCACTGACCAGAGCCTCTGCCTGGCTTGGAGTTTCAGTTGTGGAGCCAGGACAATACATGGCTGCTTTGTGGGGATGTTGGTGTTTGTGCAACAAGATCCCAACCTGTTCCTGCATGTTCTGACAACACACGAGCAGTCAGTGAAGGCAGCTGTGTGAAGGCAGGACTGCAGGGACAGGCTTTGCCAAGATAATCAGAAAGACATCCAGATGCTGCTTCCCTGAAGTTCAGAGAGTGCCAGTGCCCTGGGTAGCTCCAGAGGCAGCTCTTGCCTGGGCAGCAGGTCTCATGCCAGGCAGGGGTCCTTGCAAAGAGGCTGTTTTGTTTGCAAACAGAGCACTCAGCCACTGCTGCTCGAGCCCAGCAGGAGCTTGAGTGCACTTCATCCTCACAGCAAGGCCAGCAGGGAGGGCTTCCCAGTGGAAATGGGATGCAGAGCTGTAAGCAGCTCCTGGAAAATACCACAGCACAGTGCAAACCCTCCCTCCAGAGTGCACTGGTGTTTCCACTGAAGTCCCTCTCTAAATGGGCACAAGGAGAGTAAGGAAGAGGACAGGACTGTTGTGCCTAATGGGAAACAGTGTCAACATCAACCAGCATCACTCCAGGTTTTCACCACTATGTGGGAAAAGCCCCACGGGCACAATTGTACCAATTGAGCTGACTGCTCTCTTGAGTAGAAACAAATGCAGGGACCTGCAGGAGGGCAGCAAATACACACACACACACATTCCCTCACATCCAGGAGACAGCTGCCACAGTCCAGGTTACTTATCACACACCAAGCCTCAGCCAGCTTTTGTGGCTTTTAAAGAATCAGACATCACCTGGTATCATTTTGATAGCGGAGTTCACTTCACGCCACTCGTGAACCTTGTCAAACTTCCAGTCCAGGATGAAGTTCCCATTGTCTGTCACCACAGGGCCCTGGAAGCAAACCCAGTTGTCATGGCATGAGCCCTGTGTCTCCTGATCCCAGCCAGGGACTGTCACAGCCCTCACTGGCACCAGCTGTCCCCACTGCAGTGGCTTAGAGTCATCATTCACAAAAACTGGGGCTGTCCTCACAATAAACCTGTCACCCCCAACCACCACCCCCAGCTTGAGACCCTCTCTGGCAGCTCAGACTGCCCTGCAGCCCCCTAACACCCCCAGACCCAGGCTGGCAATCCCTCTGCTCCCTGCTCCAGGATGCTTCTTTAGGAGTCACAGCCAGATAGGCTTTCAATGAGCAGCCTGAACACATCAATACCCAATCCAGTAACCTAAGTATAATAAAGAGGAATTACACAAGATGTCACTTGTGGGAGTGAAAGCCCAGATGTCACCAGATGAAGGGCCAGACCTCTGGTCCTCCCTTTGTCCACGTTCAGGAGGGTCCCCAGGGAAGCAGGCAGACAGGGACACTCACTGCTTTGTTAACAGCCATCCGCAGCTCCACAACACCGCCAAATTTTTTGGTCAGGGCTTTGGTGACAGGGACATAAGCCATGGGGATGACCTCGATAGGAACTCCCTTCTTCCACTGCTCCCCAAGGCTGTCAGATTTTTTCCTGAGGGCACAGTTTGAGGTGGGATTAGTGCTGGACATTCCACTGCTGACACCATTAACAGCACCCCAAGCCCTTGGCAAACCCCTCAGGCACAAGGCTCAGGAGGACACAGAGTGAGTCCATGTGTGCCCTGTGCAGCCAGAGCCAGTCTAATGCACAATGCTCTATCCACTCAAAAGCCCTGTTTTGACATGCTTTGGACAAACAGAACAGGAGTTGTTTTTTCCACAGCCCCATGGCTGGAAAATTTATCCCATGCTGACAATCACTGAGCTCAGAGAGCAGAACTGCCACTTCCCCACAAGCTCTGCTGACTCCCAAGCAGGCCTGCTGAGTTGAAAATTAAGAAAAAAAGATAAATTGAATTGCTGAAATACTGGGAGCCAGGCTAATTTCTACCCATTCCTGCTCTCCTGTAACCATTGCAATGACAATAATGGCCTAGCACAGCACCATCTGAAACCTCCCATGGAGGAGAGAAAGGTATTATGAACAGTAATATCTTCACCTGTAATCAGCAATAACAATGAAGCACTTTGCAAATCCTGCAACTATCTTCTCCTGTGTCAAGCAGCCACTGCAAGGGGGAAAAAATAAAAAAAAAAACCAGAAAACATCAGACTGCTCCTCACTGTGCCTAATGGCCTTGAAATCCAGTCCCCCCTAATATGTTCTTGCTGGTTTTGGTGCTGCCATTGCCCCACACCTTATCCTCCTGATCCCCACCCCTCACTGTGTGCCCCTTGTCCCTGGCCAGGAGCCATCTCCCACTGTGGGTGCACACAGAGCCCTGCACAGGATCCCCTCCAGCCCAGCCCTGACACCCAGAGCCACACAGGGATGCTCAGAGCCCCCACCACCAGCACTGGGACAGACAGACAGACAGACAGCAAGGCTCACCCGCCACCTTTGATAAGGTTGAGGTCAGAGTCCACCTCATCTGCTCCATCGATGGCAACATCAAGCTGTGGGGAGAGGAGGAAATGGCTGTGGGAACCCTCCTGTGCAGCATCCAGGCCCTGCTCCTGGGGCAGCTCCAGGGCTGGAGTGTCCCAAGCAGCAGTGACAAATGTCACCAGAGGTGGCACCACCTTGGTGCAGCCTGACCAGACACAGGTGTCTGATGGGCCAGCCGAGGACACCCTGAGACCACCCAAGCCCCTCCAACAAACAACCCCAGGCATGTGAGAGGAGGAGAAACCCAAACCAACTGCTGGCCTGCAAGGCACATCTCTTCAGCCTCTGGTGTTCTTTAAGGACCAGCATGCCAGATTTCCCCAGGAAAAATCTTTGACAGTTCAGCAACATTCCTGTCTCAAGCCTCAACTTGGAAGAGATGCCAAGCACCTGGAGGCAACACAACCCAGCAGCCTTCTTGCCACCTAAAGGGACAAGAACTAAGAAAGGACTTGGGGGAAAATTAAACTAAACCTGTTCAAATCATTAAGGTTAGAAAAGACCTTTAAGATCATTGAGTCCAGCCATTCAACAAACCCTGTCAGGTCCCCACTAAACCATGTCCCTAAGCATCAAATCTACATGTTTTTTGAACACTTCCAGGGATGTTGATTCCACCACTGCCCTGTGCAGCCTGTTCCAGTGCTTGACCTTTCAGTGCAGAATTTTTTCCTGATATCCAATCTGAACCTCCTGTGGCACAACTTGAGGCTGTTTCCTGTTGTCCCAACTCAAGTTCTGCTGTGTGGCTGCCCAAACTCAGCCTCAGGGAGGACTAAGGAGCCTGGACACTTTCTGAAGGACCAGGTGAGAGAAGGTCAGCTGAGGTCTCGCCTCTGGGGTCCCACTTACCTCTGGATTTCGGTCCAAGTCACTCAGGGTTAAGCCATTCTGCAGGATCAGCTGACGAGCCTGTGCACCAAGAAGAGAACAAACACCATTTACCAGTGGCAGGAAAGGAAAACAGACTCTTGGTGTCCTACCCTGGCTGCAGCAAGGATGGAGCCTCCCTGGGAGAGCTCCACTGCTCCACTCTGAGCTCGTGGAGAGGCTGCAGCAGGAACACACAGCAAGGAGAAAATGATGTTTCCACACCAGAGCAGTTTAATCAAAAGAAAATCCTGCTTCTGATTTGAACTAAAATGCTCAGGTGGTATAAGAGAACTCCTGGGTTTGGGTGTCTCCATACTAAATAGCAGGAGGCCTCATCAGCTTGGTGGGAATCACTTTTATCTAAGCACTAAAGCAGATTTGGAATTTTTAAATCCTGTGTTGTTTCAGCTTGGACATCATTCTCCCTCACACCCATCCAGCCCTTCTTATCTCCTTCAGTTGAAAAATGGGACCAAGAAAATTAAATATTTACACCACAGCAATGTGGAACTAACAGAGAAAATATTTTTCATTTGGAAATAAGCTAAAAAGTAAATAACAAATGCACAGCTCGTGGGAAAAGCGTGGGAAGCTGCTGAAACAGCTGCTTGGTGGCTCTGATCTGGGTCTCCTGCAGTGGCCATGTGTTTCCCTCTAGTGGCAACACAACACAGGGCACCCGGAGCTGCCCTTGGCTCAGTCCCTCAGCTTGAACAGGCAATCACAGAATTGTTTAGCCAGATTTCCTAACACCAAGTCCAGCCCTTAACCCAGCACTGCCCAGGCCACTGCTAAACCATGTCCCCAAGTGTCACATGCACAAGGCTTTTACATCCCTCCAGGGGTGGTGACTCCACCACTGCCCTGGGCAGCCTGGTCAGTGCTTGACCACCTTCTCAGTGAAGAAACTTTCCCTAATATCCAATCAAAACCTCTCCTGGCACAACTTGGGGCCATTTCCTCTTGTCCTGTTATTTGTCACTTGGGAGAAGAGACCAAGTGGCTGCCCCCTCCTGTCAGGGCATTGTGGAGAGTGAGAAGATTCCTTTTCTCCAGCCCCTCAACTGCTCCTCATCACATCTGTGCTCCAGAGCCCTCCCCAGCTCCACCCCCTCAGTGCCTTCCTTGTCATGAGGCACAAAACTGAACACAGGATCCAGGTGTGGCCTCACCAGTGCCCAGCAGAGAGGGACAATCCCTGCCCTGGCCCTGCTGCCACTATTGCTGACACAGGCCAGGTGCCCCTGGCCTCCTTGGCCACCTGGGCACACGATGGCTCAGGTTCCCAGCACCCCAGGGCCTTTTCTGCTGGGCCACTTTCCACCCACTCTGCCCAGCCTGGAGTTCTGCAGGAGGTTGTTGTGGCCAAAATGCAGACCCAGCAGCTGGCCTTGCTGAATGAAGCTCAGACCTTTGGCCTTGGTCCATCCATCCATCCATCCATCCATCCATCCATCCATCCATCCATCCATCCATCCATCCATCCATCCATCCATCCATCCATCCTGTCCAGATCCCCTGCAGAGCCTTCCTGCCCTCCTGCAGATCAACACTCCCACCCAGCTTGGTGGCATCTGCAGAATCTCTAACTGGTTGAATTTTCCACGTTACAAATCATCATTCAATTGAGATTCCCTCCTTGCACAGACTCTGCTCAGTCTGAACTTGCTACCATGCTGCAGCTAGACCAAGAAACCCCAGTGCAATAGCCTGGATCAGCTGATTCCCCTGAATTCTACCCACTAAGACTAACAAAGTGCATCAGTCACAGGTACTGGCATCCCAGAAACATTAGAATTAGCAGGTGGCACTCCTGGTAATGAGATAAGATTTGAATAGTTTATCATGGCATTTCATAGCATGCAGTTTTAACACCCATGGGCTGTGGGGCCCTAAGGACTCACAAAATGATAGGAATAAAAACCAGTGGGTTGGCATTCATCACATGGTGTCCACAAAAGGAGATTTCAGGGATCTGGAAACCCAAAGCATTGAGAAACACTGTGCTGCACATGCAGGCCAGACCCTGAACAGGCTGAGTCAGCAGTGTGGCAACGAGGTGGCTTGGCTCTCTCCAGGCTCTGCTTGCAAGGCAAGGGGAGCAGTGGGAATCAGAAGCAGAGCTCCCATCACTGAGGGAGGGAGGAGTGGTGGTAACTGCACAGCACTGGACAGGAGCAGGCCCACTCCGTGCTCCCGGCACACGTCCCGGTGAGAGGAGACAACGCAAGCACCAGGGACAGATACTTACCCTGCTCTAGCTTTACTGGTGGAGATGGATTAATGCCCTGACAACAGGGAAGGGAGGAGTATAAAAGCCCACTGAAACCAACTCTTCCTTGCCAGTGACCTCAGGCAGCCATCTACACCTGTACACAGTGAAAATAAAATGCTGTTTTGCTGACCTGGGAATGCTCCACTCGGAATTGGTTGAGGTCTAAGGGACTGCAAGAGATTCAAGGCAGCCCCACGTTGGGAATTTTGGCTCCTGCAGGTGTACAATCCCTCTCTTCCCTTTAACAGCAACTTTTTGTTTTACTGGTAAGAAACTCCATGGTGTTAAATGAACTATGACAACATTTCAAGGCAGGACAGGCTCCAGCCCACACTCACTACAAGAGCTTCATCAATATTTTCTTTAAGAACTAATGACTGGACTCAGAGCACTTCTCCTAACTTCCAAGGGGACATGGCATTTCAGGGTGGGAATCATTAGAGACAGATCAAAGACACACTCTCACTACAGTCTATATAATCAACAGAAGTACCAATATAGGTTTGGGGTTTTTTTTGTCACTTTCTGGCCTTTGCAGCACCTTGCACCATACCCCAGTCACCTGCAACAGGTGACTGAAGAGAAGCCCTGTCACCTCCACACCTAAACAGCTGCAGGGTAAGAGGATGTTAGGTTTTCCTAAGATTTTAGGATAATTCAGGTTGGTCTCTATCCCTCCAACCTCCAGGTCAAAGCAGGGTCAGCATCCAGGTTGCTCAGGGCTGTATCCACCCAGTCCCTGAACACCTCACAGCACAGGCTCTGCCCTGCCTGCCACACTGTCTGACTGCCCTCACGGTGACAAGAGTGTGACAAAAGTACAGTCCCCAGGACCATGAGAAGGACACATGCCCAATACCTTGGGGTATTGCCACCCAGCCTTGAAAACCCTTCAGGTGGTGGTTCCCACTGTGTCACCTCTGCCTGCCCAAAAGGAGGTTCCCACCTCAGGGAGCAGAGGCAAAGAGACCAAAACCAGTTGCCAAAGGCATGGGAGATGCTCAGAAGCTTTCCCAGCAGATCTGTATTCCTCCACCAAGGCAAGCTCTCCTTCTCCCTCCAGCCCTCTCAACATCCAGCTTGGTA